>NC_092600.1:20752500-21075833 GCF_047663525.1 Anas platyrhynchos
AGTCGCGGGGACATGGGGTTCTGTCCTGTCCGGTGCTGCAGCCGTCCGTCCCGAACAGCCACGCTCCTATCCTGGGCGACGTGTGTGCTAGCCGCACTGGGGTCCGCGTGGGACTCGGTCGGCTCCGCTACTTCGATCGCAGGACACGAGTGTCCCTCCACGGGCAGCGTGGGTCCGGCTTCCCGAGCCCTTTGGCTCCATCCTGGGTGTCGCGTTTGCTCGCCGCACCGGGGTCCGGATCCCATTTCGGGCGTCTCGGGGAAGGAGATGCTACGACACGGTTGTCCGGCCACAAGCGCTGTGGCTGCCAGCCTTGCCGCGAAGCAGGAGGCTGTCTTCCTTTCGCTCGGGAACTGTCCGTCCCGGTGCGGCGGCCGTCCTTCCCGGACGCCAAGACTCCGGTAATGGGAGACGTGTATGCTAGCCGCGCAATGGTAAGAATCCCTTCTCGAGCGGATTGGGGACAACTATCCCACGACACTGTTGTCCGGCAACGAGCGGAGTGGGAGCCAGACTTGCCGCGAAGCGTGAGGCTGTCATCCGCCGGCTCGTGGGCTGGCAGTCGCTGGGACATGGGGTTCTGTCCTCTCCGGAGCGGCAGCCGTCCGTACCGACACCCTGGGCTCCCATCCTGGCCGACGGGATCGGACCGCGGTCCGGGTCGCACTTCGATCGGCTCCGGGAAAGCGATTGCAGGACACGGATGTCCTTCTACGGGCAGTGTGGGACCGGCTGTGCAGAGCTCCTTGGCTCCGGTCCTGGGCGACGTGTGTGCTAGCCGCACCGCGGTCCGGATCTCGTTTCGGGCGGACTGGGGACAGCGATCCCACGACACGGCTGTCGGGCCACGAGCGGCGTGGGAGCAGGACTTGCCGCGAAGCGTGAGGCTATCATCCGCCGGCTCGTGGGCTGGCAGTCGCAGGGACATGGGGTTCTGTCCTGTCCGGTGCTGCAGCCGTCCGTCCCGAACAGCCACGCTCCTATCCTGGGCGACGTGTGTGCTAGCCGCACTGGGGTCCGCGTGGGACTCGGTCGGCTCCGCTACTTCGATCGCAGGACACGAGTGTCCCTCCACGGGCAGCGTGGGTCCGGCTTCCCGAGCCCTTTGGCTCCATCCTGGGTGTCGCGTTTGCTCGCCGCACCGGGGTCCGGATCCCATTTCGGGCGTCTCGGGGAAGGAGATGCTACGACACGGTTGTCCGGCCACAAGCGCTGTGGCTGCCAGCCGTGTCGAGAAGTGGAGGCTGTCGTTCACCGGCTCGGACTAACGCAGTGCCGGGGAGCGGGGATTCAGACAGTCCAGAGCGGCAGGCGTCCGGATGTGGACACTGGGCTCCGGTCCAGGGCGACGTCTGTGCTGTCTGCACCGCGGTCCGGGTTCTGTCTTGGGCGGCTCGGGGAAGGAGATCCCACGACACAGTGGTCCAGCCACGAGCTGCATGCATAGCAGCCGTGTCGTGAAACAGGAGGCTGTCATCCGCTGGCTCGGGGGCTGGCTGTCCCCGAGACGAAAGCTTCTGTCCTGTCCGGAGCGGCGGCTGTCCTTCCCTAACAGCCACGCTCCGGTCCTGGGCGATGTGTGTGCTAGCCGCACTAGGTCCAGGTCGGACCTAGGCCGGCTCCGCTATTTCAATCGCAGGACACGTGTGTCCCTGCACGGGCAGCGTCGGTCTGGCTTCCCGAGCCCTTTGGCGCCATCCTGGGTGACGTGTGTTCTAGCCGCACCGGGGTCCGGATCCCATTTTGGGCGGCTCGGGGAAGGATATGCTACGACACGGTTGTCCGGCCATATGCGGTGTGGCTGCCAGCTATGCAGGGAAACCGGAGGCTGTCATCCGCTAGCTCGGGGGCTGGTCATCCCCGAGACCAAGGACTATGTCCTCTACGGTGGAGCAGCCATCCGTATGGGGACTCTGGTCCGGTCCTGGGCGACGTGTGTGCTAGCTGCACCGGACCCTGCATGTTCGCTCTTTCCGAGTAATCCGAAACAAAGCCCTACACGGCATTTAAGACGAATGAAAAAACGGGCCCAGAAAACACGTTCCAAGCCCCTTTCGGCCATCCATAAATGCATCCAAAGAAGGCTTGAAGTGAAGGCACAAGTGAACTCCCCAGGCGAGCCTTTACGCAGCCCCACATGCCACTGGACCCTCTATCTTCGCTGTTTCTGAGCAACGCGAAACATAGACCTACCCGGAAAATGAGACCAATGAAAAATAGGGCCCCAGAAAATGCGTTCAAAGCCCCTTTCACCCATCAAAAAGTGCCCCAAAGGAAGGGTTTGGGTACAAATGAACTCCCCAGGGGAGCCTTCACGCAGCCCCACATATAACTGGACCCTCCGCGTTCACTCTTTCCGAGCAACACTAAACATAGCCCTAGAGGGCATCGGAGACGACTGAAAACTCGGGCCCCAGAAAACTTATTCCAAGCCACTTTCCCCAATCCAAAAGTGCCCCCAGAGGAAGGTTTTGGGTACAAGTGAACTCCCCAGGGGATCCTTTATGCAGCCCCACATGCAACATGACCCTCCGTATTCGCTCTTTCACAGCAACCCTAAATATAGCCCTGGTCCGCATGGCAGACGACTGAAAAATCGGGCCACAGAAAAAGCGTTTCAAGCCCCATTCACCCATCCAAAAGTGCCCCCAAAGGAAGGCTTTGGGTACAAGTGAACTCCCCAGGGGAGCCTTTACGCAGCCCCACATGCAACTGGACCCTCCGCGTTCACTCTTTCACCGCAAGCCTAAATATAACCCTAGCCACTACGGGAGAAGACTGAAAAAAAGGGCCTCAGAAAACGCATTCGATTCCCCTTGGACCATCCAAAAGTGCCCCCAGAGGAAGGCTTTGGGTACAAGTGAACTCCCCAGGGGAGCCTTTATGCAGCCCCACATGCAACTGGACCCTCCGGGTTCGCTCTTTCCGAGCAACACTTAAGATAGCCCTAGCCGGCATGGGAGACGACTGAAAAATCGGGCCAAATAAAACGCCTTACAAGACTCTTTCTCCAAACCAAAAGTGCCCCTAACGGAAGGCTTTGGGTGCAACTGAACTTCCCAGGGGAGCCTTTATGCAGCCCCACATGCAACTGGACCCTCCGGGTTCGCTCTTTCCGAGCAACACTAAACATAGCCCTAGCCGGCATGGGAGACGACTGAAAACTCAGACCCCAGAAAATGCCTTACAAGACCCTTTAGCCCATGCAGAAGTGCGCCCAAAGGAAGGCTTTCAGTACAAGTGACCTCCCCAGGGAAGCCTTTACGCAGCCCCACAGGCAACTGGACCCTCCGTGTTCGCTGTTTACGAGCAACCCTAAATATAACCCTAGCCATCATGGTAGAAGACTGAAAACTCAGACCCCAGAAAATGCCTTACAAGACCCTTTAGCCCATGCAGAAGTGCGCCCAAAGGAAGGCTTTCAGTACAAGTGACCTCCCCAGGGAAGCCTTTACGCAGCCCCACAGGCAACTGGACCCTCCGTGTTCGGTGTTTACGAGCAACCCTTAATATAACACTAGCCAGCATGGGAGAAGACTGAAAACTCGGGCCTCAAAAAAAGCGTTTCAAGCCCCATTCACCCATCCAGAAGTGCCCCAAAAGGACGGCTTTGGGTACAAGTGAACTCCCCAGGGGAGCCTTTTTGCAGCCCCACATGCAACTGGACCCTCCGCGTTCACTCTTTCTACGCAAGACTAAATATAGCCCTCGGCGCAATGGGAGAAGAGTGAAAAGGCGGGCCTCAGAAAACTCATTCCGATTCCCATTTGGACCATACAAAAGTGCCCCCAAAGGAAGGCTTTCGGTACAAGTGAACTCCCCAGGGGAGCCTTTACGCAGCACCACATGCAACTGGACCCTCCGGGTTCGCTCTTTCCGAGCAACACTAAATATAGCCCTAGCCGGCATGGGAGACGACTGAAAAATCGGGCCAAATATAACGCCTTACAAGACCCTTTCTCCCATCCAAAAGTGCCCCTAAAGGAAGGCTTTGGGTACAAGTGAACTCCCCAGGGGAGCCTTTATGCAGCCCCACATGCAACTGGACCCTCCGCGTTGACTCATTCTAGGCAAGCCTATATATAGCCCTAGCCGCAAAGGGAGAAGACTGAAAAAGCGGGCCTCAGAAAATGCATTGCGAGTCTCTTTGGACCATCGAAAAGTGCCCCCAAAGGAAGGCTTTGGGTACATCTGAACTCCCCAGGGGAGCCTTTATGCAGCCCCATATGAAACTCGACCATCCGGGTTCGATCTTTCCGAGCAACACTAAACATAGCCCTAGTCGGCCTGGGAGACGACTGAAAAGTCGGGCCCCAGAAAATGCTTTCCGAGCCCCTTTCACCCATCCAAAAGTGCCCCCAGAGGAAGGCTTTGGGTACAAGTGAACTCCCCAGGGGAGCCTTTATGCAGCCCCACATGCAACTGGACCCTCCGTATTCGCTCTTTCCGAGCAACACTAAACATAGCCCTAGCCGGCATGGGAGACAACTGAAAAGTCGGGCCCCAAAAAACGCTTTCCTAGCTCCTTTCGCCCATCCAAAAGTGCCCCCAGAGGAAGGTTTTGAGTACAAATGAACTCCCCAGGGGAGACTTTACGCAGGCCCACATGCAACTGGACCCTCCGTGTTCGGTGTTTATGAGCAACCCTTAATATAACACTAGCCAGCGTGGGAGAAGACTGAAAACTCGGGCCTCAAAAAAAGCGTTTCAAGCCCCATTCACTCATCCAGAAGTGCCCCCAAAGGAAGGCTTTGGGTACAAGTGAACTCCCCAGGGGAGCCTTTATGCAGCCCCACATGCAACTGGACCCTCCGCGTTCACTCTTTCTACGCAAGCCTAAATATAGCCCTAGCCACAACGGGAGAAGACTGAAAAAAAGGGCCTCAGAAAACGCATTCGATTCCCCTTGGACCATCCAAAAGTGCCCCCAGAAGAAGGCTTTGGGTACAAGTGAACTCCCCAGGGGAGCCTTTATGCAGCCCCACATGCAACATGACCCTCCGTATTCGCTCTTTCACAGCAACCCTAAATATAGCCTTGGTCCGCATGGCAGACGACTGAAAACTCGGGCCACAGAAAACGCGTTACAAGCCCCATTCGCCCATCCAAAAATGCCCCCAAAGGAAGGCTTTGGGTACAAGTGAACTCCCCAGGGGAGCCTTTATGCAGCCCCACATGCAACTGGACCCTCCGCGTTCACTCTTTCTACGCAAGCCTAAATATAGCCCTAGCCACAACGGGAGAAGACTGAAAAAAAGGGCCTCAGAAAACGCATTCGATTCCCCTTGGACCATCCAAAAGTGCCCCCAGAAGAAGGCTTTGGGTACAAGTGAACTCCCCAGGGGAGCCTTTATGCAGCCCCACATGCAACATGACCCTCCGTATTCGCTCTTTCACAGCAACCCTAAATATAGCCTTGGTCCGCATGGCAGACGACTGAAAACTCGGGCCACAGAAAACGCGTTACAAGCCCCATTCGCCCATCCAAAAATGCCCCCAAAGGAAGGCTTTGGGTACAAGTGAACTCCCCAGGGGAGCCTTTATGCAGCCCCACATGCAACTGGACCCTCCGCATTCACTCTTTCACCGCAAGACTAAATATAGCCCTAGCCGCAAAGGGAGAAGACTGAAAACTCGGGACTCAGAAAACGCGTTACAAGCCCCATTCGCCCATCCAAAAGCGCCCCCAAAGGAAGGCTTTGGGTACAAGTGAACTCCCCAGGGGAGCCTTTACGCAGCCCAACATGAAACTGGACCCTCCGAGTTCACTCTTTCACCGCAAACCTAAATATAGCCCTCGGCGCAATGGGAGAAGACTGAAAAAGCGGGCCTCAGAAAACGCATTCGATTCCCCTTGGACCATCCCAAAGTGCCCCCAAAGGAAGGCTTTGTGTACAAGTGAACTCCCGAGGGGAGCCTTTTTGCAGCCCCACATGCAACTGGACCCTCCGCGTTCACTCTTTCTACGCAAGACTAAATATAGCCCTCGGCGCAATGGGAGAAGAGTGAAAAATCGGGCCCCAGAAAACGCGTTACAAGCCCCATTCGCCCATCCAAAAGTGCCCCCAGAGGAAGGCTTTGGGTACAACTGAACTCCCGAGGGGAGCCTTTTTGCAGCCCCACATGCAACTGGACCCTCCGCGTTCACTCTTTCTACGCAAGACTAAATATAGCCCTCGGCGCAATGGGAGAAGACTGAAAAATCGGGCCCCAGAAAACGCGTTACAAGCCCCATTCGCCCATCCAAAAGTGCCCCCAGAGGAAGGCTTTGGGTACAACTGAACTCCCGAGGGGAGCCTTTTTGCAGCCCCACATGCAACTGGACCCTCCGCGTTCACTCTTTCTACGCAAGACTAAATATAGCCCTCGGCGCAATGGGAGAAGACTGAAAAATCGGGCCCCAGAAAACGCGTTACAAGCCCCATTCGCCCATCCAAAAGTGCCCCCAGAGGAAGGCTTTGGGTACAACTGAACTCCCGAGGGGAGCCTTTTTGCAGCCCCACATGCAACTGGACCCTCCGCGTTCACTCTTTCTACGCAAGACTAAATATAGCCCTCGGCGCAATGGGAGAAGAGTGAAAAGGCGGGCCTCAGAAAACTCATTCCGATTCCCATTTGGACCATACAAAAGTGCCCCCAAAGGAAGGCTTTCGGTACAAGTGAACTCCCCAGGGGAGCCTTTACGCAGCACCACATGCAACTGGACCCTCCGGGTTCGCTCTTTCCAAGCAACACTAAATATAGCCCTAGCTGGCATGGGAGACGACTGAAAAATCGGGCCAAATATAACGCCTTACAAGACCCTTTCTCCCATCCAAAAGTGCCCCTAAAGGAAGGCTTTGGGTACAAGTGAACTCCCCAGGGGAGCCTTTATGCAGCCCCACATGCAACTGGACCCTCCGCGTTGACTCTTTCTACGCAAGCCTAAATATAGCCCTAGCCGCAAAGGGAGAAGACTGAAAAAGCGGGCCTCAGAAAATGCATTGCGAGTCTCTTTGGACCATCGAAAAGTGCCCCCAAAGGAAGGCTTTGGGTACACCTGGACTCCCCAGGGGAGCCTTTATGCAGCCCCATATGAAACTCGACCATCCGGGTTCGATCTTTCCGAGCAACACTAAACATAGCCCTAGTCGCCCTGGGAGACGACTGAAATTCGGGCCCCAGAAAATGCTTTCCGAGCCCCTTTCACCCATCCAAAAGTGCCCCCAGAGGAAGGCTTTGTGTACAAGTGAACTCCCCAGGGGAGCCTTTATGCAGCCCCACATGCAACTGGACCCTCCGTATTCGCTCTTTCCGAGCAACACTAAACATAGCCCTAGCCGGCATGGGAGACGACTGAAAAGTCGGGCCCCAAAAAACGCTCTCCTAGCTCCTTTCGCCCATCCAAAAGCTCCCCCAGAGGAAGGTTTTGAGTACAAATGAACTCCCCAGGGGAGACTTTACGCAGGCCCACATGCAACTGGACCCTCCGTGTTCGGTGTTTACGAGCAACCCTTAATATAACACTAGCCAGCGTGGGAGAAGACTGAAAACTCGGGCCTCAAAAAAAGCGTTTCAAGCCCCATTCACTCATCCAGAAGTGCCCCCAAAGGAAGGCTTTGGGTACAACTGAACTCCCCAGGAGAGCCTTTATGCAGCCCCACATGCAACTGGACCCTCCGGGTTCACTCTTTCACAGCAACCCTAAATATAGCCCTGGCCCGCCTGGCAGTCGACTGAAAACTCGGGCCCCAGAAAATGCGTTAAAAGCCTAATTCGCCCATCCAAAAGTGCCCCCAGAGGAAGGCTTTGCGTACAACTGAACTCCCCAGGGGAGCCTTTACGCAGCCCCACATGCAACTGGACCCTCCTAGTTCACTGTTTACGAGCAACCCTAAATATACCCCTAGCCACCATGGCAGAATACTGAAAACTCGGGCCACAGAAAAAGCGTTTCAAGCCCCTTTCGCCCATCCAGATGTGCCCCCAAAGGAAGGCTTTGGGTACAAGTGAACTCCCCAGGGGAGCCTTTATGCAGCCCCACATGCAACTGGACCCTCCGGGTTCACTCTTTCACCGCAACCCTAAATATAGCCCTAGCACGCCTGGCAGTCGACTGAAAGCTCGGGCCAAAGAAAATGTGTTACGAGCCCCATTCGCCCATCCAAAAGTGCCCCCAAAGGAAGGCTTTGGGTACATCTGAACTCCCCAGGGGAGCCTTAACGCAGCCCCACATGCAACTGGACCCTCCGGGTTCACTCTTTCACCGCAAGACTAAATATAGCCCTCGGCGCAATGGGAGAAGACTGAAAAAGCGGGCCTCAGAAAACGCATTGCGATTCCCCTTGGACCATCCAAAAGTGCCCCCAAAGGAAGGCTTTGGGTACAACTGAACTCCCCAGGGGAGCCTTTATGCAGCCCCACATGCAACTGGACCCTCCGGGTTCACTCTTTCACAGCAACCCTAAATATAGCCCTGGCCCGCCTGGCAGTCGACTGAAAACTCGGGCCCCAGAAAATGCGTTAAAAGCCTAATTCGCCCATCCAAAAGTGCCCCCAGAGGAAGGCTTTGGGTACAACTGAACTCTTCAGGGGAGCCTTTATGCAGCCCTACATGCAACTGGACCCTCCGTATTCGCTCTTTCACAGCAACCCTAAATATAGCCCTGGCCCGCCTGGCAGTCGACTGAAAACTCGGGCCCCAGAAAAACTGTTAAAAGCCTAATTCGCCCATCCAGAAGTGCCCCCAGAGGAAGGCTTTGGGTACAAGTGAACTCCCCAGGGGAGCCTTTACGCAGCCCCACATGCAACTGGACCCTCCTTGTTCACTGTTTATGAGCAACCCTAAATATACCCCTAGCCACCATGGCAGAAGACTGAAAACTCGGGCCACAGAAAAAGCTTTTCAAGCCCCTTTCGCCCATCCAGAAGTGCCCCCAAAGGAAGGCTTTGGGTACAAGTGAACTCCCCAGGGGAGCCTTTATGCAGCCCCACATGCAACTGGACCCTCCGGGTTCACTCTTTCACCGCAACCCTAAATATAGCCCTAGCACGCCTGGCAGTCGACTGAAAGCTCGGGCCCCAGAAAATGTGTTACGAGCTCCATTCGCCCATCCAAAAGTGCCCCCAAAGGAAGGCTTTGGGTACATCTGAACTCCCCAGGGGAGCCTTTACGCAGCCCCACATGCAACTGGACCCTCCGTGTTCGCTCTTTACAGCAACCCTAAATATAACCCTAGCCAGCATGGCAGAAGACTGAAAACTCGGGCCACAGAAAAAGCGTTTCAAGCCCCTTTCGCCCATCCAGAAGTGCCCCCAAAGGAAGGCTTTGGGTACAAGTGAACTCCCCAGGGGAGCCTTTATGCAGCCCCACATGCAACTGGACCCTCTGTATTCGCTCTTTCACAGCAACCCTAAATATAACCCTGGCCCGCATGGAAGACGACTGAAAAATCGGGCCCCAGAAAACGTGCTACAAGCCCCATTTGACCATCCAAAAGTGCCCCCAGAGGAAGGGTTTGGGTACAACTGAACTCCCCAGGGGAGCCTTAACGCAGCCCCACATGCAACTGGACCCTCCGGGTTCACTCTTTCACCGCAAGACTAAATATAGCCCTCGGCGCAATGGGAGAAGACTGAAAAAGCGGGCCTCAGAAAACGCATTGCGATTCCCCTTGGACCATCCCAAAGTGCCCCCAAAGGAAGGCTTTGGGTACAACTGGACTCCCCAGGGGAGCCTTAACGCAGCCCCACATGCAACTGGACCCTCCGTATTCGCTCTTTCACAGCAACCCTAAATATAGCCCTGGCCCGCCTGGCAGTCGACTGAAAACTCTGGCCCCAGAAAATGCGTTAAAAGCCCCATTCGCCCATCCAAAAGTGCCCCCAGAGGAAGGCTTTGCGTACAACTGAACTCCCCAGGGGAGCCTTTACGCAGCCCCAAATGCAACTGGACCCTCCTTGTTCACTGTTTACGAGCAACCCTAAATATACCCCTAGCCAGCATGGCAGAAGACTGAAAACTCGGGCTCCAGAAAATGCGTTTAAAGCCCCATTCACCCATCCAGAAGTGCCCCCAAAGGAAGGCTTTGGGTACAAGTGAACTCCCCAGGGGAGCCTTTATGCAGCCCCACATGCAACTGGACCCTCCGGGTTCACTCATTCACAGCAACCCTAAATATAGCCCTGGCCCGCCTAGCAGTCGACTGAAAACTCGGGCCCCAGAAAATGCGTTAAAAGCCTAATTCGCCCATCCAAAAGTGCCCCCAGAGGAAGGCTTTGGGTACAACTGAACTCTTCAGGGGAGCCTTTATGCAGCCCTACATGCAACTGGACCCTCCGTATTCGCTCTTTCACAGCAACCCTAAATATAGCCCTGGCCCGCCTGGCAGTCGACTGAAAACTCGGGCCCCAGAAAAACTGTTAAAAGCCTAATTCGCCCATCCAAAAGTGCCCCCAGAGGAATTCTTTGGGTACAAGTGAACTCCCCAGGGGAGCCTTTACGCAGCCCCACATGCAACTGGACCCTCCTTGTTCACTGTTTACGAGCAACCCTAAATATACCCCTAGCCACCATGGCAGAATACTGAAAACTCGGGCCACAGAAAAAGCGTTTCAAGCCCCTTTCGCCCATCCAGAAGTGCCCCCAAAGGAAGGCTTTGGGTACAAGTGAACTCCCCAGGGGAGCCTTTATGCAGCCCCACATGCAACTGGACCCTCCAGGTTCACTCTTTCACCGCAAGCCTAAATATAGCCCTAGCACGCCTGGCAGTCGACTGAAAGCTCGGGCCACAGAAAATGTGTTACGAGCCCCATTCGCCCATCCAAAAGTGCCCCCAAAGGAAGGCTTTGGGTACATCTGAACTCCCCAGGGGAGCCTTTACGCAGCCCCACATGCAACTGGACCCTCCGCGTTCACTCTTTACAGCAACCCTAAATATAACCCTAGCCAGCATGGCAGAAAGCTGAAAAATCGGGCAACAGAAAAAGCGTTTCAAGCCCCATTCACCCATCCAGAAGTGCCCCCAAAGGAAGGCTTTGGGTACAACTGATCTCCCCAGGGGAGCCTTTATGCAGCCCCACATGCAACTGGACCCTCCGCGTTCACTCTTTCACCGCAAGCCTAAATATAGCCCTATACGAAAAGGGAGAAGACTGAAAAAGCGGGCCTCAGAAATCGCATTCGATTCCCCTTGGACCATCCAAAAGTGCCCCCAAAAGAAGGCTTTGGGAAAAAGTGAACTCCCCAGGGGAGCCTTTATGCAGCCCCACATGCAACTGGACCCTCCGGGTTCACTCTTTCCGAGCAACACTAAATATAGCCCTAGCCGGCATGGGAGACGACTGAAAAATCGGGCCAAATATAACGCCTTACAAGACCCTTTCTCCCATCCAAAAGTGCCCCTAAAGGAAGGCTTTGGGTGCAACTGAACTCCCCAGGGGAGCCTTTATGGAGCCCCACATGCAACTGGACCCTCCGGGTTCGCTCTTTCCAGGCAACACTAAACATAGCGCTAGCCGGCATGGGAGACGACTGAAAAGTCGGGCCCCAGAAAACTTATTCCAAGCCCCATTCGCCCATCCAAAAGTGTCCCCAAAGGAAGGCTTTGGGTACAAGTGAACTCCCCAGGGGAGCCTTTATGCAGCCCCACATGCAACATGACCCTCCGTATTCGCTCTTTCACCGCAACACTAAATATATCCCTGGTCCGCATGGCAGACGACTGAAAAGTCGGGCCCCAGAAAACTTATTCCAAGCCCCATTCGCCCATCCAAAAGTGCCCCCAAAGGAAGGCTTTGGGTACAAGTGAACTCCCCAGGGGAGCCTTTACGCAGCCCCACATGCAACATGACCCTCCGAGTTCACTCTTTCACCGCAAACCTAAATATAGCCCTCGGCGCAATGGGAGAAGAGTGAAAAAGCGGGCCTCAGAAAACGCATTCGATTCCCCTTGGACCATCCAAAAGTGCCCCCAAAGGAAGGCTTTGGGTACAAGTGAACTCCCCAGGGGAGCCTTTATGCAGCCCCACATGCAACTGGACCCTCCGGGTTCGCTCTTTCCGAGCAACACTAAACATAGCCCTAGCCGGCATGGGAGACGACTGAAATCTCGGGCCCCAGAAAACTTATTCCAAGCCCCTTTCCCCCATCCAAAAGTGACCCCAAAGGAGGGCTTTGAGTACAAATGAAGTCCCCAGGGGAGCCTTTACGCAGCCCCACATGCAACTGGACCCTACGGGTTCCCTGTTTCCGAGCAACCATAAATATAAGCCTAGCCAGCATAGCAGAAGACTGAAAACTCAGACCCCAGAAAATGCCATACAAGACCCTTTCGCCCATCCAGAAGTGCGCCCAAAGGAAGGCTTTCAGTACAAGTGACCTCCCCAGGGAAGCCTTTATGCAGCGCTACATGCAACTGGACCCTCCGTATTCGCTGTTTCCGAGGAAGCATAAATATAACCCTAGACAGCATGCCAGAAGACTGAAAACTCTGGCCACAGAAAAAGCGTTTCAAGCTCCATTTACCCATCCAGAAGTGCCCCCAAAGGAAGGCTTTGGGTACAACTGAACTCCCCAGGGGAGCCTTAACGCAGCCCCACATGCAACTGGACCCTCCGCGTTCACTCTTTCACCGCAAGACTAAATATAGCCCTCGGCGCAATGGGAGAAGACTGAAAAAGCGGGCCTCATAAAACGCATTGCGATTCCCCTTGGACCATCCCAAAGTGCCCCCAAAGGAAGGCTTTGGGTACAACTGAACTCTTCAGGGGAGCCTTTATGCAGCCCTACATGCAACTGGACCCTCCGTATTCGCTCTTTCACAGCAACCCTAAATATAGCCCTGGCCCGCCTGGCAGTCGACTGAAAACGCGGGCCCCAGAAAAACTGTTAAAAGCCTAATTCGCCCATCCAAAAGTGCCCCCAGAGGAAGGCTTTGGGTACAAGTGAACTCCCCAGGGGAGCCTTTACGCAGCCCCACATGCAACTGGACCCTCCTTGTTCACTGTTTACGAGCAACCCTAAATATACCCCTAGCCACCATGGCAGAATACTGAAAACTCGGGCCACAGAAAAAGCGTTTCAAGCCCCTTTCGCCCATCCAGAAGTGCCCCCAAAGGAAGGCTTTGGGTACAAGTGAACTCCCCAGGGGAGCCTTTATGCAGCCCCACATGCAACTGGACCCTCCGGGTTCACTCTTTCACCACAAGCCTAAATATAGCCCTAGCACGCCTGGCAGTCAACTGAAAGCTCGGGCCACAGAAAATGTGTTACGAGCCCCATTCGCCCATCCAAAAGTGCCCCCAAAGGAAGGCTTTGGGTACATCTGAACTCCCCAGGGGAGCCTTTACGCAGCCCCACATGCAACTGGACCCTCCGGGTTCACTCTTTACAGCAACCCTAAATATAACCCTAGCCAGCATGGCAGACGACTGAAAAATAGGGCCCCAGAAAACATGCTACAAGCCCCATTCGCCCATCCAAAAGTGCCCCCAAAGGAAGGCTTTGGGTACAACTGAACTCCCCAGGGGAGCCTTTATACAGGCCCATACGCAACTGGACCCCCCGTGTTCGCTGTTTACAAGCGACCCCAAATATAACCCTGGCCAGCATGGCAGAAAACTGAAAAATCGGGCCACAGAAAAAGCGTTTCAAGCCCCATTCACCCATCCAGAAGTGCCCCCAAAGGAAGGCTTTGGGTACAACTGATCTCCCCAGGGGAGCCTTTATGCAGCCCCACATGCAACTGGACCCTCCTGGTTCGCTCTTTCCGAGCAACACTAAACATAGCCCTAAACGGCATGGAAGACGACTGAAAAATCGGGCCAAATATAACGCCTTACAAGACCCTTTCTCCCATCCAAAAGTGCCCCTAAAGGAAGGCTTTGGGTACAACTGAACTCCCGAGGGGAGCCTTTATGCAGCCCCACATGTAACTGGACCCTCCGGGTTCGCTCTTTCCGAGCAACACTAAACATAGTCCTAGCCGGCATGGGAGACGACTGAAATCTCGGGCCCCAGAAAACTTATTCCAAGCCTCTTTCCCCCATCCAAAAGTGACCCCAAAGGAGGGCTTTGAGTACAAATGAACTCCCCAGGGGAGCCTTTATGCAGCCCCACATGCAACTGGACCCTCCGCATTCACTGTTTCACCGCAAGACTAAATATAGCCCGAGCCGCAAAGGGAGAAGACTTAAAACTCGGGACCCAGAAAACGCGTTACAAGCCCCATTCGCCCATCCAAAAGTGCCCCCAAAGGAAGGCTTTGGGTACAAGTGAACTCCCCAGGGGAGCCTTTATGCAGCCCCACATGGAACTGGACCCTCCGAGTTCACTCTTTCACCGCAAGCCTAAATATATCCCTAGACGAAAAGGGAGAAGACTGAAAAAGCTGGCCTCAGAAAACGCATTCGATTCCCCTTGGACCATCCAAAAGTGCCCCCAAAGGAAGGCTTTGTGTACAAGTGAACTCCCCAGGGGAGCCTTTATGAAGCCCCACATGCAACTGGACCCTCCGTATTCGCTCTTTCCGAGCAACACTAAACATAGCCCTAGCCGGCATGGGAGACGACTGAAAAGTCGGGCCCCAAAAAACGCTCTCCTAGCTCCTTTCGCCCATCCAAAAGTGCCCCCAGAGGAAGGTTTTGAGTACAAATGAACTCCCCAGGGGAGACTTTACGCAGGCCCACATGCAACTGGACCCTCCGTGTTCGGTGTTTATGAGCAACCCTTAATATAACACTAGCCAGCGTGGGAGAAGACTGAAAACTCGGGCCTCAAAAAAGCGTTTCAAGCCCCATTCACTCATCCAGAAGTGCCCCCAAAGGAAGGCTTTGGGTACAACTGAACTCCCCAGGAGAGCCTTTATGCAGCCCCACATGCAACTGGACCCTCCGCGTTCACTCTTTCTACGCAGGCCTAAATATAGCCCTAGCCACAACGGGAGAAGACTGAAAAAAAGGGCCTCAGAAAACGCATTCGATTCCCCTTGGACCATCCAAAAGTGCCCCCAGAAGAAGGCTTTGGGTACAAGTGAACTCCCCAGGGGAGCTTTTATGCAGCCCCACATGCAACATGACCCTCCGTATTCGCTCTTTCACAGCAACCCTAAATATAGCCTTGGTCCGCATGGCAGACGACTGAAAAATAGGGCCACAGAAAACGCGTTACAAGCCCCATTCGCCCATCCAAAAGTGCCCTCAAAGGAAGGCTTTGGGTACAAGTGAACTCCCCAGGGGAGCCTTTATGCAGCCCCACATGCAACTGGACCCTCCGCATTCACACTTTCACCGCAAGCCTAAATATAGTCCTAGACGAAAAGGGAGAAGACTGAAAAAGCTGGTCTCAGAAAACGCATTCGATTCCCCTTGGACCATCCAAAAGTGCCCCCAAAAGAAGGCTTTGGGTACAAGTGAACTCCCCAGGGAAGCCTTTACGCAGCCCAACATGCAACTGGACCCTCCGGGTTCGCTCTTTCCGAGCAACACTAAATATAGCCCTAGCCGGCATGGGAGACGACTGAAAAATCGGGCCAAATATAACGCCTTACAAGACCCTTTCTCCCATCCAAAAGTGCCCCTAAAGGAAGGCTTTGGGTGCAACTGAACTCCCCAGGGGAGCCTTTATGCAGCCCCACATGCAACTGGACCCTCCGGGTTCGCTGTTTCCGAGCAACACTAAACATAGCGCTAGCCGGCATGGGAGACGACTGAAAAGTCGGGCCCCAGAAAACTTATTCCAAGCCCCATTCGCCCATCCAAAAGTGCCCCCAAAGGAAGGCTTTGGGTACAACTGAACTCCCCAGGGGAGCCTTTATGCAGCCCCACATGCAACATGACCCCCCGTATTCTCTCTTTCACAGCAACCCTAAATATATCCCTGGTCCGCATGGCAGACGACTGAAAAGTCGGGCCCCAGAAAACTTATTCCAAGCCCCATTCGCCCATCCAAAAGTGCCCCCACATAAACGCTTTGGGTACAAGTGAACTCCCCAGGGGAGCCTTTACGCAGCCCCACATGCAACATGACCCTCCGAGTTCACTCTTTCACCGCAAACCTAAATATAGCCCTAGCCGCAAAGGGAGAAGACTGAAAAAGCGGGCCTCAGAAAATGCATTGCGAGTCTCATTGGACCATCGAAAAGTGCCCCCAGAGGAAGGCTTTGGGTACATCTGAACTCCCCAGGGGAGCCTTTATGCAGCCCCATATGAAACTCGACCATCCGGGTTCGATCTTTCCGAGCAACACTAAACATAGCCCTAGTCGGCCTGGGAGACGACTGAAAAGTCGGGCCCCAGAAAATGCTTTCCGAGCCCCTTTCACCCATCCAAAAGTGCCCCCAGAGGAAGGCTTTGGGTACAAGTGAACTCCCCAGGGGAGCCTTTATGCAGCCCCACATGCAACTGGACCCTCCGTATTCGCTCTTTCCGAGCAACACTAAACATAGCCCTAGCCTGCATGGGAGACGACTGAAAAGTCGGGCCCCAAAAAACGCTCTCCTAGCTCCTTTCGCCCATCCAAAAGTGCCCCCAGAGGAAGGTTTTGAGTACAAATGAACTCCCCAGGGGAGACTTTACGCAGGCCCACATGCAACTGGACCCTCCGTGTTCGATCTTTCCGAGCAACACTAAACATAGCCCTAGTCGGCCTGGGAGACGACTGAAAAGTCGGGCCCCAGAAAATGCTTTCCGAGCCCCTTTCACCCATCCAGAAGTGCCCCCAAAGGAAGGCTTTGGGTACAACTGAACTCCCCAGGAGAGCCTTTATGCAGCCCCACATGCAACTGGACCCTCCGCGTTCACTCTTTCTACGCAAGCCTAAATATAGCCCTAGCCACAACGGGAGAAGACTGAAAAAAAGGGCCCCAGAAAACGCATTCGATTCCCCTTGGACCATCCAAAAGTGCACCCAGAAGAAGGCTTTGGGTACAAGTGAACTCCCCAGGGGAGCCTTTATGCAGCCGCACATGCAACATGACCCTCCGTATTCGCTCTTTCACAGCAACCCTAAATATAGCCTTGGTCTGCATGGCAGACGACTGAAAAATCGGGCCACAGAAAACGCGTTACAAGCCCCATTCGCCCATCCAAAAGTGCCCCCAAAGGAAGGCTTTGGGTACAACTGAACTCCCCAGGGGAGCCTTTATGCAGTCCCACATGCAATTGGACCCTCCGCATTCACTCTTTCACCGCAAGACTAAATATAGCCCTAGCCGCAAAGGGAGAAGACTGAAAACTCGGGACTCAGAAAACGCGTTACAAGCCCCATTCGCCCATCCAAAAGCGCCCCCAAAGGAAGGCTTTGGGTACAAGTGAACTCCCCAGGGGAGCCTTTACGCAGCCCAACATGAAACTGGACCCTCCGAGTTCACTCTTTCACCGCAAACCTAAATATAGCCCTCGGCGCAATGGGAGAAGACTGAAAAAGCGGGCCTCAGAAAACGCATTTGATGCCCCTTGGACCATTCAAAAGTGCCCCCAAAGGAAGGCTTTGTGTACAAGTGAACTCCCCAGGGGAGCCTTTATGCAGCCCCACATGCAACTGGACCCTCTGGGTTCGCTCTTTCCGAGCAACATTAAACAAAGCCCTAGCCGGCATGGGAGAAGACTGAAAAGTCGGGCCCCAGAAAACTTATTCCAAGCCCCATTCTCCCATCCAAAAGTGCCCCCAAAGGAAGGCTTTCGGTACAAGTGAACTCCCCAGGGGAGCCTTTACGCAGCACCACATGCAACTGGACCCTCCGGGTTCGCTCTTTCCGAGCAACACTAAATATAGCCCTGGCCGGCATGGGAGACGACTGAAAAATCGGGCCAAATATAACGCCTTACAAGACCCTTTCTCCCATCCAAAAGTGCCCCTAAAGGAAGGCTTTGTGTACAACTGAACTCCCCAGGGGAGCCTTTATGCAGCCCCACATGCAACTGGACCCTCCGCGTTGACTCTTTCTACGCAAGCCTAAATATAGCCCTAGCCGCAAAGGGAGAAGACTGAAAAAGCGGGCCTCAGAAAATGCATTGCGAGTCTCTTTGGACCATCGAAAAGTGCCCCCAGAGGAAGGCTTTGGGTACACCTGGACTCCCCAGGGGAGCCTTTATGCAGCCCCATATGAAACTCGACCATCCGGGTTCGATCTTTCCGAGCAACACTAAACATAGCCCTAGTCGGCCTGGGAGACGACTGAAAAGTCGGGCCCCAGAAAATGCTTTCCGAGCCCCTTTCACCCATCCAAAAGTGCCCCCAGAGGAAGGCTTTGGGTACAAGTGAACTCCCGAGGGGAGCCTTTATGCAGCCCCACATGCAACTGGACCCTCCGTATTCGCTCTTTCCGAGCAACACTAAACATAGCCCTAGCCGGCATGGGAGACGACTGAAAAGTCGGGCCCCAAAAAACGCTTTCCTAGCTCCTTTCGCCCATCCAAAAGTGCCCCCAGAGGAAGGTTTTGAGTACAAATGAACTCCCCAGGGGAGACTTTACGCAGGCCCACATGCAACTGGACCCTCCGTGTTCGGTGTTTACGAGCAACCCTTAATATAACACTAGCCAGCGTGGGAGAAGACTGAAAACTCGGGCCTCAAAAAAAGCGTTTCAAGCCCCATTCACTCATCCAGAAGTGCCCCCAAAGGAAGGCTTTGGGTACAACTGAACTCCCCAGGAGAGCCTTTATGCAGCCCCACATGCAACTGGACCCTCCGCGTTCACTCTTTCTACGCAAGCCTAAATATAGCCCTAGCCACAACGGGAGAAGACTGAAAAAAAGGGCCCCAGAAAACGCATTCGATTCCCCTTGGACCATCCAAAAGTGCCCCCAGAAGAAGGCTTTGGGTAAAAGTGAACTCCCCAGGGGAGCCTTTATGCAGCCGCACATGCAACATGACCCTCCGTATTCGCTCTTTCACAGCAACCCTAAATATAGCCCTAGCACGCCTGGCAGTCGACTGAAAGCTCGGGCCACAGAAAATGTGTTACGAGGCCCATTCGCCCATCCAAAAGTGCCCCCAAAGGAAGGCTTTGGGTACAAGTGAACTCCCCAGGGGAGCCTTTATGCAGCCCCACATGCAACTGGACCCTCCGCATTCACTCTTTCACTGCAAGACTAAATATAGCCCTAGCCGCAAAGGGAGAAGACTGAAAACTCGGGACTCAGAAAACGCGTTACAAGCCCCATTCGCCCATCCAAAAGCGCCCCCAAAGGAAGGCTTTGGGTACAAGTGAACTCCCCAGGGGAGCCTTTACGCAGCCCCACATGAAACTGGACCCTCCGAGTTCACTCTTTCACCGCAAACCTAAATATAGCCCTCGGCGCAATGGGAGAAGACTGAAAAAGCGGGCCTCAGAAAACGCATTCGATTCCCCTTGGACCATCCAAAAGTGCCCCCAAAGGAAGGCTTTGTGTACAAGTGAACTCCCCAGGGGAGCCTTTTTGCAGCCCCACATGCAACTGGACCCTCCGTATTCGCTGTTTCCGAGCAACACTAAACATAGCCCTAGCCGGCATGGGAGACGACTGAAAAGTCGGGCCCCAAAAAACGCTTTCCTAGCTCCTTTCGCCCATCCAAAAGTGCCCCCAGAGGAAGGTTTTGAGTACAAATGAACTCCCCTGGGGAGACTTTACGCAGGCCCACATGCAACTGGACCCTCCGTGTTCGGTGTTTACGAGCAACCCTTAATATAACACTAGCCAGCGTGGGAGAAGACTGAAAACTCGGGCCTCAAAAAAAGCGTTTCAAGCCCCATTCACTCATCCAGAAGTGCCCCCAAAGGAAGGCTTTGGGTACAACTGAACTCCCCAGGAGAGCCTTTATGCAGCCCCACATGCAACTGGACCCTCCGCGTTCACTCTTTCTACGCAAGCCTAAATATAGCCCTAGCCACAACGGGAGAAGACTGAAAAAAAGGGCCTCAGAAAACGCATTCGATTCCCCTTGAACCATTCAAAAGTGCCCCCAGAAGAAGGCTTTGGGTACAACTGAACTCCCCAGGGGAGCCTTTATGCAGCCCCACATGCAACTGGACCCTCCGCATTCACTCTTTCACCGCAAGACTAAATATAGCCCTAGCCGCAAAGGGAGAAGACTGAAAACTCGGGACTCAGAAAACGCGTTACAAGCCCCATTCGCCCATCCAAAAGCGCCCCCAAAGGAAGGCTTTGGGTACAAGTGAACTCCCCAGGGGAGCCTTTACGCAGCCCCACATGAAACTGGACCCTCCGAGTTCACTCTTTCACCGCAAACCTAAATATAGCCCTCGGCGCAATGGGAGAAGACTGAAAAAGCGGGCCTCAGAAAACGCATTCGATTCCCCTTGGACCATCCAAAAGTGCCCCCAAAGGAAGGCTTTGTGTACAAGTGAACTCCCCAGGGGAGCCTTTAGGCAGCCCCACATGCAACTGGACCCTCTGGGTTCGCTCTTTCCGAGCAACATTAAACAAAGCCCTAGCCGGCATGGGAGAAGACTGAAAAGTCGGGCCCCAGAAAACTTATTCCAAGCCCCATTCTCCCATCCAAAAGTGCCCTCAAAGGAAGGCTTTGGGTACAAGTGAACTCCCCAGGGGAGCCTTTACGCAGCCCCACATGCAACTGGACGCTCCGCGTTCACTCTTTGTACGCAAGCCTAAATATAGCACTAGCCGGCATCGGAGAAGACTGAAAAATCGGTCCAAAGAAAACGCCTTACAAGACCGTATCGCCGATCCAAAAGTGCCCCCAGAGGAAGGCTTTGGGTACAAGTGAACTCCCCAGGGGAGCCTTTATGCAGCCCCACATGCAACATGACCCTCCGTATTCGCTCTTTCACAGAAACCCTAAATATAGCCCTGGTCCGCATGGCAGACGACTGAAAAATCGGGCCCCAGAAAACGCGTTACAAGCCCCATTCGCCCATCCAAAAGTGCCCCCAAAGGAAGGCTTTGGGTACAACTGAACTCCCCAGGGGAGCCTTTTTGCAGCCCCACATGCAACTGGACCCTCCGCGTTCACTCTTTCTACGCAAGACTAAATATAGCCCTCGGCGCAATGGGAGAAGAGTGAAAAGGCGGGCCTCAGAAAACTCATTCCGATTCCCATTTGGACCATACAAAAGTGCCCCCAAAGGAAGGCTTTCGGTACAAGTGAACTCCCCAGGGGAGCCTTTACGCAGCACCACATGCAACTGGACCCTCCGGGTTCGCTCTTTCCGAGCAACACTAAATATAGCCCTAGCCGGCATGGGAGACGACTGAAAAATCGGTCCAAAGAAAACGCCTTACAAGACCGTATCGCCGATCCAAAAGTGCCCCCAGAGGAAGGCTTTGGGTACAAGTGAACTCCCCAGGGGAGCCTTTATGCAGCCCCACATGCAACATGACCCTCCGTATTCGCTCTTTCACAGAAACCCTAAATATATCCCTGGTCCGCATGGCAGACGACTGAAAAATCGGGCCCCAGAAAACGCGTTACAAGCCCCATTCGCCCATCCAAAAGTGCCCCCAAAGGAAGGCTTTGGGTACAACTGAACTCCCCAGGGGAGCCTTTTTGCAGCCCCACATGCAACTGGACCCTCCGCGTTCACTCTTTCTACGCAAGACTAAATATAGCCCTCGGCGCAATGGGAGAAGAGTGAAAAGGCGGGCCTCAGAAAACTCATTCCGATTCCCATTTGGACCATACAAAAGTGCCCCCAAAGGAAGGCTTTCGGTACAAGTGAACTCCCCAGGGGAGCCTTTACGCAGCACCACATGCAACTGGACCCTCTAGGTTCGCTCTTTCCGAGCAACACTAAATATAGCCCTAGCCGGCATGGGAGACGACTGAAAAATCGGGCCAAATATAACGCCTTACAAGACCCTTTCTCCCATCCAAAAGTGCCCCTAAAGGAAGGCTTTGTGTACAACTGAACTCCCCAGGGGAGCCTTTATGCAGCCCCACATGCAACTGGACCCTCCGCGTTGACTCTTTCTACGCAAGCCTAAATATAGCCCTAGCCGCAAAGGGAGAAGACTGAAAAAGCGGGCCTCAGAAAATGCATTGCGAGTCTCTTTGGACCATCGAAAAGTGCCCCCAGAGGAAGGCTTTGGGTACACCTGGACTCCCCAGGGGAGCCTTTATGCAGCCCCATATGAAACTCGACCATCCGGGTTCGATCTTTCCGAGCAACACTAAACATAGCCCTAGTCGGCCTGGGAGACGACTGAAAAGTCGGGCCCCAGAAAATGCTTTCCGAGCCCCTTTCACCCATCCAAAAGTGCCCCCAGAGGAAGGCTTTGGGTACAAGTGAACTCCCGAGGGGAGCCTTTATGCAGCCCCACATGCAACTGGACCCTCTGTATTCGCTCTTTCCGAGCAACACTAAACATAGCCCTAGCCGGCATGGGAGACGACTGAAAAGTCGGGCCCCAAAAAACGCTCTCCTAGCTCCTTTCGCCCATCCAAAAGTGCCCCCAGAGGAAGGTTTTGAGTACAAATGAACTCCCCAGGGGAGACTTTACGCAGGCCCACATGCAACTGGACCCTCCGTGTTCGGTGTTTACGAGCAACCCTTAATATAACACTAGCCAGCGTGGGAGAAGACTGAAAACTCGGGCCTCAAAAAAAGCGTTTCAAGCCCCATTCACTCATCCAGAAGTGCCCCCAAAGGAAGGCTTTGGGTACAACTGAACTCCCCAGGAGAGCCTTTATGCAGCCCCACATGCAACTGGACCCTCCGCGTTCACTCTTTCTACGCAAGCCTAAATATAGCCCTAGCCACAACGGGAGAAGACTGAAAAAAAGGGCCCCAGAAAACGCATTCGATTCCCCTTGGACCATCCAAAAGTGCCCCCAGAAGAAGGCTTTGGGTAAAAGTGAACTCCCCAGGGGAGCCTTTATGCAGCCGCACATGCAACATGACCCTCCGTATTCGCTCTTTCACAGCAACCCTAAATATAGCCCTAGCACGCCTGGCAGTCGACTGAAAGCTCGGGCCACAGAAAATGTGTTACGAGGCCCATTCGCCCATCCAAAAGTGCCCCCAAAGGAAGGCTTTGGGTACAAGTGAACTCCCCAGGGGAGCCTTTATGCAGCCCCACATGCAACTGGACCCTCCGCATTCACTCTTTCACTGCAAGACTAAATATAGCCCTAGCCGCAAAGGGAGAAGACTGAAAACTCGGGACTCAGAAAACGCGTTACAAGCCCCATTCGCCCATCCAAAAGCGCCCCCAAAGGAAGGCTTTGGGTACAAGTGAACTCCCCAGGGGAGCCTTTACGCAGCCCCACATGAAACTGGACCCTCCGAGTTCACTCTTTCACCGCAAACCTAAATATAGCCCTCGGCGCAATGGGAGAAGACTGAAAAAGCGGGCCTCAGAAAACGCATTCGATTCCCCTTGGACCATCGAAAAGTGCCCCCAAAGGAAGGCTTTGTGTACAAGTGAACTCCCCAGGGGAGCCTTTTTGCAGCCCCACATGCAACTGGACCCTCCGTATTCGCTGTTTCCGAGCAACACTAAACATAGCCCTAGCCGGCATGGGAGACGACTGAAAAGTCGGGCCCCAAAAAACGATCTCCTAGCTCCTTTCGCCCATACAAAAGTGCCCCCAGAGGAAGGTTTTGAGTACAAATGAACTCCCCTGGGGAGACTTTACACAGGCCCACATGCAACTGGACCCTCCGTGTTCGGTGTTTACGAGCAACCCTAAATATAACACTAGCCAGCATGGCAGAAGACTGAAAACTCGGGCCACAGAAAAAGCGTTTCAAGCCCCATTCACCCATCCAGAAGTGCCTCCAAAGGAAGGCTTTGGGTACAATTGAACTCCCCAGGGGAGCCTTTACGCAGGCCCACATGCAACTGGACCCTCCGGGTTCGCTCTTTCCGAGCAACACTAAATATAGCCCTAGCCGGCATGGGAGACGACTGAAAAATCGGGACAAATAAAACGCCTTACAAGACCCTTTCTCCCATCCAAAAGTGCCCCTAAAGGAAGGCTTTGGGTACAACTGAACTCCCGAGAGGAGCCTTTACGCAGCCCCACATGCAACTGGACCCTCCGGGTTCGCTCTTTGTACGCAAGCCTAAATATAGCACTAGCCGGCATCGGAGAAGACTGAAAACTCGGGCCCCAGAAAACTTATTCCAAGCCCCTTTCCCCCATCCAAAAGTGACCCCAAAGGAGGGCTTTGAGTACAAATGAAGTCCCCAGGGGAGCCTTTACGCAGCCCCACATGCAACTGGACCCTACGCGTTCGCTGTTTCTGAGCAACCATAAATATAACCCTAGCCAGCATAGCAGATGACTGAAAACTCAGACCCCAAAAAATGCCATACAAGACCCTTTCGCCCATCCAGTAGTGCGCCCAAAGGAAGGCTTTCAGTACAAGTGACCTCCCCAGGGAAGCCTTTACGCAGCGCCACATGCAACTGGACCCTCCGTATTCGCTGTTTCCGAGGAAGCATAAATATAACCCTAGACAGCATGCCAGAAGACAGAAAACTCTGGCCACAGAAAAAGCGTTTCAAGCTCCATTTACCCATCCAGAAGTGCCCCCAAAGGAAGGCTTTGGGTACAACTGAACTCCCCAGGGGAGCCTTTTTGCAGCCCCACAAGCAACTGGACCGTCCGCGTTCACTCTTTCACCGCAAGCCTAAATATTGCCCTAGCCGTAAAGGGAGAAGACTGAAATAGCGGGCCTCATAAAACGCATTGCGATTCCCCTTGGACCATCCCAAAGTGCCTCCAAAGGAAGGCTTTGGGTACAACTGAACTCCCCACGGGAGCCTTTATGCAGCCCCACATGCAACTGGACCCTCCGGGTTCGCTCTTTCCGAGCAACACTAAACATAGCCCTAGCCGGCATGGGAGACGACTGAAAACTCGGGCCCCAGAAAACTTATTCCAAGCCCCTTTCCCCCATCCAAAAGTGACCCCAAAGGAGGGCTTTGAGTACAAATGAAGTCCCCAGGGGAGCCTTTACGCAGCCCCACATGCAACTGGACCCTCCGCATTCACTCTTTCACCGCAAGACTAAATATAGCCCTAGCCGCAAAGGGAGAAGACTGAAAACTCGGGACTCAGAAAACGCGTTACAAGCCCCATTCGCCCATCCAAAAGTGCCCCCAAAGGAAGGCTTTGGGTACAAGTGAACTCCCCAGGGGAGCCTTTACGCAGCCCCACATGCAACTGGACCCTCCGAGTTCACTCTTTCACCGCAAACCTAAATATAGCCCTCGGCGCAATGGGAGAAGACTGAAAAAGCGGGCCTTAAAAAACGCAATGCGATTCCCCTTGGACCATCCAAAAGTGCCCCCAAAGGAAGGCTTTGTGTACAAGTGAACTCCCCAGGGGAGCCTTTATGCAGCCCCACATGCAACTGGACCCTCCGGGTTCGCTCTTTCCGAGCAACATTAAACATAGCCCTAGCCGGCATGGGAGAAGACTGAAAAGTCGGGCCCCAGAAAACTTATTCCAAGCCCCATTCGCCCATCCAAAAGTGCCCCCAAAGGAAGGCTTTGGGTACAACTGAACTCCCCAGGGGAGCCTTTACGCAGCACCACATGCAACTGGACCCTCCGGGTTCGCTCTTTCCGAGCAACACTAAATATAGCCCTAGCCGGCATGGGAGACGACTGAAAAATCGGGCCAAATATAACGCCTTACAAGACCCTTTCTCCCATCCAAAAGTGCCCCTAAAGGAAGGCTTTGTGTACAACTGAACTCCCCAGGGGAGCCTTTATGCAGCCCCACATGCAACTGGACCCTCCGCGTTGACTCCTTCTACGCAAGCCTAAATATAGCCCTAGCCGCAAAGGGAGAAGACTGAAAAAGCGGGCCTCAGAAAATGCATTGCGAGTCTCTTTGGACCATCGAAAAGTGCCCCCAAAGGAAGGCTTTGGGTACACCTGGACTCCCCAGGGGAGCCTTTATGCAGCCACATATGAAACTCGACCATCCGGGTTCGATCTTTCCGAGCAACACTAAACATAGCCCTAGTCGGCCTGGGAGACGACTGAAAAGTCGGGCCCCAGAAAATGCTTTCCGAGCCCCTTTCACCCATCCAAAAGTGCCCCCAGAGGAAGGCTTTGGGTACAAGTGAACTCCCCAGGGGAGCCTTTATGCAGCCCCACATGCAACTGGACCCTCCGTATTCGCTCTTTCCGAGCAACACTAAACATAGCCCTAGCCGGCATGGGAGACGACTGAAAAGTCGGGCCCCAAAAAACGCTTTCCTAGCTCCTTTCGCCCATCCAAAAGTGCCCCCAGAGGAAGGTTTTGAGTACAACTGAACTCCCCAGGGGAGCCTTTATGCAGCCCCACATGCAACTGGACGCTCCGCGTTCACTCTTTGTACGCAAGCCTAAATATAGCACTAGCCGGCAGCGGAGAAGACTGAAAAATCGGTCCAAAGACAACGCCTTACAAGACCGTATCGCCGATCTAAAAGTGCCCCCAGAGGAAGGCTTTGGGTACAAGTGAACTCCCCAGGGGAGCCTTTACGCAGCACCACATGCAACTGGACCCTCCGGGTTCGCTCTTTCCGAGCAACACTAAATATATCCCTAGCCGGCATGGGAGACGACTGAAAAATCGGGCCAAATATAACGCCTTACAAGACCCTTTCTCCCATCCAAAAGTGCCCCTAAAGGAAGGCTTTGTGTACAACTGAACTCCCCAGGGGAGCCTTTATGCAGCCCCACATGCAACTGGACCCTCCGCGTTGACTCTTTCTACGCAAGCCTAAATATAGCCCTAGCCGCAAAGGGAGAAGACTGAAAAACGGGCCTCAGAAAATGCATTGCGAGTCTCTTTGGACCATCGAAAAGTACCCCCAAAGGAAGGCTTTGGGTACACCTGGACTCCCCAGGGGAGCCTTTATGCAGCACCATATGAAACTCGACCATCCGGGTTCGATCTTTCCGAGCAACACTAAACATAGCCCTAGTCGGCCTGGGAGACGACTGAAAAGTCGGGCCCCAGAAAATGCTTTCCGAGCCCCTTTCACCCATCCAAAAGTGCCCCCAGAGGAAGGCTTTGGGTACAAGTGAACTCCCGAGGGGAGCCTTTATGCAGCCCCACATGCAACTGGACCCTCCGTATTCGCTCTTTCCGAGCAACACTAAACATAGCCCTAGCCGGCATGGGAGACGACTGAAAAGTCGGGCCCCAAAAAACGCTATCCTAGCTCCTTTCGCCCATCCAAAAGTGCCCCCAGAGGAAGGTTTTAAGTACAAATGAACTCCCCAGGGGAGACTTTACGCAGGCCCACATGCAACTGGACCCTCCGTGTTCGGTGTTTACGAGCAACCCTTAATATAACACTAGCCAGCGTGGGAGAAGACTGAAAACTCGGGCCTCAAAAAAAGCGTTTCAAGCCCCATTCACTCATCCAGAAGTGCCCCCAAAGGAAGGCTTTGGGTACAACTGAACTCCCCAGGAGAGCCTTTATGCAGCCCCACATGCAACTGGACCCTCCGGGATCACTCTTTCACAGCAACCCTAAATATAGCCCTGGCCAGCATGGCAGTCGACTGAAAACTCGGGCCCCAGAAAATGCGTTAAAAGCCTAATTCGCCCATCCAAAAGTGCCCCCAGAGGAAGGCTTTTGGTACATCTGAACTCCCCAGGGGAGCCTTTACGCAGCCCCACATGCAACTGGACCCTCCTTGTTCACTGTTTACGAGCAACCCTAAATATACCCCTAGCCACCATGGCAGAAGACTGAAAACTCGAGCTCCAGAAAATGCGTTTCAAGCCCCATTCACCCATCCAGAAGTGCCCCCAAAGGAAGGCTTTGGGTACAAGTGAACTCCCCAGGGGAGCCTTTATGCAGCCCCACATGCAACTGGACCCTCCAGGTTCACTCTTTCACCGCAACCCTAAATATATCCCTAGCACGCCTGGCAGTCGACTGAAAGCTCGGGCCACAGAAAATGTGTTACGAGCCCCATTCGCCCATCCAAAAGTACCCCCAAAGGAAGGCTTTGGGTACAACTGGACTCCCCAGGGGAGCCTTAACGCAGCCCCACATGCAACTGGACCCTCCGGGTTCACTCTTTCACCGCAAGACTAAATATAGCCCTCGGCGCAATGGGAGAAGACTGAAAAAGCGGGCCTCAGAAAACGCATTGCGATTCCCCTTGGACCATCCAAAAGTGCCCCCAAAGGAAGGCTTTGGGTACAACTGAACTCCCCAGGGGAGCCTTTATGCAGCCCCACATGCAACTGGACCCTCCGGGTTCACTCTTTCACAGCAACCCTAAATATAGCCCTGGCCCGCCTAGCAGTCGACTGAAAACTCGGGCCCCAGAAAATGCGTTAAAAGCCTAATTCGCCCATCCAAACGTGCCCCCAGAGGAAGGCTTTGGGTACAACTGAACTCTTCAGGGGAGCCCTTATGCAGCCCTACATGCAACTGGACCCTCCGTATTCGCTCTTTCACAGCAACATAAACAGCCACAGAATATGTGTTACGAGCCCCATTCGCCCATCCAATAGTGCCCCCAAAGGAAGGCTTTGGGTACATCTGAACTCCCCAGGGGAGCCTTTACGCAGCCCCACATGCAACTGGACCCTCCGGGTTCGCTCTTTACAGCAACCCTAAATATAACCCTAGCCAGCATGGCAGAAGACTGAAAACTCGGGCCACAGAAAAAGCGTTTCAAGCCCCTTTCGCCCATCCAGAAGTGCCCCCAAAGGAAGGCTTTGGGTACAAGTGAACTCCCCAGGGGAGCCTTTATGCAGCCCCACATGCAACTGGACCCTCCGGTTTCACTCTTTCACAGCAACCCTAAATATAACCCTGGCCCGCATGGAAGACGACTGAAAAATCGGGCCCCAGAAAACGTACTACAAGCCCCATTTGACCATCCAAAAGTGCCCCTAGAGGAAGGCTTTGGGTACAACTGAACTCCCCAGGGGAGCCTTTATGCAGGTTCATATGCAACTGGACCCCCCGTGTTCGCTGTTTACAAGCAACCCTAAATATAACACTAGCCAGCATGGCCGAAAACTGAAAACTCGGGCCACAGAAAAAGCCTTTCAAGCCCCATTCACCCATCCAGAAGTGCCCCCAAAGGAAGGCTTTGGGTACAACTGAACTCCCCAGGGGAGCCTTTACGCAGCCCCACATGCAACTGGACCCTCCGGGTTCACTCTTTCACAGCAAGCCTAAATATAGCCCTCGGCGCAATGGGAGAAGACTGAAAAAGCGGGCCTCAGAAAACGCATTGCGATTCCCCTTGGACCATCCCAAAGTGCCCCCAAAGGAAGGCTTTGGGTACAAGTGAACTCCCCAGGGGAGCCTTAACGCAGCCCCACATGCAACTGGACCCTCCGTATTCGCTCTTTCACAGCAACCCTAAATATAGCCCTGGCCCGCCTGGCAGTCGACTGAAAACTCGGGCCCCAGAAAATGCGTTAAAAGCCCCATTCGCCCATCCAAAAGTGCCCCCAGAGGAAGGCTTTGGGTACATCTGAACTCCCCAGGGGAGCCTTTACGCAGCCCCAAATGCAACTGGACCCTACTTGTTCACTGTTTACGAGCAACCCTAAATATACCCCTAGCCAGCATGGCAGAAGACTGAAAAATCGGGCTCCAGAAAATGCGTTTCAAGCCCCATTCACCCATCCAGAAGTGCCCCCAAAGGAAGGCTTTGGGTACAAGTGAACTCCCCAGGGGAGCATTTATGCAGCCCCACATGCAACTGGACCCTCCGGGTTCACTCTTTCACAGCAAACCTAAATATAGCCCTGGCCCGCCTAGCAGTCGACTGAAAACTCGGGCCCCAGAAAATGCGTTAAAAGCCTAATTCGCCCATCCAAAAGTGCCCCCAGAGGAAGGCTTTGGGTACAACTGAACTCTTCAGGGGAGCCTTTATGCAGCCCTACATGCAACTGGACCCTCCGTATTCGCTCTTTCACAGCAACCCTAAATATAGCCCTGGCCCGCCTGGCAGTCGACTGAAAACTCGGGCCCCAGAAAAACTGTTAAAAGCCTAATTCGCCCATCCAAAAGTGCCCCCAGAGGAAGGCTTTGGGTACAAGTGAACTCCCCAGGGGAGCCTTTATGCAGCCCCACATGCAACTGGACCCTCCTTGTTCGCTCTTTACAGCAACCCTAAATATAACCCTAGCCAGCATGGCAGAAGACTGAAAACTCGGGCCACAGAAAAAGCGTTTCAAGCCCCTTTCGCCATCCAGAAGTGCCCTCAAAGGAAGGCTTTGGGTACAAGTGAACTCCCCAGGGGAGCCTTTATGCAGCCCCACATGCAACTGGACCCCCAGTGTTCGCTGTTTACAACCAACCCTAAATATAACCCTAGCCAGCATGGCAGAAAACTGAAAACTCGGGCCACAGAATAAGCGTTTCAAGCCCCATTCACCCATCCAGAAGTGCCCCCAAAGGAAGGCTTTGGGTACAAGTGAACTCCCCAGGGGAGCCTTTATGCAGCCCCACATGCAACTGGACCCTCCTTGTTCACTGTTTACGAGCAACCCTAAATATACCCCTAGCCACCATGGCAGAAGACTGTAAACTCGGGCTCCAGAAAATGTATTTCATGCCCCATTCACCCCTCCAGAGGTGCCCCCAAAAGAAGGCTTTGGGTACAAGTGAACTCCCCAGGGGAGCCTTTATGCAGCCCCACATGCAACTGGACCCTCCGTATTCGCTCTTTCACAGCAACCCTAAATATAGCCCTGGCCCGCCTGGCAGTCGACTGAAAACTCGGGCCACAGAAAATGCGTTAAAAGCCTAATTCGCCCATCCAAAAGTGCCCCCAGAGGAAGGCTTTGGGTACAACTGAACTCCCCAGGGGAGCCTTTACGCAGCCCCACATGCAACTGGACCCTCCTTGTTCACTGTTTACGAGCAACCCTAAATATACCCCTAGCCACCATGGCAGAAGACTGAAAACTCGGGCTCCAGAAAATGCGTTTCAAGCCCCATTCACCCATCCAGAAGTGCCCCCAAAGGAAGGCTTTGGGTACAAGTGAACTCCCCAGGGGAGCCTTTATGCAGCCCCACATGCAACTGGACCCTCCTTGTTCACTGTTTACGAGCAACCCTAAATATACCCCTAGCCACCATGGCAGAAGACTGAAAACTCGGGCTCCAGAAAATGCGTTTCAAGCCCCATTCACCCATCCAGAAGTGCCACCACATAAAGGCTTTGGGTACATCTGAACTCCCCAGGGGAGCCTTTACGCAGCCCCACATGCAACTGGACCCTCCGGGTTCACTCTTTCACCGCAAGCCTAAATATAGCCCTCGGCGCAATGGGAGAAGACTGAAAAAGCGGACCTCAGAAAACGCATTGCGATTCCCCTTGGACCATCCAAAAGTGCCCCCAGAGGAAGGATTTGGGTACAACTGGACTCCCCAGGGGAGCCTTAACACAGCCCCACATGCAACTGGACCCTCAGTATTCGCTCTTTCACAGCAACCCTAAATATAGCCCTGGCCCGCCTGGCAGTCGACTGAAAACTCGGGCCCCAGAAAATGCATTAAAAGCCTAATTCGCCCATCCAAAAGTGCCCCCAGAGGAAGGCTTTGGGTACAAGTGAACTCCCCAGGGGAGCCTTTACGCAGCCCCACATGCAACTGGACCCTCCGTGTTCGCTCTTTACAGCAACCCTAAATATAACCCTAGCCAGCATGGCAGAAGACTGAAAACTCGTGCCACAGAAAAAGCGTTTCAAGCCCCTTTCGCCCATCCAGAAGTGCCCCCAAAGGAAGGCTTTGGGTACAAGTGAACTCCCCAGGGGAGCCTTTATGCAGCCCCACATGCAACTGGACCCTCCGTACTCGCTCTTTCACAGCAACCCTAAATATAACCCTGGCCCGCAAGGCAGACGACTGAAAAATCGGGCCCCAGAAAACGTGCTACAAGCCCCATTTGACCATCCAAAAGTGCCCCCAGAGGAAGGCTTTGGGTACAACTGAACTCCCCAGGGGAGCCTTTATGCAGGCCCATACGCAACTGGACCCCCCGTGTTCGCTGTTTACAATCAACCCTAAATATAACCCTAGCCACCATGGCAGAAAACTGAAAACTCGGGCCACAGAATAAGCGTTTCAAGCCCCATTCACCCATCCAGAAGTGCCCCCAGAGGAAGGCTTTGGGTACAAGTGAACTCCCCAGGGGAGCCTTTATGCAGCCCCACATGCAACTGGACCCTCCTTGTTCACTGTTTACGAGCAACCCTAAATATAACCCTAGCCAGCATGGCAGAAGACTGAAAGCTCGGGCTCCAGAAAATGTGTTACGAGCCCCATTCGCCCATGCAAAAGTGCCCCCAAAGGAAGGCTTTGGTTACATCTGAACTCCCCAGGGGAGCCTTTACGCAGCCCGACATGCAACTGGACCCTCAGGGTTCACTCTTTCACCGCAAGCCTAAATATAGCCCTGTCCCTCCTGGCAGTCGACTGAAAACTCGGACCCTAGGAAAACTGTTAAAAGCCTAATTCGCCCATCCAAAAGTGCCCCCAGAGGAAGGCTTTGGGTACAACTGAACTCCCCAGAGGAGCCTTTATGCAGGCCCATACTTAACTGGAACCTCCGTATTCGCTCGTTCACAGCAACCCTAAATATAGCCCTGGCTCGCCTGGCAGTCGACTGAAAACTCGGGCCCCAGAAAATGCGTTAAAAGCCTAATTCGCCCATCCAAAAGTGCCCCCAGAGGAAGGCTTTGGGTACATCTGAACTCCCCAGGGGAGCCTTTACGCAGCTCCACATGCAACTGGACCCTCCTTGCTCACTGTTTATGAGCAACCCTAAATATACCCCTAGCCACCATGGCAGAAGACTGAAAACTCGGGCTCCAGAAAATGCGTTTCAAGCCCCATTCACCCATCCAGAAGTGCCCCCAAAGGAAGGCTTTGGGTACAAGTGAACTCCCCAGGGGAGCCTTTATGCAGCCCCACATGCAACTGGACCCTCCGGATTCACTCTTTCACAGCAACCCTAAATATAACCCTAGCCACCATGGCAGAAGACTGAAAACTCGGGCTCCAGAAAATGCATTTCAAGCCCCATTCGCCCATCCAAAAGTGCCCCCAAAGGAAGGCTTTGGGTACAAGGGAACTCCCCAGGGGAGCCTTTACGCAGCCCCACATGCAACTGGACCCTCTGGGTTCACTCTTTCACCGCAAGCCTAAATATAGCCCTCAGCGCAATGGGAGAAGACTGAAAAAGCGGGCCTCAAAAAACGCATTGCGATTCCCCTTGTACCATCCAAGAGTGCCCCCAAAGGAAATCTTTGGGTACAACTGGACTCCCCAGGGGAGCCTTAACACAGCCCCACATGCAACTGGACCCTCCGTATTCGCTCTTTCACAGCAACCCTAAATATAGCCCTGGCCCGCCTGGCAGTCGACTGAAAACTCGGGCCCCAGAAAATGCATTAAAAGCCTAATTCGCCCATCCAAAAGTGCCCCCAGAGGAAGGCTTTGGGTACAAGTGAACTCCCCAGGGGAGCCTTTATGCAGCCCCACATGCAACTGGACCCTCCTTGTTCACTGTTTACGAGCAACCCTAAATATACCCCTAGCCACCATGGCAGAAGACTGAAAACTCGGGCTCCAGAAAATGCGTTTCAAGCCCCAATCACCCATCCAGAAGTGCCCCCAAAGGAAGGCTTTGGGTACAAGTGAACTCCCCAGGGGAGCCTTTATGCAGCCCCACATGCAACTGGACCCTCCGGGTTCACTCTTTCACCGCAAGCCTAAATATAGCCCTAGCACGCCTGGCAGTCGACTGAAAGCTCGGGCCCCAGAAAATGTGTTACGAGCCCCATTCGCCCATCCAAAATTCCCCCCAAAGGAAGGCTTTGGGTACATCTGAACTCCCCAGGGGAGCCTTTACGCAGCCCCACATGCAACTGGACCCTCCTTGTTCACTGTTTACGAGCAACCCTAAATATACCCCTAGCCACCATGGCAGAAGACTGAAAACTCGGGCTCCAGAAAATGCGTTTCAAGCCCCATTCACCCATCCAGAAGTGCCCCCAAAGGAAGGCTTTGGGTACAAGTGAACTCCCCAGGGGAGCCTTTATGCAGCCCCACATGCAACTGGACCCTCCGGCTTCACTCTTTCACCGCAAGCCTAAATATAACCCTCGGCGCAATGGAAGAAGACTGAAAAAGCGGGCCCCAGAAAACGCACTGCGATTCCCCTTGGACCATCCAAAAGTGCCCCCAAAGGAAATCTTTGGGTACAACTGGACTCCCCAGGGGAGCCTTAACGCAGCCCCACATGCAACTGGACCCTCCGTATTCGCTCTTTCACCGCAAGCCTAAATATAGCACTAGCACGCCTGGTAGTCGACTGAAAGCTCGGGCCACAGAAAATGTGTTACGAGCCCCATTCGCCCATCCAAAAGTGCCCCCAAAGGAAGGCTTTGGGTACATCTTAACTCCCCAGGGGAGCCTTTATGCAGCCCCACATGCAACTGGACCCTCAGGGTTCACTCTTTCACAGCAACCCTAAATATAGCCCTGGCCTGCCTGGCAGTCGACTGAAAACTCGGGCCCTAGGAAAACTGTTAAAAGCCTAATTCGACCATCCAAAAGTGCCCCCAGAGGAAGGCTTTGGGTACATCTGAACTCCCCAGGGGAGCCTTTACGCAGCCCGACATGCAACTGGGCCCTCCTTATTCACTGTTTACGAGCAACCCTAAATATACCCCTAGCCACCATGGCAGAAGACTGAAAACTCGGGCTCCAGAAAACGCGTTTCAAGCCCCATTCACCCATCCAGAAGTGCCCCCAAAGGAAGGCTTTGGGTACAAGTGAACTCCCCAGGGGAGCCTTTATGCAGCCCCACATGCAACTGGACCCTCCGGGTTCACTCTTTCACCGCAAGCCTAAATATAGCCCTAGCACGCCTGGCAGTCGACTGAAAGCTCGGGCCCCAGAAAATGTGTTACGAGCCCCATTCTCCCATCCAAAAGTGCCCCCAAAGGAAGGCTTTGGGTACATCTGAACTCCCCAGGGGAGCCTTTACGCAGCCCCACATGCAACTGGACCCTCCTTGTTCACTGTTTACGAGCAACCCTAATTATAACGCTAGCCAGCATGGCAGAAGACTGAAAACTCGGGCCACAGAAAAAGCGTTTCAAGCCCCATTCACCCATCCAGAAGTGCCCCCAAAGGAAGGCTTTGGGTACAAGTGAACTCCCCAGGGGAGCCTTTATGCAGCCCCACATGCAACTGGACCCTCCGGGTTCACTCTTTCACCGCAAGCCTAAATATAGCCCTAGCACGCCTGGCAGTCGACTGAAAACTCGGGCCCCAGAAAATGCGTTAAAAGCCTAATTCGCCCATCCAAAAGTGCCCCCAGAGGAAGGCTTTGGGTACAACTGAACTCTTCAGGGGAGCCTTTATGCAGCCCTACATGCAACTGGACCCTCCGTATTCGCTCTTTCACAGCAACCCTAAATATAGCCCTGGCCCGCCTGGCAGTCGACTGAAAACTCGGGCCCCAGAAAAACTGTTAAAAGCCTAATTCGCCCATCCAAAAGTGCCCCCAGAGGAAGGCTTTGGGTACAAGTGAACTCCCCAGGGGAGCCTTTATGCAGCCCCACATGCAACTGGACCCTCCTTGTTCGCTCTTTACAGCAACCCTAAATATAACCCTAGCCAGCATGGCAGAAGACTGAAAACTCGGGCCACAGAAAAAGCGTTTCAAGCCCCTTTCGCCATCCAGAAGTGCCCTCAAAGGAAGGCTTTGGGTACAAGTGAACTCCCCAGGGGAGCCTTTATGCAGCCCCACATGCAAGTGGACCCCCAGTGTTCGCTGTTTACAACCAACCCTAAATATAACCCTAGCCAGCATGGCAGAAAACTGAAAACTCGGGCCACAGAATAAGCGTTTCAAGCCCCATTCACCCATCCAGAAGTGCCCCCAAAGGAAGGCTTTGGGTACAAGTGAACTCCCCAGGGGAGCCTTTATGCAGCCCCACATGCAACTGGACCCTCCTTGTTCACTGTTTACGAGCAACCCTAAATATACCCCTAGCCACCATGGCAGAAGACTGTAAACTCGGGCTCCAGAAAATGTATTTCATGCCCCATTCACCCCTCCAGAGGTGCCCCCAAAAGAAGGCTTTGGGTACAAGTGAACTCCCCAGGGGAGCCTTTATGCAGCCCCACATGCAACTGGACCCTCCGGGTTCACTCTTTCACCGCAAGCCTAAAGATAGCCCTAGCACGCCTGGCAGTCGACTGAAAGCTCGGGCCCCAGAAAATGTGTTACGAGCCCCATTCGCCCATTCAAAAGTGCCCCCAAAGGAAGGCTTTGGGTACATCTGAACTCCCCAGGGGAGCCTTTATGCAGCCCCACATGCAACTGGACCCTCCTTGTTCACTGTTTACGAGCAACCCTAAATATAACCCTAGCCAGCATGGCAGAAGACTGAAAACTCGGGCTCCAGAAAATGCGTTTCAAGCCCCATTCACCCATCCAGAAGTGCTCCCAAAGGAAGGCTTTGGGTACAAGTGAACTCCCCAGGGGAGCCTTTATGCAGCCCCACATGCAACTGGACCCTCCGGGTTCACTCTTTCACCGCAAGCCTAAATATAGCCCTCGGCGCAATGGGAGAAGACTGAAAAAGCGGGCCTCAGAAAACGCATTGCGATTCCCCTTGGACCATCCAAAAGTGCCCCCAAAGGAAATCTTTGGGTACAACTGGACTCCCCAGGGGAGCCTTAACGCAGCCCCACATGCAACTGGACCCTCCGTATTCGCTCTTTCACAGCAACCCTAAATATAGCCCTGGCCCGCCTGGCAGTCGACTGAAAACTCGGGCCCCAGAAAATGCATTAAAAGCCTAATTCGCCCGTCCTAAAGTGCCCCCAGAGGAAGGCTTTGGGTACAACTGAACTCCCCAGGGGAGCCTTTACGCAGCCCCACATGCAACTGGACCCTCCTTGTTCACTGTTTACGAGCAACCCTAAATATACCCCTAGCCACCATGGCAGAAGACTGAAAACTCGGGCTCCAGAAAATGCGTTTCAAGCCCCATTCACCCATCCAGAAGTGCCCCCAAAGGAAGGCTTTGGGTACAAGTGAACTCCCCAGGGGAGCCTTTATGCAGCCCCACATGCAACTGGACCCTCCTTGTTCACTGTTTACGAGCAACCCTAAATATACCCCTAGCCACCATGGCAGAAGACTGAAAACTCGGGCTCCAGAAAATGCGTTTCAAGCCCCATTCACCCATCCAGAAGTGCTCCCAAAGGAAGGCTTTGGGTACAAGTGAACTCCCCAGGGGAGCCTTTATGCAGCCCCACATGCAACTGGACCCTCCGGGTTCACTCTTTCACCGCAAGCCTAAATATAGCCCTCGGCGCAATGGGAGAAGACTGAAAAAGCGGGCCTCAGAAAACGCATTGCGATTCCCCTTGGACCATCCAAAAGTGCCCCCAAAGGAAATCTTTGGGTACAACTGGACTCCCCAGGGGAGCCTTAACGCAGCCCCACATGCAACTGGACCCTCCGTATTCGCTCTTTCACAGCAACCCTAAATATAGCCCTGGCCCGCCTGGCAGTCGACTGAAAACTCGGGCCCCAGAAAATGCATTAAAAGCCTAATTCGCCCGTCCTAAAGTGCCCCCAGAGGAAGGCTTTGGGTACAACTGAACTCCCCAGGGGAGCCTTTACGCAGCCCCACATGCAACTGGACCCTCCTTGTTCACTGTTTACGAGCAACCCTAAATATACCCCTAGCCACCATGGCAGAAGACTGAAAACTCGGGCTCCAGAAAATGCGTTTCAAGCCCCATTCACCCATCCAGAAGTGCCCCCAAAGGAAGGCTTTGGGTACAAGTGAACTCCCCAGGGGAGCCTTTATGCAGCCCCACATGCAACTGGACCCTCCTTGTTCACTGTTTACGAGCAACCCTAAATATACCCCTAGCCACCATGGCAGAAGACTGAAAACTCGGGCTCCAGAAAATGCGTTTCAAGCCCCATTCACCCATCCAGAAGTGCCACCACATAAAGGCTTTGGGTACATCTGAACTCCCCAGGGGAGCCTTTACGCAGCCCCACATGCAACTGGACCCTCCGGGTTCGCTCTTTACAGCAACCCTAAATATAACGCTAGCCAGCATGGCAGAAGACTGAAAACTCGTGCCACAGAAAAAGCGTTTCAAGCCCCTTTCGCCCATCCAGAAGTGCCCCCAAAGGAAGGCTTTGGGTACAAGTGAACTCCCCAGGGGAGCCTTTATGCAGCCCCACATGCAACTGGACCCTCCGTACTCGCTCTTTCACAGCAACCCTAAATATAACCCTGGCCCGCAAGGCAGACGACTGAAAAATCGGGCCCCAGAAAACGTGCTACAAGCCCCATTTGACCATCCAAAAGTGCCCCCAGAGGAAGGCTTTGGGTACAACTGAACTCCCCAGGGGAGCCTTTATGCAGGCCCATACGCAACTGGACCCCCCGTGTTCGCTGTTTACAATCAACCCTAAATATAACCCTAGCCAGCATGGCAGAAAACTGAAAACTCGGGCCACAGAATAAGAGTTTCAAGCCCCATTCACCCATCCAGAAGTGCCCCCAGAGGAAGGCTTTGGGTACAAGTGAACTCCCCAGGGGAGCCTTTATGCAGCCCCACATGCAACTGGACCCTCCTTGTTCACTGTTTACGAGCAACCCTAAATATAACCCTAGCCAGCATGGCAGAAGACTGAAAGCTCGGGCTCCAGAAAATGTGTTACGAGCCCCATTCGCCCATGCAAAAGTGCCCCCAAAGGAAGGCTTTGGGTACATCTGAACTCCCCAGGGGAGCCTTTACGCAGCCCCACATGCAACTGGACCCTCAGGGTTCACTCTTTCACCGCAAGCCTAAATATAGCCCTGTCCCTCCTGGCAGTCGACTGAAAACTCGGGCCCTAGGAAAACTGTTAAAAGCCTAATTCGCCCATCCAAAAGTGCCCCCAGAGGAAGGCTTTGGGTACAACTGAACTCCCCAGAGGAGCCTTTATGCAGGCCCATACTTAACTGGAACCTCCGTATTCGCTCGTTCACAGCAACCCTAAATATAGCCCTGGCCCGCCTGGCAGTCGACTGAAAACTCGGGCCCCAGAAAATGCGTTAAAAGCCTAATTCGCCCATCCAAAAGTGCCCCCAGAGGAAGGCTTTGGGTACATCTGAACTCCCCAGGGGAGCCTTTACGCAGCTCCACATGCAACTGGACCCTCCTTGCTCACTGTTTATGAGCAACCCTAAATATACCCCTATCCACCATGGCAGAAGACTGAAAACTCGGGCTCCAGAAAATGCGTTTCAAGCCCCATTCACCCATCCAGAAGTGCCCCCAAAGGAAGGCTTTGGGTACAAGTGAACTCCCCAGGGGAGCCTTTATGCAGCCCCACATGCAACTGGACCCTCCGGGTTCACTCTTTCACAGCAACCCTAAATATAACCCTAGCCAGCATGGCAGAAGACTGAAAACTCGGGCTCCAGAAAATGCATTTCAAGCCCCATTCGCCCATCCAAAAGTGCCCCCAAAGGAAGGCTTTGGGTACAAGGGAACTCCCCAGGGGAGCCTTAACGCAGCCCCACATGCAACTGGACCCTCTGGGTTCACTCTTTCACCGCAAGCCTAAATATAGCCCTCAGCGCAATGGGAGAAGACTGAAAAAGCGGGCCTCAAAAAACGCATTGCGATTCCCCTTGTACCATCCAAGAGTGCCCCCAAAGGAAATCTTTGGGTACAACTGGACTCCCCAGGGGAGCCTTAACACAGCCCCACATGCAACTGGACCCTCCGTATTCGCTCTTTCACAGCAACCCTAAATATAGCCCTGGCCCGCCTGGCAGTCGACTGAAAACTCGGGCCCCAGAAAATGCATTAAAAGCCTAATTCGCCCATCCAAAAGTGCCCCCAGAGGAAGGCTTTGGGTACAACTGAACTCCCCAGGGGAGCCTTTATGCAGCCCCACATGCAACTGGACCCTCCTTGTTCACTGTTTACGAGCAACCCTAAATATACCCCTAGCCACCATGGCAGAAGACTGAAAACTCGGGCTCCAGAAAATGCGTTTCAAGCCCCATTCACCCATCCAGAAGTGCCCCCAAAGGAAGGCTTTGGGTACAAGTGAACTCCCCAGGGGAGCCTTTATGCAGCCCCACATGCAACTGGACCCTCCGGGTTCACTCTTTCACCGCAAGCCTAAATATAACCCTAGCACGCCTGGCAGTCGACTGAAAGCTCGGGCCCCAGAAAATGTGTTACGAGCCCCATTCGCCCATCCAAAAGTGCCCCCAAAGGAAGGCTTTGGGTACATCTGAACTCCCCAGGGGAGCCTTTACGCAGCCCCACATGCAACTGGACCCTCCTTGTTCACTGTTTACGAGCAACCCTAAATATACCCCTAGCCACCATGGCAGAAGACTGAAAACTCGGGCTCCAGAAAATGCGTTTCAAGCCCCATTCACCCATCCAGAAGAGCCCCCAAAGGAAGGCTTTGGGTACAACTGAACTCCCCAGGGGAGCCTTTATGGAGCACCACATGCAACTGGACCCTCCGGGTTCACTCTTTCACCGCAAGCCTAAATATAACCCTCGGCGCAATGGAAGAAGACTGAAAAAGCGGGCCCCAGAAAACGCACTGCGATTCCCCTTGGACCATCCAAAAGTGCCCCCAAAGGAAATCTTTGGGTACAACTGGACTCCCCAGGGGAGCCTTAACGCAGCCCCACATGCAACTGGACCCTCCGTATTCGCTCTTTCACCGCAAGCCTAAATATAGCACTGGCACGCCTGGTAGTCGACTGAAAGCTCGGGCCACAGAAAATGTGTTACGAGCCCCATTCGCCCATCCAAAAGTGCCCCCAAAGGAAGGCTTTGGGTACATCTTAACTCCCCAGGGGAGCCTTTATGCAGCCCCACATGCAACTGGACCCTCAGGGTTCACTCTTTCACAGCAACCCTAAATATAGCCCTGGCCTGCCTGGCAGTCGACTGAAAACTCGGGCCCTAGGAAAACTGTTAAAAGCCTAATTCGCCCATCCAAAAGTGCCCCCAGAGGAAGGCTTTGGGTACATCTGAACTCCCCAGGGGAGCCTTTACGCAGCCCCACACGCAACTGGGCCCTCCTTATTCACTGTTTACGAGCAACCCTAAATATACCCCTAGCCACCATGGCAGAAGACTGAAAACTCGGGCTCCAGAAAACGCGTTTCAAGTCCCATTCACCCATCCAGAAGTGCCCCCAAAGGAAGGCTTTGGGTACAAGTGAACTCCCCAGGGGAGCCTTTATGCAGCCCCACATGCAACTGGACCCTCCGGGTTCACTCTTTCACCGCAAGCCTAAATATAGCCCTAGCACGCCTGGCAGTCGACTGAAAGCTCGGGCCCCAGAAAATGTGTTACGAGCCCCATTCGCCCATCCAAAAGTGCCCACAAAGGAAGGCTTTGGGTACAACTGAACTCCCCAGGGGAGCCTTTACGCAGCCCCACATGCAACTGGACCCTCCCAGTTCACTCTTTCACCGCAAGACTAAAAATAGCCCTAGCACGCCTGGCAGTAGACTGAAAGCTCGGGCCCCAGAAAATGTGTTACGAGCCCCATTCGCCCATCCAAAAGTGCCCCCAAAGGAAGGCTTTGGGTACAAGTGAACTCCTCAGGGGAGCCTTTACGCAGCCCCACATGCAACTGGACCCTCCTTGTTCACTGTTTACGAGCAACCCTAAATATACCCCTAGCCACCATGGCAGAAGACTGAAAACTCGGGCTCCAGAAAATGCGTTTCAAGCCCCATTCACCCATCAAGAAGTGCCCCCAAAGGAAGGCTTTGGGTACAAGTGAACTCCCCAGGGGAGCCTTTATGCAGCCCCACATGCAACTGGACCCTCCGGGTTCACTCTTTCACCGCAAGCCGAAATATAGCCCTCGGCGCAATGGAAGAAGACTGAAGAAGCGGGCCCCAGAAAACGCAATGCGATTCCCCTTGGACCATCCAAAAGTGCCCCCAAAGGAAATCTTTGGGTACAACTGGACTCCCCAGGGGAGCCTTAACGCAGCCCCACATGCAACTGGACCCTCCGTATTCGCTCTTTCACCGCAAGCCTAAATATAGCCCTAGAACGCCTGGCAGTCGACTGAAAGCTCGGGCCCCAGAAAATGTGTTACGAGCCCCATTCGCCCATCCAAAAGTGCCCCCAAAGGAAGGCTTTGGGTACATCTTAACTCCCCAGGGGAGCCTTTACGCAGCCCCACATGCAACTGGACCCTCAGGGTTCACTCTTTCACCGCAAGCCTAAATATAGCCCTGGCCCGCCTGGCAGTCGACTGAAAACTCGGGCCCTAGGAAAACTGTTAAAAGCCTAATTCGCCCATCCAAAAGTGCCCCCAGAGAAAGGCTTTGGGTACAAGTGAACTCCCCAGGGGAGCCTTTATGCAGCCCCACATGCAACTGGACCCTCCGTATTCGCTCTTTCACAGCAACCCTAAATATAGCCCTGGCCCGTCTGGCAGTCGACTGAAAACTCGGGCCCCAGAAAAACTGTTAAAAGCCTAATTCGCCCATCCAAAAGGGCCCCCAAAGGAAGGCTTTGGGTACAACTGAACTCCCCAGGGGAGCCTTTATGCAGCCCCACATGCAACTGGACCCTCCGGGTTCACTCTTTCACAGCAACCCTAAATATAGCCCTGGCCCGCCTGGCAGTCGACTGAAAACTCGGGCCCCAGAAAATGCGTTAAAAGCCTAATTCGCCCATCCAAAAGTGCCCCCAGAGGAAGGCTTTGGGTACAAGTGAACTCCCCAGGGGAGCCTTTATGCAGCCCCACATGCAACTGGACCCTCCTTGTTCACTGTTTACGAGCAACCCTAAATATACCCCTAGCCACCATGGCAGAAGACTGAAAACTCGGGCTCCAGAAAATGCGTTTCAAGCCCCATTCACCCATCCAAAAGTGCCCCCAAAGGAAGGCTTTGGGTACAAGTGAACTCCCCAGGGGAGCCTTTATGCAGCCCCACATGCAACTGGACCCTCCGGGTACACTCTTTCACAGCAACCCTAAATATAACCCTAGCCACCATGGCAGAAGACTGAAAACTCGGGCTCCAGAAAATGCATTTCAAGCCCCATTCGCCCATCCAAAAGTGCCCCCAAAGGAAGGCTTTGGGTACAAGTGAACTCCCCAGGGGAGCCTTTACGCAGCCCCACATGCAACTGGACCCTCTGGGTTCACTCTTTCACCGCAAGCCTAAATATAGCCCTCGGCGCAATGGGAGAAGACTGAAAAAGCGGGCCTCAAAAAACGCATTGCGATTCCCCTTGTACCATCCAAGAGTGCCCCCAAAGGAAGGCTTTGGGTACAACTGGACTCCCCAGGGGAGCCTTTATGCAGCCCCACATGCAACTGGACCCTCCGTATTTGCTCTTTCACAGCAACCCTAAATATAGCCCTGGCCCGCCTGGCAGTCGACTGAAAACTCGGGCCCTAGAAAAACTGTTAAAAGCCTAATTCGCCCATCCAAAAGTGCCCCCAGAGGAAGGCTTTGGGTACAAGTGAACTCCCCAGGGGAGCCTTTATGCAGCCCCACATGCAACTGGACCCTCCGTATTCGCTCTTTCACAGCAACCCTAAATATAACCCTGGCCCGCATGGCAGACGACTGAAAAATAGGTCCCCAGAAAACATGCTACAAGCCCCATTCTCCCATCCAAAAGTGCCCCCAGAGGAAGGCTTTGGGTACAAGTGAACTCCCCAGGGGAGCCTTTACGCAGCCCCACATGCAACTGGACCCTCCTTGTTCACTGTTTACGAGCAACCCTAATTATAACGCTAGCCAGCATGGCAGAAGACTGAAAACTCGGGCCACAGAAAAAGCCTTTCAAGCCCCTTTCGCCCATCCAGAAGTGCCCTCAAAGGAAGGCTTTGGGTACAAGTGAACTCCCCAGGGGAGCCTTTATGCAGCCCCACATGCAACTGGACCCTCCGTATTCGCTCTTTCACAGCAACCCTAAATATAACCCTGGCCCGCATGGCAGACGACTGAAAAATAGGGCCCCAGAAAACATGCTACAAGCCCCATTCTCCCATCCAAAAGTGCCCCCAGAGGAAGGCTTTGGGTACAAGTGAACTCCCCAGGGGAGCCTTTACGCAGCCCCACATGCAACTGGACCCTCCTTGTTCACTGTTTACGAGCAACCCTAAATATACCCCTAGCCACCATGGCAGAAGACTGAAAACTCGGGCTCCAGAAAATGCGTTTCAAGCCCCAATCACCCATCCAGAAGTGCCCCCAAAGGAAGGCTTTGGGTACAAGTGAACTCCCCAGGGAAGCCTTTATGCAGCCCCACATGCAACTGGACCCTCCCAGTTCACTCTTTCACCGCAAGACTAAATATAGCCCTAGCACGCCTGGCAGTCGACTGAAAGCTCGGGCCCCAGAAAATGTGTTACGAGCCCCATTCGCCCATCCAAAAGTGCCCCCAAAGGAAGGCTTTGGGTACAAGTGAACTCCTCAGGGGAGCCTTTACGCAGCCCCACATGCAACTGGACCCTCCTTGTTCACTGTTTACGAGCAACCCTAAATATACCCCTAGCCACCATGGCAGAAGACTGAAAACTCGGGCTCCAGAAAATGCGTTTCAAGCCCCATTCACCCATCCAGAAGTGCCCCCAAAGGAAGGCTTTGGGTACAAGTGAACTCCCCAGGGGAGCCTTTATGCAGCCCCACATGCAACTGGACCCTCCGGGTTCACTCTTTCACCGCAAGCCGAAATATAGCCCTCGGCGCAATGGAAGAAGACTGAAAAAGCGGGCCCCAGAAAACGCAATGCGATTCCCCTTGGACCATCCAAAAGTGCCCCCAAAGGAAATCTTTGGGTACAACTGGACTCCCCAGGGGAGCCTTAACGCAGCCCCACATGCAACTGGACCCTCCGTATTCGCTCTTTCACCGCAAGCCTAAATATAGCCCTAGCAAGCCTGGCAGTCGACTGAAAGCTCGGGCCCCAGAAAATGTGTTACGAGCCCCATTCGCCCATCCAAAAGTGCCCCCAAAGGAAGGCTTTGGGTATATCTTAACTCCCCAGGGGAGCCTTTACACAGCCCCACATGCAACTGGACCCTCCGTATTCGCTCTTTCACCGCAAGCCTAAATATAGCCCTGGCCCGCCTGGCAGTCGACTGAAAACTCGGGCCCTAGGAAAACTGTTAAAAGCCTAATTCGCCCATCCAAAAGTGCCCCCAGAGGAAGGCTTTGGGTACAAGTGAACTCCCCAGGGGAGCCTTTATGCAGCCCCACATGCAACTGGACCCTCCGTATTCGCTCTTTCACAGCAACCCTAAATATAGCCCTGGCCCGCCTGGCAGTCGACTGAAAACTCGGGCCCCAGAAAAACTGTTAAAAGCCTAATTCGCCCATCCAAAAGGGCCCCCAAAGGAAGGCTTTGGGTACAACTGAAGTCCCCAGGGGAGCCTTTATGCAGCCCCACATGCAACTGGACCCTCCGGGTTCACTCTTTCACAGCAACCCTAAATATAGCCCTGGCCCGCCTGGCAGTCGACTGAAAACTCGGGCCCCAGAAAATGCGTTAAAAGCCTAATTCGCCCATCCAAAAGTGCCCCCAGAGGAAGGCTTTGGGTACAAGTGAACTCCCCAGGGGAGCCTTTATGCAGCCCCACATGCAACTGGACCCTCCTTGTTCACTGTTTACGAGCAACCCTAAATATACCCCTAGCCACCATGGCAGAAGACTGAAAACTCGGGCTCCAGAAAATGCGTTTCAAGCCCCATTCACCCATCCAAAAGTGCCCCCAAAGGAAGGCTTTGGGTACAAGTGAACTCCCCAGGGGAGCCTTTATGCAGCCCCACATGCAACTGGACCCTCCGGGTTCACTCTTTCACAGCAACCCTAAATATAACCCTAGCCACCATGGCAGAAGACTGAAAACTCGGGCTCCAGAAAATGCATTTCAAGCCCCATTCGCCCATCCAAAAGTGCCCCCAAAGGAAGGCTTTGGGTACAAGTGAACTCCCCAGGGGAGCCTTTACGCAGCCCCACATGCAACTGGACCCTCTGGGTTCACTCTTTCACCGCAAGCCTAAATATAGCCCTCGGCGCAATGGGAGAAGACTGAAAAAGCGGGCCTCAAAAAACGCATTGCGATTCCCCTTGTACCATCCAAGAGTGCCCCCAAAGGAAGGCTTTGGGTACAACTGGACTCCCCAGGGGAGCCTTTATGCAGCCCCACATGCAACTGGACCCTCCGTATTTGCTCTTTCACAGCAACCCTAAATATAGCCCTGGCCCGCCTGGCAGTCGACTGAAAACTCGGGCCCTAGAAAAACTGTTAAAAGCCTAATTCGCCCATCCAAAAGTGCCCCCAGAGGAAGGCTTTGGGTACATCTGAACTCCCCAGGGGAGCCTTTACGCAGCCCCACATGCAACTGGACCCTCCGGGTTCACTCTTTCACCGCAAGCCTAAATATAGCCCTAGCAAGCCTGGCAGTCGACTGAAAGCTCAGGCCCCAGAAAATGTGTTACGAGCCCCATTCGCCCATCCAAAAGTGCCCCCAAAGGAAGGCTTTAGGTACATCTTAACTCCCCAGGGGAGCCTTTACGCAGCCCCACATGCAACTGGACCCTCCTTGTTCACTGTTTACGAGCAACCCTAATTATAACGCTAGCCAGCATGGCAGAAGACTGAAAACTCGGGCCACAGAAAAAGCGTTTCAAGCCCCTTTCGCCCATCCAGAAGTGCCCTCAAAGGAAGGCTTTGGGTACAAGTGAACTCCCCAGGGGAGCCTTTATGCAGCCCCACATGCAACTGGACCCTCCGTATTCGCTCTTTCACAGCAACCCTAAATATAGCCCTGGCCCGCCTGGCAGTCGACTGAAAACTCGGGCCCCAGAAAAACTGTTAAAAGCCTAATTCGCCCATCCAAAAGGGCCCCCAAAGGAAGGCTTTGGGTACAAGTGAACTCCCCAGGGGAGCCTTTATGCAGCCCCACATGCAACTGGACCCTCCGGGTTCACTCTTTCACAGCAACCCTAAATATAGCCCTGGCCCGCCTGGCAGTCGACTGAAAACTCGGGCCCCAGAAAATGCGTTAAAAGCCTAATTCGCCCATCCAAAAGTGCCCCCAGAGGAAGGCTTTAGGTACAAGTGAACTCCCCAGGGGAGCCTTTATGCAGCCCCACATGCAACTGGACCCTCCTTGTTCACTGTTTACGAGCAACCCTAAATATACCCCTAGCCACCATGGCAGAAGACTGAAAACTCGGGCTCCAGAAAATGCGTTTCAAGCCCCATTCACCCATCCAGAAGTGCCCCCAAAGGAAGGCTTTGGGTACAAGTGAACTCCCCAGGGGAGCCTTTATGCAGCCCCACATGCAACTGGACCCTCCGGGTACACTCTTTCACAGCAACCCTAAATATACCCCTAGCCACCATGGCAGAAGACTGAAAACTCGGGCTCCAGAAAATGCGTTTCAAGCCCCATTCACCCATCCAGAAGTGCCCCCAAAGGAAGGCTTTGGGTACATCTGAACTCCCCAGGGGAGCCTTAACGCAGCCCCACATGCAACTGGACCCTCCGGGTTCACTCTTTCACCGCAAGCCGAAATATAGCCCTCGGCGCAATGGGAGAAGACTGAAAAAGCGGGCCTCAGAAAACGCATTGCGATTCCCCTTGGACCATCCAAAAGTGCCCCCAGAGGAAGGCTTTGGGTACAACTGGACTCCCCAGGGGAGCCTTAACACAGCCCCACATGCAACTGGACCCTCCGTATTTGCTCTTTCACAGCAACCCTAAATATAGCCCTGGCCCGCCTGGCAGTCGACTGAAAACTCGGGCCCCAGAAAAACTGTTAAAAGCCTAATTCGCCCATCCAAAAGTGCCCCCAGAGGAAGGCTTTGGGTACAACTGAACTCCCCAGGGGAGCCTTTATGCAGCCCCACATGCAACTGGACCCTCCGTATTCGCTCTTTCACAGCAACCCTAAATATAGCCCTGGCCCGCCTGGCAGTCGACTGAAAACTCGGGCCCCAGAAAAACTGTTAAAAGCCTAATTCGCCCATCCAAAAGGGCCCCCAAAGGAAGGCTTTGGGTACAAGTGAACTCCCCAGGGGAGCCTTTATGCAGCCCCACATGCAACTGGACCCTCCGGGTTCACTCTTTCACCGCAAGCCGAAATATAGCCCTCGGCGCAATGGAAGAAGACTGAAAAAGCGGGCCCCAGAAAACGCAATGCGATTCCCCTTGGACCATCCAAAAGTGCCCCCAAAGGAAATCTTTGGGTACAACTGGACTCCCCAGGGGAGCCTTAACGCAGCCCCACATGCAACTGGACCCTCCGTATTCGCTCTTTCACCGCAAGCCTAAATATAGCCCTAGCAAGCCTGGCAGTCGACTGAAAGCTCGGGCCCCAGAAAATGTGTTACGAGCCCCATTCGCCCATCCAAAAGTGCCCCCAAAGGAAGGCTTTGGGTATATCTTAACTCCCCAGGGGAGCCTTTACGCAGCCCCACATGCAACTGGACCCTCAGGGTTCACTCTTTCACCGCAAGCCTAAATATAGCCCTGGCCCGCCTGGCAGTCGACTGAAAACTCGGGCCCTAGGAAAACTGTTAAAAGCCTAATTCGCCCATCCAAAAGTGCCCCCAGAGGAAGGCTTTGGGTACAAGTGAACTCCCCAGGGGAGCCTTTATGCAGCCCCACATGCAACTGGACCCTCCGTATTCGCTCTTTCACAGCAACCCTAAATATAGCCCTGGCCCGCCTGGCAGTCGACTGAAAACTCGGGCCCCAGAAAAACTGTTAAAAGCCTAATTCGCCCATCCAAAAGGGCCCCCAAAGGAAGGCTTTGGGTACAGCTGAACTCCCCAGGGGAGCCTTTATGCAGCCGCACATGCAACTGGACCCTCCGGGTTCACTCTTTCACAGCAACCCTAAATATAGCCCTGGCCCGCCTGGCAGTCGACTGAAAACTCGGGCCCCAGAAAATGCGTTAAAAGCCTAATTCGCCCATCCAAAAGTGCCCCCAGAGGAAGGCTTTGGGTACAAGTGAACTCCCCAGGGGAGCCTTTATGCAGCCCCACATGCAACTGGACCCTCCTTGTTCACTGTTTACGAGCAACCCTAAATATACCCCTAGCCACCATGGCAGAAGACTGAAAACTCGGGCTCCAGAAAATGCGTTTCAAGCCCCATTCACCCATCCAAAAGTGCCCCCAAAGGAAGGCTTTGGGTACAAGTGAACTCCCCAGGGGAGCCTTTATGCAGCCCCACATGCAACTGGACCCTCCGGGTTCACTCTTTCACAGCAACCCTAAATATAACCCTAGCCACCATGGCAGAAGACTGAAAACTCGGGCTCCAGAAAATGCATTTCAAGCCCCATTCACCCATCCAGAAGTGCCCCCAAAGGAAGGCTTTGGGTACAAGTGAACTCCCCAGGGGAGCCTTTACGCAGCCCCACATGCAACTGGACCCTCTGGGTTCACTCTTTCACCGCAAGCCTAAATATAGCCCTCGGCGCAATGGGAGAAGACTGAAAAAGCGGGCCTCAAAAAACGCATTGCGATTCCCCTTGTACCATCCAAGAGTGCCCCCAAAGGAAGGCTTTGGGTACAACTGGACTCCCCAGGGGAGCCTTTATGCAGCCCCACATGCAACTGGACCCTCCGTATTTGCTCTTTCACAGCAACCCTAAATATAGCCCTGGCCCGCCTGGCAGTCGACTGAAAACTCGGGCCCCAGAAAAACTGTTAAAAGCCTAATTCGCCCATCCAAAAGTGCCCCCAGAGGAAGGCTTTGGGTACAAGTGAACTCCCCAGGGGAGCCTTTATGCAGCCCCACATGCAACTGGACCCTCCGGGTTCACTCTTTCACCGCAAGCCTAAATATAGCCCTAGCAAGCCTGGCAGTCGACTGAAAGCTCAGGCCCCAGAAAATGTGTTACGAGCCCCATTCGCCCATCCAAAAGTGCCCCCAAAGGAAGGCTTTAGGTACATCTTAACTCCCCAGGGGAGCCTTTACGCAGCCCCACATGCAACTGGACCCTCCTTGTTCACTGTTTACGAGCAACCCTAATTATAACGCTAGCCAGCATGGCAGAAGACTGAAAACTCGGGCCACAGAAAAAGCGTTTCAAGCCCCTTTCGCCCATCCAGAAGTGCCCTCAAAGGAAGGCTTTGGGTACAAGTGAACTCCCCAGGGGAGCCTTTATGCAGCCCCACATGCAACTGGACCCTCCGTATTCGCTCTTTCACAGCAACCCTAAATATATCCCTGGCCCGCCTGGCAGTCGACTGAAAACTCGGGCCCCAGAAAAACTGTTAAAAGCCTAATTCGCCCATCCAAAAGGGCCCCCAAAGGAAGGCTTTGGGTACAAGTGAACTCCCCAGGGGAGCCTTTATGCAGCCCCACATGCAACTGGACCCTCCGGGTTCACTCTTTCACAGCAACCCTAAATATAGCCCTGGCCCGCCTGGCAGTCGACTGAAAACTCGGGCCCCAGAAAATGCGTTAAAAGCCTAATTCGCCCATCCAAAAGTGCCCCCAGAGGAAGGCTTTAGGTACAAGTGAACTCCCCAGGGGAGCCTTTATGCAGCCCCACATGCAACTGGACCCTCCTTGTTCACTGTTTACGAGCAACCCTAAATATACCCCTAGCCACCATGGCAGAAGACTGAAAACTCGGGCTCCAGAAAATGCGTTTCAAGCCCCATTCACCCATCCAGAAGTGCCCCCAAAGGAAGGCTTTGGGTACAAGTGAACTCCCCAGGGGAGCCTTTATGCAGCCCCACATGCAACTGGACCCTCCTTGTTCACTGTTTACGAGCAACCCTAAATATACCCCTAGCCACCATGGCAGAAGACTGAAAACTCGGGCTCCAGAAAATGCGTTTCAAGCCCCATTCACCCATCCAGAAGTGCCCCCAAAGGAAGGCTTTGGGTACAAGTGAACTCCCCAGGGGAGCCTTTATGCAGCCCCACATGCAACTGGACCCTCCGGGTACACTCTTTCACAGCAACCCTAAATATACCCCTAGCCACCATGGCAGAAGACTGAAAACTCGGGCTCCAGAAAATGCGTTTCAAGCCCCATTCACCCATCCAGAAGTGCCCCCAAAGGAAGGCTTTGGGTACATCTGAACTCCCCAGGGGAGCCTTAACGCAGCCCCACATGCAACTGGACCCTCCGGGTTCACTCTTTCACCGCAAGCCGAAATATAGCCCTCGGCGCAATGGGAGAAGACTGAAAAAGCGGGCCTCAGAAAACGCATTGCGATTCCCCTTGGACCATCCAAAAGTGCCCCCAGAGGAAGGCTTTGGGTACAACTGGACTCCCCAGGGGAGCCTTAACACAGCCCCACATGCAACTGGACCCTCCGTATTTGCTCTTTCACAGCAACCCTAAATATAGCCCTGGCCCGCCTGGCAGTCGACTGAAAACTCGGGCCCCAGAAAAACTGTTAAAAGCCTAATTCGCCCATCCAAAAGTGCCCCCAGAGGAAGGCTTTGGGTACAACTGAACTCCCCAGGGGAGCCTTTATGCAGCCCCACATGCAACTGGACCCTCCGTATTCGCTCTTTCACAGCAACCCTAAATATAGCCCTGGCCCGCCTGGCAGTCGACTGAAAACTCGGGCCCCAGAAAAACTGTTAAAAGCCTAATTCGCCCATCCAAAAGGGCCCCCAAAGGAAGGCTTTGGGTACAAGTGAACTCCCCAGGGGAGCCTTTATGCAGCCCCACATGCAACTGGACCCTCCGGGTTCACTCTTTCACCGCAAGCCGAAATATAGCCCTCGGCGCAATGGAAGAAGACTGAAAAAGCGGGCCCCAGAAAACGCAATGCGATTCCCCTTGGACCATCCAAAAGTGCCCCCAAAGGAAATCTTTGGGTACAACTGGACTCCCCAGGGGAGCCTTAACGCAGCCCCACATGCAACTGGACCCTCCGTATTCGCTCTTTCACCGCAAGCCTAAATATAGCCCTAGCAAGCCTGGCAGTCGACTGAAAGCTCGGGCCCCAGAAAATGTGTTACGAGCCCCATTCGCCCATCCAAAAGTGCCCCCAAAGGAAGGCTTTGGGTATATCTTAACTCCCCAGGGGAGCCTTTACGCAGCCCCACATGCAACTGGACCCTCAGGGTTCACTCTTTCACCGCAAGCCTAAATATAGCCCTGGCCCGCCTGGCAGTCGACTGAAAACTCGGGCCCTAGGAAAACTGTTAAAAGCCTAATTCGCCCATCCAAAAGTGCCCCCAGAGGAAGGCTTTGGGTACAAGTGAACTCCCCAGGGGAGCCTTTATGCAGCCCCACATGCAACTGGACCCTCCGTATTCGCTCTTTCACAGCAACCCTAAATATAGCCCTGGCCCGCCTGGCAGTCGACTGAAAACTCGGGCCCCAGAAAAACTGTTAAAAGCCTAATTCGCCCATCCAAAAGGGCCCCCAAAGGAAGGCTTTGGGTACAACTGAACTCCCCAGGGGAGCCTTTATGCAGCCGCACATGCAACTGGACCCTCCGGGTTCACTCTTTCACAGCAACCCTAAATATAGCCCTGGCCCGCCTGGCAGTCGACTGAAAACTCGGGCCCCAGAAAATGCGTTAAAAGCCTAATTCGCCCATCCAAAAGTGCCCCCAGAGGAAGGCTTTGGGTACAAGTGAACTCCCCAGGGGAGCCTTTATGCAGCCCCACATGCAACTGGACCCTCCTTGTTCACTGTTTACGAGCAACCCTAAATATACCCCTAGCCACCATGGCAGAAGACTGAAAACTCGGGCTCCAGAAAATGCGTTTCAAGCCCCATTCACCCATCCAAAAGTGCCCCCAAAGGAAGGCTTTGGGTACAAGTGAACTCCCCAGGGGAGCCTTTATGCAGCCCCACATGCAACTGGACCCTCCGGGTTCACTCTTTCACAGCAACCCTAAATATAACCCTAGCCACCATGGCAGAAGACTGAAAACTCGGGCTCCAGAAAATGCATTTCAAGCCCCATTCACCCATCCAAAAGTGCCCCCAAAGGAAGGCTTTGGGTACAAGTGAACTCCCCAGGGGAGCCTTTACGCAGCCCCACATGCAACTGGACCCTCTGGGTTCACTCTTTCACCGCAAGCCTAAATATAGCCCTCGGCGCAATGGGAGAAGACTGAAAAAGCGGGCCTCAAAAAACGCATTGCGATTCCCCTTGTACCATCCAAGAGTGCCCCCAAAGGAAGGCTTTGGGTACAACTGGACTCCCCAGGGGAGCCTTTATGCAGCCCCACATGCAACTGGACCCTCCGTATTTGCTCTTTCACAGCAACCCTAAATATAGCCCTGGCCCGCCTGGCAGTCGACTGAAAACTCGGGCCCCAGAAAAACTGTTAAAAGCCTAATTCGCCCATCCAAAAGTGCCCCCAGAGGAAGGCTTTGGGTACAAGTGAACTCCCCAGGGGAGCCTTTATGCAGCCCCACATGCAACTGGACCCTCCGGGTTCACTCTTTCACCGCAAGCCTAAATATAGCCCTAGCAAGCCTGGCAGTCGACTGAAAGCTCAGGCCCCAGAAAATGTGTTACGAGCCCCATTCGCCCATCCAAAAGTGCCCCCAAAGGAAGGCTTTAGGTACATCTTAACTCCCCAGGGGAGCCTTTACGCAGCCCCACATGCAACTGGACCCTCCTTGTTCACTGTTTACGAGCAACCCTAATTATAACGCTAGCCAGCATGGCAGAAGACTGAAAACTCGGGCCACAGAAAAAGCGTTTCAAGCCCCTTTCGCCCATCCAGAAGTGCCCTCAAAGGAAGGCTTTGGGTACAAGTGAACTCCCCAGGGGAGCCTTTATGCAGCCCCACATGCAACTGGACCCTCCGTATTCGCTCTTTCACAGCAACCCTAAATATATCCCTGGCCCGCCTGGCAGTCGACTGAAAACTCGGGCCCCAGAAAAACTGTTAAAAGCCTAATTCGCCCATCCAAAAGGGCCCCCAAAGGAAGGCTTTGGGTACAAGTGAACTCCCCAGGGGAGCCTTTATGCAGCCCCACATGCAACTGGACCCTCCGGGTTCACTCTTTCACAGCAACCCTAAATATAGCCCTGGCCCGCCTGGCAGTCGACTGAAAACTCGGGCCCCAGAAAATGCGTTAAAAGCCTAATTCGCCCATCCAAAAGTGCCCCCAGAGGAAGGCTTTAGGTACAAGTGAACTCCCCAGGGGAGCCTTTATGCAGCCCCACATGCAACTGGACCCTCCTTGTTCACTGTTTACGAGCAACCCTAAATATACCCCTAGCCACCATGGCAGAAGACTGAAAACTCGGGCTCCAGAAAATGCGTTTCAAGCCCCATTCACCCATCCAGAAGTGCCCCCAAAGGAAGGCTTTGGGTACAAGTGAACTCCCCAGGGGAGCCTTTATGCAGCCCCACATGCAACTGGACCCTCCGGGTACACTCTTTCACAGCAACCCTAAATATACCCCTAGCCACCATGGCAGAAGACTGAAAACTCGGGCTCCAGAAAATGCGTTTCAAGCCCCATTCACCCATCCAGAAGTGCCCCCAAAGGAAGGCTTTGGGTACATCTGAACTCCCCAGGGGAGCCTTAACGCAGCCCCACATGCAACTGGACCCTCCGGGTTCACTCTTTCACCGCAAGCCGAAATATAGCCCTCGGCGCAATGGGAGAAGACTGAAAAAGCGGGCCTCAGAAAACGCATTGCGATTCCCCTTGGACCATCCAAAAGTGCCCCCAGAGGAAGGCTTTGGGTACAACTGGACTCCCCAGGGGAGCCTTAACACAGCCCCACATGCAACTGGACCCTCCGTATTTGCTCTTTCACAGCAACCCTAAATATAGCCCTGGCCCGCCTGGCAGTCGACTGAAAACTCGGGCCCCAGAAAAACTGTTAAAACCCTAATTCGCCCATCCAAAAGTGCCCCCAGAGGAAGGCTTTGGGTACAACTGAACTCCCCAGGGGAGCCTTTATGCAGCCCCACATGCAACTGGACCCTCCGTATTCGCTCTTTCAGAGCAACCCTAAATACAGCCCTGGCCCGCCTGGCAGTCGACTGAAAACTCGGGCCCCAGAAAAACTGTTAAAAGCCTAATTCGCCCATCCAAAAGGGCCCCCAAAGGAAGGCTTTGGGTACAAGTGAACTCCCCAGGGGAGCCTTTATGCAGCCCCACATGCAACTGGACCCTCCGGGTTCACTCTTTCACAGCAACCCTAAATATAGCCCTGGCCCGCCTGGCAGTCGACTGAAAACTCGGGCCCCAGAAAATGCGTTAAAAGCCTAATTCGCCCATCCAAAAGTGCCCCCAGAGGAAGGCTTTGGGTACAAGTGAACTCCCCAGGGGAGCCTTTATGCAGCCCCACATGCAACTGGACCCTCCTTGTTCACTGTTTACGAGCAACCCTAAATATACCCCTAGCCACCATGGCAGAAGACTGAAAACTCGGGCTCCAGAAAATGCGTTTCAAGCCCCATTCACCCATCCAGAAGTGCCCCCAAAGGAAGGCTTTGGGTACAAGTGAACTCCCCAGGGGAGCCTTTATGCAGCCCCACATGCAACTGGACCCTCCTTGTTCACTGTTTACGAGCAACCCTAAATATACCCCTAGCCACCATGGCAGAAGACTGAAAATTCGGGCTCCAGAAAATGCGTTTCAAGCCCCTTTCACCCATCCAGAAGTGCCCCCAAAGGAAGGCTTTGGGTACATCTGAACTCCCCAGGGGAGCCTTAACGCAGCCCCACATGCAACTGGACCCTCCGGGTTCACTCTTTCACCGCAAGCCGAAATATAGCCCTCGGCGCAATGGGAGAAGACTGAAAAAGCGGGCCTCAGAAAACGCATTGCGATTCCCCTTGGACCATCCAAAAGTGCCCCCAGAGGAAGGCTTTGGGTACAACTGGACTCCCCAGGGGAGCCTTAACACAGCCCCACATGCAACTGGACCCTCCGTATTTGCTCTTTCACAGCAACCCTAAATATAGCCCTGGCCCGCCTGGCAGTCGACTGAAAACTCGTGCCCCAGAAAATGCGTTAAAAGCCTAATTCGCCCATCCAAAAGTGCCCCCAGAGGAAGGCTTTGGGTACAAGTGAACTCCCCAGGGGAGCCTTTATGCAGCCCCACATGCAACTGGACCCTCCTTGTTCACTGTTTACGAGCAACCCTAAATATACCCCTAGCCACCATGGCAGAAGACTGAAAACTCGGGCTCCAGAAAATGCGTTTCAAGCCCCATTCACCCATCCAGAAGTGCCCCCAAAGGAAGGCTTTGGGTACAAGTGAACTCCCCAGGGGAGCCTTTATGCAGCCCCACATGCAACTGGACCCTCCTTGTTCACTGTTTACGAGCAACCCTAAATATACCCCTAGCCACCATGGCAGAAGACTGAAAACTCGGGCTCCAGAAAATGCGTTTCAAGCCCCATTCACCCATCCAGAAGTGCCTTCAAAGGAAGGCTTTGGGTACAAGTGAACTCCCCAGGGAAGCCTTTATGCAGCCCCACATGCAACTGGACCCTCCTTGTTCGCTGTTTACGAGCAACCCTAAATATACCCCTAGCCAGCATGGCAGAAGACTGAAAACTCGGGCTCCAGAAAATGCGTTTCAAGCCCCATTCACCCATCCAGAAGTGCCCCCAAAGGAAGGCTTTGGGTACATCTGAACTCCCCAGGGGAGCCTTTACGCAGCCCCACATGCAACTGGACCCTCCGGGTTCACTCTTTCACCGCAAGCTGAAATATAGCCCTCGGCGCAATGGGAGAAGACTGAAAAAGCGGGCCTCAGAAAACGCATTGCGATTCCCCTTGGACCATCCAAAAGTGCCCCCAGAGGAAGGCTTTGGGTACAACTGGACTCCCCAGGGGAGCCTTAACACAGCCCCACATGCAACTGGACCCTCCGTATTTGCTCTTTCACAGCAACCCTAAATATAGCCCTGGCCCGCCTGGCAGTCGACTGAAAACTCGGGCCCCAGAAAAACTGTTAAAAACCTAATTCGCCCATCCAAAAGTGCCCCCAGAGGAAGGCTTTGGGTACAAGTGAACTCCCCAGGGAGCCTTTATGCAGCCGCACATGCAACTGGACCCTCCGGGTTCACTCTTTCACAGCAACCCTAAATATAGCCCTGGCCCGCCTGGCAGTCGACTGAAAACTCGGGCCCCAGAAAATGCGTTAAAAGCCTAATTCGCCCATCCAAAAGTGCCCCCAGAGGAAGGCTTTGGGTACAAGTGAACTCCCCAGGGGAGCCTTTATGCAGCCCCACATGCAACTGGACCCTCCTTGTTCACTGTTTACGAGCAACCCTAAATATACCCCTAGCCACCATGGCAGAAGACTGAAAACTCGGGCTCCAGAAAATGCGTTTCAAGCCCCATTCACCCATCCAGAAGTGCCCCCAAAGGAAGGCTTTGGGTACAAGTGAACTCCCCAGGGGAGCCTTTATGCAGCCCCACATGCATCTGGACCCTCCTTGTTCACTGTTTACGAGCAACCCTAAATATACCCCTAGCCACCATGGCAGAAGACTGAAAACTCGGGCTCCAGAAAATGCGTTTCAAGCCCCATTCACCCATCCAGAAGTGCCCCCAAAGGAAGGCTTTGGGTACAAGTGAACTCCCCAGGGGAGCCTTTATGCAGCCCCACATGCAACTGGACCCTCCTTGTTCACTGTTTACGAGCAACCCTAAATATACCCCTAGCCACCATGGCAGAAGACTGAAAACTCGGGCTCCAGAAAATGCGTTTCAAGCCCCATTCACCCATCCAGAAGTGCCCCCAAAGGAAGGCTTTGGGTACATCTGAACTCCCCAGGGGAGCCTTAACGCAGCCCCACATGCAACTGGACCCTCCGGGTTCACTCTTTCACCGCAAGCCGAAATATAGCCCTCGGCGCAATGGGAGAAGACTGAAAAAGCGGGCCTCAGAAAACGCATTGCGATTCCCCTTGGACCATCCAAAAGTGCCCCCAGAGGAAGGCTTTGGGTACAACTGGACTCCCCAGGGGAGCCTTAACACAGCCCCACATGCAACTGGACCCTCCGTATTTGCTCTTTCACAGCAACCCTAAATATAGCCCTGGCCCGCCTGGCAGTCGACTGAAAACTCGGGCCCCAGAAAAACTGTTAAAAGCCTAATTCGCCCATCCAAAAGGGCCCCCAAAGGAAGGCTTTGGGTACAAGTGAACTCCCCAGGGGAGCCTTTATGCAGCCCCACATGCAACTGGACCCTCCGGGTTCACTCTTTCACAGCAACCCTAAATATAGCCCTGGCCCGCCTGGAAGTCGACTGAAAACTCGGGCCACAGAAAATGCGTTAAAAGCCTAATTCGCCCATCCAAAAGTGCCCCCAGAGGAAGGCTTTGGGTACAAGTGAACTCCCCAGGGGAGCCTTTACACAGCCCCACATGCAACTGGACCCTCCGGGTTCACTCTTTCACCGCAAGCCTAAATATAACCCTCGGCGCAATGGGAGAAGACTGAAAAAGCGGGCCTCAGAAAATGCATTGCGATTCCCCTTGGACCATCCAAAAGTGCCCCCAGAGGAAGGCTTTGGGTACAACTGGACTCCGCAGGGGAGCCTTAACACAGCCCCACATGCAACTGGACCCTCCGTAATCGCTCTTTCACAGCAACCCTAAATATAGCCCTGGCCCGCCTGGCAGTCGACTGAAAACTCGGGCCACAGAAAATGCATTAAAAGCCTAATTCGCCCATCCAAAAGTGCCCCCAGAGGAAGGCTTTGGGTACAAGTGAACTCCCCAGGGGAGCCTTTATGCAGCCCCACATGCAACTGGACCCTCCGTATTCGCTCTTTCACAGCAACCCTAAATATAACCCTGGCCCGCATGGCAGACGACTGAAAAATCGGGCCCCAGAAAACGTGCTACAAGCCCCATTCACCCATCCAGAAGTGCCCCCAAAGGAAGGCTTTGGGTACAACTGAACTCCCCAGGGGAGCCTTTATGCAGGCCCATACGCAACTGGACCCCCCGTGTTCGCTGTTTACAAGCAACCCTAAATATAACACTAGCCAGCATGGCAGAAAACTGAAAACTCGGGCCACAGAATAAGTGTTTCAAGCCCCATTCACCCATGCAGAAGTGCCCCCAAAGGAAGGCTTTGGGTACAACTGAACTCCCCAGGGGAGCCTTTATGCAGCCCCACATGCAACTGGACCCTCCGGGTTCACTCTTTCACCGCAAGCCTAAATATAACCCTCGGCGCAATGGGAGAAGACTGAAAAAGCGGGCCTCACATAACGCATTGCGATTCCCCTTGGACCATCCAAAAGTGCCCCCAAAGGAAATCTTTGGGTACAACTGGACTCCCCAGGGGAGCCTTAACGCAGCCCCACATGCAACTGGACCCTCAGTATTCGCTCTTTCACAGCAACCCTAAATATAGCCCTGGCCCGCCTGGCAGTCGACTGAAAACTCGGGCCACAGAAAAAGCGTTTCAAGCCCCATTCACCCATCCAGAAGTGCCCCCAAAGGAAGGCATTGGGTACAAGTGAACTCCCCAGGGGAGCCTTTATGCAGCCCCACATGCAACTGGACCCTCCGGGTTCACTCTTTCACAGTAACCCTAAATATAACACTAGCCAGCATGGCAGAAGACTGAAAACTCGGGCCACAGAAAAAGCGTTTCAAGCCCCTTTCGCCCATCCAGAAGTGCCCTCAAAGGAAGGCTTTGGGTACAAGTGAACTCCCCAGGGGAGCCTTTATGCAGCCCCACATGCAACTGGACCCTCCGTATTCGCTCTTTCACAGCAACCCTAAATATAACCCTGGCCCGCATGGCAGACGACTGAAAAATAGGTCCCCAGAAAACATGCTACAAGCCCCATTCTCCCATCCAAAAGTGCCCCCAGAGGAAGGCTTTGGGTACAAGTGAACTCCCCAGGGGAGCCTTTACGCAGCCCCACATGCAACTGGACCCTCCTTGTTCACTGTTTACGAGCAACCCTAAATATACCCCTAGCCACCATGGCAGAAGACTGAAAACTCGGGCTCCAGAAAATGCGTTTCAAGCCCCAATCACCCATCCAGAAGTGCCCCCAAAGGAAGGCTTTGGGTACAAGTGAACTCCCCAGGGAAGCCTTTATGCAGCCCCACATGCAACTGGACCCTCCTTGTTCACTGTTTACGAGCAACCGTAAATATACCCCTAGCCACCATGGCAGAAGACTGAAAACTCGGGCTCCAGAAAATGCGTTTCAAGCCCCATTCACCCATCCAGAAGTGCCCCCAAAGGAAGGCTTTGGGTACATCTGAACTCCCCAGGGGAGCCTTAACGCAGCCCCACATGCAACTGGACCCTCCGGGTTCACTCTTTCACCGCAAGCCGAAATATAGCCCTCGGCGCAATGGGAGAAGACTGAAAAAGCGGGCCTCAGAAAACGCATTGCGATTCCCCTTGGACCATCCAAAAGTGCCCCCAGAGGAAGGCTTTGGGTACAACTGGACTCCCCAGGGGAGCCTTAACACAGCCCCACATGCAACTGGACCCTCCGTATTTGCTCTTTCACAGCAACCCTAAATATAGCCCTGGCCCGCCTGGCAGTCGACTGAAAACTCGGGCCCCAGAAAAACTGTTAAAAGCCTAATTCGCCCATCCAAAAGAGCCCCCAGAGGAAGGCTTTGGGTACAACTGAACTCCCCAGGGGAGCCTTTATGCAGCCCCACATGCAACTGGACCCTCCGTATTCGCTCTTTCACAGCAACCCTAAATATAGCCCTGGCCCGCCTGGCAGTCGACTGAAAACTCGGGCCCCAGAAAAACTGTTAAAAGCCTAATTCGCCCATCCAAAAGGGCCCCCAAAGGAAGGCTTTGGGTACAAGTGAACTCCCCAGGGGAGCCTTTATGCAGCCCCACATGCAACTGGACCCTCCGGGTTCACTCTTTCACAGCAACCCTAAATATAGCCCTGGCCCGCCTGGCAGTCGACTGAAAACTCGGGCCCCAGAAAATGCGTTAAAAGCCTAATTCGCCCATCCAAAAGTGCCCCCAGAGGAAGGCTTTGGGTACAAGTGAACTCCCCAGGGGAGCCTTTATGCAGCCCCACATGCAACTGGACCCTCCTTGTTCACTGTTTACGAGCAACCCTAAATATACCCCTAGCCACCATGGCAGAAGACTGAAAACTCGGGCTCCAGAAAATGCGTTTCAAGCCCCATTCACCCATCCAGAAGTGCCCCCAAAGGAAGGCTTTGGGTACAAGTGAACTCCCCAGGGGAGCCTTTATGCAGCCCCACATGCAACTGGACCCTCCTTGTTCACTGTTTACGAGCAACCCTAAATATACCCCTAGCCACCATGGCAGAAGACTGAAAATTCGGGCTCCAGAAAATGCGTTTCAAGCCCCATTCACCCATCCAGAAGTGCCCTCAAAGGAAGGCTTTGGGTACATCTGAACTCCCCAGGGGAGCCTTAACGCAGCCCCACATGCAACTGGACCCTCCGGGTTCACTCTTTCACCGCAAGCCGAAATATAGCCCTCGGCGCAATGGGAGAAGACTGAAAAAGCGGGCCTCAGAAAACGCATTGCGATTCCCCTTGGACCATTCCAAAGTGCCCCCAGAGGAAGGCTTTGGGTACAACTGGACTCCCCAGGGGAGCCTTAACACAGCCCCACATGCAACTGGACCCTCCGTATTTGCTCTTTCACAGCAACCCTAAATATAGCCCTGGCCCGCCTGGCAGTCGACTGAAAACTCGGGCCCCAGAAAAACTGTTAAAAACCTAATTCGCCCATCCAAAAGTGCCCCCAGAGGAAGGCTTTGGGTACAAGTGAACTCCCCAGGGAGCCTTTATGCAGCCCCACATGCAACTGGACCCTCCGGGTTCACTCTTTCACAGCAACCCTAAATATAGCCCTGGCCCGCCTGGCAGTCGACTGAAAACTCGGGCCCCAGAAAATGCGTTAAAAGCCTAATTCGCCCATCCAAAAGTGCCCCCAGAGGAAGGCTTTGGGTACAAGTGAACTCCCCAGGGGAGCCTTTATGCAGCCCCACATGCAACTGGACCCTCCTTGTTCACTGTTTACGAGCAACCCTAAATATACCCCTAGCCACCATGGCAGAAGACTGAAAACTCGGGCTCCAGAAAATGCGTTTCAAGCCCCATTCACCCATCCAGAAGTGCGCCCAAAGGAAGGCTTTGGGTACAAGTGAACTCCCCAGGGGAGCCTTTATGCAGCCCCACATGCAACTGGACCCTCCGGGTTCACTCTTTCAGCGCAAGCCGAAATATAGCCCTCGGCGCAATGGGAGAAGACTGAAAAAGCGGGCCTCAGAAAACGCATTGCGATTCCCCTTGGACCATCCAAAAGTGCCCCCAGAGGAAGGCTTTGGGTACAACTGGACTCCCCAGGGGAGCCTTAACACAGCCCCACATGCAACTGGACCCTCCGTATTTGCTCTTTCACAGCAACCCTAAATATAGCCCTGGCCCGCCTGGCAGTCGACTGAAAACTCGGGCCCCAGAAAAACTGTTAAAAGCCTAATTCGCCCATCCAAAAGTGCCCCCAGAGGAAGGCTTTGGGTACAAGTGAACTCCCCAGGGGAGCCTTTATGCAGCCCCACATGCAACTGGACCCTCCGTATTCGCTCTTTCACAGCAACCCTAAATATAGCCCTGGCCCGCCTGGCAGTCGACTGAAAACTCGGGCCCCAGAAAAACTGTTAAAAGCCTAATTCGCCCATCCAAAAGGGCCCCCAAAGGAAGGCTTTGGGTACAAGTGAACTCCCCAGGGGAGCCTTTATGCAGCCCCACATGCAACTGGACCCTCCGGGTTCACTCTTTCACAGCAACCCTAAATATAGCCCTGGCCCGCCTGGCAGTCGACTGAAAACTCGGGCCCCAGAAAATGCGTTAAAAGCCTAATTCGCCCATCCAAAAGTGCCCCCAGAGGAAGGCTTTGGGTACAAGTGAACTCCCCAGGGGAGCCTTTACACAGCCCCACATGCAACTGGACCCTCCGGGTTCACTCTTTCACCGCAAGCCTAAATATAACCCTCGGCGCAATGGGAGAAGACTGAAAAAGCGGGCCTCAGAAAATGCATTGCGATTCCCCTTGGACCATCCAAAAGTGCCCCCAGAGGAAGGCTTTCGGTACAACTGGACTCCCCAGGAGAGCCTTAACACAGCCCCACATGCAACTGGACCCTCCGTAATCGCTCTTTCACAGCAACCCTAAATATAGCCCTGGCCCGCCTAGCAGTCGACTGAAAACTCGGGCCCCAGAAAATGCATTAAAAGCCTAATTCGCCCATCCAAAAGTGCCCCCAGAGGAAGGCTTTGGGTACAAGTGAACTCCCCAGGGGAGCCTTTATGCAGCCCCACATGCAACTGGACCCTCCGTATTCGCTCTTTCACAGCAACCCTAAATATAACCCTGGCCCGCATGGAAGACGACTGAAAAATCGGGCCCCAGAAAACGTGCTACAAGCCCCATTTTACCATCCAAAAGTGCTCCCAAAGGAAGGCTTTGGGTACAACTGAACTCCCCAGGGGAGCCTTTATGCAGGCCCATACGCAACTGGACCCCCCGTGTTCGCTGTTTACAAGCAACCCTAAATATAACCCTAGCCAGCATGGCAGAAAACTGAAAACTCGGGCCACAGAATAAGTGTTTCAAGCCCCATTCACCCATGCAGAAGTGCCCCCAAAGGAAGGCTTTGGGTACAACTGAACTCCCCAGGGGAGCCTTTATGCAGCCCCACATGCAACTGGACCCTCCGGGTTCACTCTTTCACCGCAAGCCTAAATATAACCCTCGGCGCATTGGGAGAAGACTGAAAAAGCGGGCCTCACATAACGCATTGCGATTCCCTTGGACCTTCCAAAAGTGCCCCCAAAGGAAGGCTTTGGGTACAACTGGACTCCCCAGGGGAGCCTTAACGCAGCCCCACATGCAACTGGACCCTCAGTATTCGCTCTTTCACAGCAACCCTAAATATAGCCCTGTCCCGCCTGGCAGTCGACTGAAAACTCGGGACACAGAAAATGCATTAAAAGCCTAATTCGCCCATCCAAAAGTGTCCCCAGAGGAAGGCTTTGGGTACAACTGAACTCCCCAGGGGAGCCTTTATGCAGCCCCACATGCAACTGGACCCTCCGTATTCGCTCTTTCACAGCAACCCTAAATATAATCCTAGCCAACATGGCAGAAGACTGAAAACTCGGGCCACAGAAAATGCATTAAAAGCCTAATTCGCCCATCCAGAAGTGCCCCCAAAGGAAGGCTTTGGGTACAAGTGAACTCCCCAGGGGAGCCTTTATGCAGCCCCACATGCAACTGGACCCTCCGTATTCGCTCTTTCACAGCAACCCTAAATATAACCCTGGCCCGCATGGCAGACGACTGAAAAATCGGGCCCCAGAAAACGTGCTACAAGCCCCATTCGCCCATCCAGAAGTGCCCCCAAAGGAAGGCGTTGGGTACAACTGAACTCCCCAGGGGAGCCTTTATGCAGCCCCACATGCAACTGGACCCTCCGGGTTCACTCTTTCACAGTAACCCTAAATATAACCCTAGCCAGCATGGCAGAAGACTGAAAACTCGGGCCACAGAAAAAGCGTTTCAAGCCCCTTTCGCCCATCCATAAGTGCCCCCAAAGGAAGGCTTTGGGTACAAGTGAACTCCCCAGGGGAGCCTTTATGCAGCCCCACATGCAACTGGACCCTCCTTGTTCACTGTTTACGAGCAACCCTAAATATACCCCTAGCCACCATGGCAGAAGACTGTAAACTCGGGCTCCAGAAAATGCATTTCAAGCCCCATTCACCCCTCCAGAAGTGCCCCCAAAGGAAGGCTTTGGGTACAAGTGAACTCCCCAGGGGAGCCTTTATGCAGCCCCACATGCAACTGGACCCTCCGGGTTCACTCTTTCACCGCAAGCCTAAATATAGCCCTAGCACGCCTGGCAGTCGACTGAAAGCTCGGGCCCCAGAAAATGTGTTATGAGCCCCATTCGCCCATCCAAAAGTGCCCCCAAAGGAAGGCTTTGGGTACATCTGAACTCCCCAGGGGAGCCTTTACGCAGCCCCACATGCAACTGGACCCTTCTTGTTCACTGTTTACGAGCAACCCTAAATATACCCCTAGCCACCATGGCAGAAGACTGGAAAATCGGGCCCCAGAAAACATGCTACAAGCCCCATTCGCCCATCCAAAAGTGCCCCCAAAGGAAGGCTTTGGGTACAAGTGAACTCCCCAGGGGAGCCTTTACGCAGCCCCACATGCAACTGGACCCTTCTTCTTCACTGTTTACGAGCAACCCTAAATATACCCCTAGCCACCATGGCAGAAGACTGAAAACTCGGGCTCCAGAAAATGCGTTTCAAGCCCCATTCACCCATCCAGAAGTGCCCCCAAAGGAAGGCTTTGGGTACAAGTGAACTCCCCAGGGAAGCCTTTATGCAGCCCCACATGCAACTGGACCCTCCTTGTTCACTGTTTACGAGCAACCCTAAATATACCCCTAGCCAGCATGGCAGAAAACTGAAAACTCGGGCCACAGAATAAGCGTTTCAAGCCCCATTCACCCATCCAGAAGTGCCCCCAAAGGAAGGCTTTGGGTACAACTGAACTCCCCAGGGAAGCCTTTACGCAGCCCCACATGCAACTGGACCCTCCGGGTTCACTCTTTCACCGCAACCCTAAATATATCCCTCGGCGCAATGGGAGAAGACTGAAAACGCGGGCCCCACATAACGCATTGCGATTCCCCTTGGACCATCCAAAAGTGCCCCCAGAGGAAGGCTTTGGGTACAACTGGACTCCCCAGGGGAGCCTTAACACAGCCCCACATGCAACTGGACCCTCAGTATTCGCTCTTTCACAGCAACCCTAAATATAGCCCTGGCCTGCCTGGCAGTCGACTGAAAACTCGGGCCACAGAAAATGCATTAAAAGCCTAATTCGCCCATCCAGAAGTGCCCCCAAAGGAAGGCTTTGGGTACAAGTGAACTCCCCAGGGGAGCCTTTATGCAGCCCCACATGCAACTGGACCCTCCGTATTCGCTCTTTCACAGCAACCCTAAATACAACCCTGGCCCGCATGGCAGACGACTGAAAAATCGGGCCCCAGAAAACGTGCTACAAGCCCCATTCGCCCATCCAAAAGTGCCCCCAAAGGAAGGCTTTAGGTACAACTGAATTCCCCAGGGGAGCCTTTATGCAGGCCCATACGCAACTGGACCCCCCGTGTTCGCTGTTTACAAGCAACCCTAAATATAACCCTAACAAGCATGGCAGAAAACTGAAAACTCGGGCCACAGAAAAAGCGTTTCAAGCTCCATTCACCCATCCAGAAGTGCCCCCAAAGGAAGGCTTTGGGTACAACTGAACTCCCCAGGGGAGCCTTTATGCAGCCCCACATGCAACTGGACCCTCCGGGTTCACTCTTTCACAGTAACACTAAATATAACCCTAGCCAGCATGGCAGAAGACTGAAAACTCGGGCCACAGAAAAAGCGTTTCAAGCCCCTTTCGCCCATCCATAAGTGCCCCCAAAGGAAGGCTTTGGGTACAAGTGAACTCCCCAGGGGAGCCTTTATGCAGCCCCACATGCAACTGGACCCTTCTTGTTCACTGTTTACGAGCAACCCTAAATATACCCCTAGCCAGCATGGCAGAAGACTGGAAAATCGGGCCCCAGAAAACGTGCTCCAAGCCCCATTTGACCATCCAAAAGTGCCCCCAAAGGAAGGCTTTGGGTACAACTGAACTCCCCAGGGGAGCCTTTATGCAGGCCCACATGCAACTGGACCCCCCGTGTTCGCTGTTTACAAGCAACCCTAAATATAACCCTAGCCAGCATGGCAGAAAACTGAAAACTCGGGCCATAGAATAAGCGTTTCAAGCCCCATTCACCCATCCAGAAGTGCCCCCAAAGGAAGGCTTTGGGTACAAGTGAACGACCCAAGGGGAGCCTTTATGCAGCCCCACATGCAACTGGACCCTCCTTGTTCACTGTTTACGAGCAACCCTAAATATACCCCTAGCCACCATGGCAGAAGACTGTAAACTCGGGCTCCAGAAAATGCATTTCAAGCCCCATTCACCCCTCCAGAGGTGCCCCCAAAGGAAGGCTTTGGGTACAAGTGAACTCCCCAGGGGAGCCTTTATGCAGCCCCACATGCAACTGGACCCTCCGGGTTCACTCTTTCACCGCAAGCCTAAATATAGCCCTAGCACGCCTGGCAGTCGACTGAAAGCTCGGGCCCCAGAAAATGTGTTACGAGCCCCATTCGCCCATCCAAAAGTGCCCCCAGAGGAAGGCTTTGGGTACATCTGAACTCCCCAGGGGAGCCTTTATGCAGCCCCACATGCAACTGGACCCTCCGGGTTCACTCTTTCACCGCAAGCCTAAATATAGCCCTCTGCGCAATGGGAGAAGACTGAAAAAGCGGGCCCCAGAAAACGCATTGCGATTCCCCTTGGACCATCCAAAAGTGCCCCCAAAGGAAGGCTTTGGGTACATCTGAACTCCCCAGGGGAGCCGTTACGCAGCCCCACATGCAACTGGACCCTTCTTGTTCACTGTTTACGAGCAACCCTAAATATACCCCTAGCCACCATGGCAGAAGACTGTAAACTCGGGCTCCAGAAAATGCGTTTCAAGCCCCATTCACCCATCCAGAAGTGCCCCCACAGGAAGGCTTTGGGTACAAGTGAACTCCCCAGGGGAGCCTTTATGCAGCCCCACATGCAACTGGACCCTCCTTGTTCACTGTGTACGAGCAACCCTAAATATACCCCTAGCCACCATGGCAGAAGACTGAAAACTCGGGCCACAGAATAAGCGTTTCAAGCCCCATTCACCCATCCAGAAGTGCCCCCAAAGGAAGGCTTTGGGTACAAGTGAACTCCCCAGGGAAGCCTTTATGCAGCCCCACATGCAACTGGACCCTCCGGGTTCACTCTTTCACCGCAACCCTAAATATATCCCTCGGCGCAATTGGAGAAGACTGAAAATGCGGGCCCCACCTAACGCATTGCGATTCCCCTTGGACCATCCAAAAGTGCCCCCAGAGGAAGGCTTTGGGTACAACTGGACTCCCCAGGGGAGCCTTAACACAGCCCCACATGCAACTGGACCCTCCGTATTCGCTCTTTCACAGCAACCCTAAATATAGCCCTGGCCTGCCTGGCAGTCGACTGAAAACTCGGGCCACAGAAAATGCATTAAAAGCCTAATTCGCCCATCCAGAAGTGCCCACAAAGGAAGTCTTTGGGTACAAGTGAACTCCCCAGGGGAGCCTTTATGCAGCCCCACATGCAACTGGACCCTCCATATTCGCTCTTTCACAGCAACCCTAAATATAACCCTGGCCCGCATGGCAGACGACTGAAAAATCGGGCCCCAGAAAACGTGCTACAAGCCCCATTCGCCCATCCAAAAGTGCCCCCAAAGGAAGGCTTTAGGTACAACTGAATTCCCCAGGGGAGCCTTTATGCAGGCCCATACGCAACTGGACCCCCCGTGTTCGCTGTTTACAAGCAACCCTAAATATAACCCTAACAAGCATGGCAGAAAACTGAAAACTCGGGCCACAGAAAAAGCGTTTCAAGCTCCATTCACCCATCCAGAAGTGCCCCCAAAGGAAGGCTTTGGGTACAAGTGAACTCCCCAGGGGAGCCTTTATGCAGCCCCACATGCAACTGGACCCTCCGGGTTCACTCTTTCACAGTAACACTAAATATAACCCTAGCCAGCATGACAGAAGACTGAAAACTCGGGCCACAGAAAAAGCGTTTCAAGCCCCTTTCGCCCATCCAGAAGTGCCCCCAAAGGAAGGCTTTGGGTACAAGTGAACTCCCCAGGGGAGCCTTTATGCAGCCCCACATGCAACTGGACCCTCCTTGTTCACTGTTTACGAGCAACCCTAAATATACCCCTAGCCACCATGGCAGAAGACTGTAAACTCGGGCTCCAGAAAATGCATTTCAAGCCCCATTCACCCCTCCAGAAGTGCCCCCAAAGGAAGGCTTTGGGTACAAGTGAACTCCCCAGGGGAGCCTTTATGCAGCCCCACATGCAACTGGACCCTCCGGGTTCACTCTTTCACCGCAAGCCTAAATATAGCCCTAGCACGCCTGGCAGTCGACTGAAAGCTCGGGCCCCAGAAAATGTGTTATGAGCCCCATTCGCCCATCCAAAAGTGCCCCCAAAGGAAGGCTTTGGGTACATCTGAACTCCCCAGGGGAGGCTTTATGCAGCCCCACATGCAACTGGACCCTCCGGGTTCACTCTTTCACAGCAACCCTAAATATAACCCTAGCCACCATGGCAGAAGACTGGAAAATCGGGCCCCAGAAAACGTGCTACAAGCCCCATTCGCCCATCCAAAAGTGCCCCCAAAGGAAGGCTTTGGGTACAAGTGAACTCCCCAGGGGAGCCTTTACGCAGCCCCACATGCAACTGGACCCTTCTTGTTCACTGTTTACGAGCAACCCTAAATATACCCCTAGCCACCATGGCAGAAGACTGAAAACTCGGGCTCCAGAAAATGCGTTTCAAGCCCCATTCACCCATCCAGAAGTGCCCCCAAAGGAAGGCTTTGGGTACAAGTGAACTCCCCAGGGAAGCCTTTATGCAGCCCCACATGCAACTGGACCCTCCTTGTTCACTGTTTACGAGCAACCCTAAATATACCCCTAGCCAGCATGGCAGAAAACTGAAAACTCGGGCCACAGAATAAGCGTTTCAAGCCCCATTCACCCATCCAGAAGTGCCCCCAAAGGAAGGCTTTGGGTACAACTGAACTCCCCAGGGAAGCCTTTACGCAGCCCCACATGCAACTGGACCCTCCGGGTTCACTCTTTCACCGCAACCCTAAATATATCCCTCGGCGCAATGGGAGAAGACTGAAAACGCGGGCCCCACATAACGCATTGCGATTCCCCTTGGACCATCCAAAAGTGCCCCCAGAGGAAGGCTTTGGGTACAACTGGACTCCCCAGGGGAGCCTTAACACAGCCCCACATGCAACTGGACCCTCAGTATTCGCTCTTTCACAGCAACCCTAAATATAGCCCTGGCCTGCCTGGCAGTCGACTGAAAACTCGGGCCACAGAAAATGCATTAAAAGCCTAATTCGCCCATCCAGAAGTGCCCCCAAAGGAAGGCTTTGGGTACAAGTGAACTCCCCAGGGGAGCCTTTATGCAGCCCCACATGCAACTGGACCCTCCGTATTCGCTCTTTCACAGCAACCCTAAATACAACCCTGGCCCGCATGGCAGACGACTGAAAAATCGGGCCCCAGAAAACGTGCTACAAGCCCCATTCGCCCATCCAAAAGTGCCCCCAAAGGAAGGCTTTAGGTACAACTGAATTCCCCAGGGGAGCCTTTATGCAGGCCCATACGCAACTGGACCCTCCGTGTTCGCTGTTTACAAGCAACCCTAAATATAACCCTAACAAGCATGGCAGAAAACTGAAAACTCGGGCCACAGAAAAAGCGTTTCAAGCTCCATTCACCCATCCAGAAGTGCCCCCAAAGGAAGGCTTTGGGTACAACTGAACTCCCCAGGGGAGCCTTTATGCAGCCCCACATGCAACTGGACCCTCCGGGTTCACTCTTTCACAGTAACACTAAATATAACCCTAGCCAGCATGGCAGAAGACTGAAAACTCGGGCCACAGAAAAAGCGTTTCAAGCCCCTTTCGCCCATCCATAAGTGCCCCCAAAGGAAGGCTTTGGGTACAAGTGAACTCCCCAGGGGAGCCTTTATGCAGCCCCACATGCAACTGGACCCTCCTTGTTCACTGTTTACGAGCAACCCTAAATATACCCCTAGCCACCATGGCAGAAGACTGTAAACTCGGGCTCCAGAAAACGCATTTCAAGCCCCATTCACCCCTCCAGAGGTGCCCCCAAAGGAAGGCTTTGGGTACAAGTGAACTCCCCAGGGGAGCCTTTATGCAGCCCCACATGCAACTGGACCCTCCGGGTTCACTCTTTCACCGCAAGCCTAAATATAGCCCTAGCACGCCTGGCAGTCGACTGAAAGCTCGGGCCCCAGAAAATGTGTTATGAGCCCCATTCGCCCATCCAAATGTGCCCCCAAAGGAAGGCTTTGGGTACATCTGAACTCCCCAGGGGATCCTTTACGCAGCCCCACATGCAACTGGACCCTCCTTGTTCACTGTTTACGAGCAACCCTAAATATACCCCTAGCCACCATGGCAGAAGACTGGAAAATCGGGCCCCAGAAAACGTGCTACAAGCCCCATTCTCCCATCCAAAAGTGCCCCCAAAGGAAGGCTTTGGGTACAACTGAACTCCCCAGGGGAGCCTTTATGCAGCCCCACATGCAACTGGACCCTCCTTGTTCGCTCTTTACAGCAACCCTAAATATAACCCTAGCCAGCATGGCAGAAAACTGAAAACTCGGGCCACAGAAAAAGCGTTTCAAGCTCCATTCACCCATCCAGAAGTGCCCCCAAAGGAAGGCTTTGGGTACAAGTGAACTCCCCAGGGGAGCCTTTATGCAGCCCCACATGCAACTGGACCCTCCGGGTTCACTCTTTCACAGTAACCCTAAATATAACCCTGGCCCGCATGGCAGTCGACTTAAAGGTCGGGCCACAGAAAATGTGTTACGAGCCCCATTCGCCCATCCAGAAGTGCCCCCAAAGAAAGGCTTTGGGTACATCTGAACTCCCGAGGGGAGCCTTTACGCAGCCCCACATGCAACTGGACCCTCCTTGTTCACTGTTTACGAGCAACCCTAAATATACCCCTAGCCAGCATGGCAGAAAACTGAAAACTCGGGCCACAGAATAAGCGTTTCAAGCCCCATTCACCCATCCAGAAGTGCCCCCAAAGGAAGGCTTTGGGTACAAGTGAACTCCCCAGGGGAGCCTTTATGCAGCCCCACATGCAACTGGACCCTCCGGGTTCACTCTTTCACAGCAAGCCTAAATATAGCCCTCGGCGCAATGGGAGAAGTCTGAAAAAGCGGGCCCCAGAAAACGCATTGCGATTCCCCTTGGACCATCCAAAAGTGCCCGCAAAGGAAATCTTTGGGTACAACTAGACTCCCCAGGGGAGCCTTAACGCAGCCGCACATGCAACTGGACCCTCCGTATTCGCTCTTTCACAGCATCCCTAAATATAGCCCTGGCCCGCCTGGCAGTCGACTGAAAACTCGGGCCCCAGAAAATGCATTAAAAGCCTAATTCGCCCATCCAAAAGTGCCCCCAGAGGAAGGCTTTGGGTACAAGTGAACTCCCCAGGGGAGCCTTTACGCAGCCCCACATGCAACTGGACCCTCCGGGTTCACTCTTTCACAGCAACCCTAAATATATCCCTGGCCCGCCTGGCAGTCGACTGAAAACTCGGGCCCCAGAAAATGCGTTAAAAGCCTAATTCGCCCATCCAAAAGTGCCCCCAGAGGAAGGCTTTGGGTACAAGTGAACTCCCCAGGGGAGCCTTTATGCAGCCCCACATGCAAATGGACCCTCCTTGTTCACTGTTTACGAGCAACCCTAAATATACCCCTAGCCACCATGGCAGAAGACTGAAAACTCGGGCTCCAGAAAATGCGTTTCAAACCCCATTCACCCATCCAGAAGTGCCCCCAAAGGAAGGCTTTGGGTACAACTGAACTCCCCAGGGGAGCCTTTATGCAGCCCCACATGCAACTGGACCCTCCTTGTTCACTGTTTACGAGCAACCCTAAATATACCCCTAGACACCATGGCAGAAGACTGAAAACTCGGGCTCCAGAAAATGCGTTTCAAGCCCCATTCGCCCATCCAGAAGTGCCCCCAAAGGAAGGCTTTGGGTACATCTGAACTCCCCAGGGGAGCCTTTACGCAGCCCCACATGCAACTGGACCCTCCTTGTTCACTCTTTCACCGCAAGCCTAAATATAGCCCTAGCACGCCTGGCAGTCGACTGAAAGCTCGGGCCCCAGAAAATGTGTTACGAGCCCCATTCGCCCATCCAAAAGTGCCCCCAAAGGAAGGCTTTGGGTACAACTGAACTCCCCAGGGGAGCCTTTATGCAGGCCCATACGCAACTGGACCCCCGTGTTCGCTGTTTACAAGCAACCCTAAATATAACCCTAGCCAGCATGGCAGAAAAGTTAAAACTCGGGCCACAGAATAAGCGTTTCAAGCCCCATTCACCCATCCAGAAGTGCCCCCAAAGGAAGGCTTTGGGTACAAGTGAACTCCCCAGGGGAGCCTTTACGCAGCCCCACATGCAACTGGACCCTCCGGGTTCACTCTTTCACCGCAAGCCTAAATATAGCCCTCGGCGCAATGGGAGAAGTCTGAAAAAGCGGGCCCCACATAACGCATTGCGATTCCCCTTGGACCATCCAAAAGTGCCCCCAGAGGAAGGCTTTGGGTACAAGTGAACTCCCCAGGGAAGCCTTTATGCAGCCCCACATGCAACTGGACCCTCCTTGTTCACTGTTTACGAGCAACCCTAAATATACCCCTAGCCACCATGGCAGAAGACTGAAAATTCGGGCTCCAGAAAATGCGTTTCAAGCCCCTTTCACCCATCCAGAAGTGCCCCCAAAGGAAGGCTTTGGGTACATCTGAACTCCCCAGGGGAGCCTTAACGCAGCCCCACATGCAACTGGACCCTCCGGGTTCACTCTTTCACCGCAAGCCGAAATATAGCCCTCGGCGCATTGGGAGAAGACTGAAAAAGCGGGCCTCAGAAAACGCATTGCGATTCCCCTTGGACCATCTAAAAGTGCCCCCAGAGGAAGGCTTTGGGTACAACTGGACTCCCCAGGGGAGCCTTAACACAGCCCCACATGCAACTGGACCCTCCGTATTCGCTCTTTCACCGCAACCCTAAATATAGCCCTGGCCCGCCTGGCAGTCGACTGAAAACTCGGGCCCCAGAAAAACTGTTAAAAACCTAATTCGCCCATCCAAAAGTGCCCCCAGAGGAAGGCTTTGGGTACAAGTGAACTCCCCAGGGAGCCTTTATGCAGCCCCACATGCAACTGGACCCTCCGGGTTCACTCTTTCACAGCAACCCTAAATATATCCCTGGCCCGCCTGGCAGTCGACTGAAAACTCGGGCCCCAGAAAATGCGTTAAAAGCCTAATTCGCCCATCCAAAAGTGCCCCCAGAGGAAGGCTTTGGGTACAAGTGAACTCCCCAGGGGAGCCTTTATGCAGCCCCACATGCAACTGGACCCTCCTTGTTCACTGTTTACGAGCAACCCTAAATATACCCCTAGCCACCATGGCAGAAGACTGAAAACTCGGGCTCCAGAAAATGCGTTTCAAGCCCCATTCACCCATCCAGAAGTGCCCCCAAAGGAAGGCTTTGGGTACAAGTGAACTCCCCAGGGGAGCCTTTATGCAGCCCCACATGCAACTGGACCCTCCTTGTTCACTGTTTACGAGCAACCCTAAATATACCCCTAGCAACCATGGCAGAAGACTGTAAACTCGGGCTCCAGAAAATGCGTTTCAAGCCCCATTCACCCATCCAGAAGTGCCCCCAAAGGAAGGCTTTGGGTACATCTGAACTCCCCAGGGGAGCCTTTACGCAGCCCCACATGCAACTGGACCCTCCGGGTTCACTCTTTCACCGCAAGCCGAAATATAGCCCTCGGCGCAATGGGAGAAGACTGAAAAAGCGGGCCTCAGAAAACGCATTGCGATTCCCCTTGGACCATCCAAAAGTGCCCCCAGAGGAAGGCTTTGGGTACAACTGGACTCCCCAGGGGAGCCTTAACACAGCCCCACATGCAACTGGACCCTCCGTATTTGCTCTTTCACAGCAACCCTAAATATAGCCCTGGCCCGCCTGGCAGTCGACTGAAAACTCGGGCCCCAGAAAAACTGTTAAAAGCCTAATTCGCCCATCCAAAAGTGCCCCCAGAGGAAGGCTTTGGGTACAAGTGAACTCCCCAGGGGAGCCTTTATGCAGCCCCACATGCAACTGGACCCTCCGGGTTCACTCTTTCACAGCAACCCTAAATATAGCCCTGGCCCGCCTGGCAGTCGACTGAAAACTCGGGCTCCAGAAAATGCGTTTCAAGCCCCATTCACCCATCCAGAAGTGCCCCCAAAGGAAGGCTTTGGGTACAAGTGAACTCCCCAGGGGAGCCTTTATGCAGCCCCACATGCAACTGGACCCTCCTTGTTCACTGTTTACGAGCAACCGTAAATATACCCCTAGCCACCATGGCAGAAGACTGAAAACTCGGGCTCCAGAAAATGCGTTTCAAGCCCCATTCACTCATCGAGAAGTGCCCCCAAAGGAAGGCTTTGGGTACATCTGAACTCCCCACGGGAGCCTTTACACAGCCCCACATGCAACTGGACCCTCCGGGTTCACTCTTTCACCGCAAGCCGAAATATAGCCCTCGGCGCAATGGGAGAAGACTGAAAAAGCGGGCCTCAGAAAATGCATTGCGATTCCCCTTGGACCATCCAAAAGTGCTCCCAAAGGAAGGCTTTGGGTACAACTGAACTCCCCAGGGGAGCCTTTATGCAGGCCCATACGCAACTGGACCCCCCGTGTTCGCTGTTTACAAGCAACCCTAAATATAACCCTAGCCAGCATGGCAGAAAACTGAAAACTCGGGCCACAGAATAAGCGTTTCAAGCCCCATTCACCCATGCAGAAGTGCCCCCAAAGGAAGGCTTTGGGTACAAGTGAACTCCCCAGGGGAGCCTTTATGCAGCCCCACATGCAACTGGACCCTCCGGGTTCACTCTTTCACCGCAAGCCTAAATATAGCCCTCGGCGCAATGGGAGAAGACTGAAAAACCGGGCCTCACATAACGCATTGCGATTCCCCTTGGACCATCCAAAAGTGCCCCCAAAGGAAGGCTTTGGGTACAACTGGACTCCCCAGGGGAGCCTTAACGCAGCCCCACATGCAACTGGACCCTCAGTATTCGCTCTTTCACAGCAACCCTAAATATAGCCCTGTCCCGCCTGGCAGTCGACTGAAAACTCGGGCCCCAGAAAATGCATTAAAAGCCTAATTCGCCCATCCAAAAGTGCCCCCAGAGGAAGGCTTTGGGTACAAGTGAACTCCCCAGGGGAGCCTTTATGCAGCCCCACATGCAACTGGACCCTCCTTGTTCGCTCTTTACAGCAACCCTAAATATAATCCTAGCCAACATGGCAGAAGACTGAAAACTCGGGCCACAGAAAATGCATTAAAAGCCTAATTCGCCCATCCAGAAGTGCCCCCAAAGGAAGGCTTTGGGTACAAGTGAACTCCCCAGGGGAGCCTTTATGCAGCCCCACATGCAACTGGACCCTCCGTATTCGCTCTTTCACAGCAACCCTAAATATAACCCTGGCCCGCATGGCAGACGACTGAAAAATCGGGCCCCAGAAAACGTGCTACAAGCCCCATTCGCCCATCCAAAAGTGCCCCCAAAGGAAGGCTTTAGGTACAACTGAATTCCCCAGGGGAGCCTTTATGCAGGCCCATACGCAACTGGACCCCCCGTGTTCGCTGTTTACAAGCAACCCTAAATATAACCCTAGCCAGCATGGCAGAAAACTGAAAACTCGGGCCACAGAAAAAGCGTTTCAAGCCCCATTCACCCATCCAGAAGTGCCCCCAAAGGAAGGCTTTGGGTACAAGTGAACTCCCCAGGGGAGCCTTTATGCAGCCCCACATGCAACTGGACCCTCCGGGTTCACTCTTTCACAGTAACCCTAAATATAACCCTAGCCAGCATGGCAGAAGACTGAAAACTCGGGCCACAGAAAAAGCTTTTCAAGCCCCTTTCGCCCATCCATAAGAGCCCCCAAAGGAAGGCTTTGGGTACAAGTGAACTCCCCAGGGGAGCCTTTATGCAGCCCCACATGCAACTGGACCCTCCTTGTTCACTGTTTACGAGCAACCCTAAATATACCCCTAGCCACCATGGCAGAAGACTGTAAACTCGGGCTCCAGAAAATGCATTTCAAGCCCCATTCACCCCTCCAGAAGTGCCCCCAAAGGAAGGCTTTGGGTACAAGTGAACTCCCCAGGGGAGCCTTTATGCAGCCCCACATGCAACTGGACCCTCCGGGTTCACTCTTTCACCGCAAGCCTAAATATAGCCCTAGCACGCCTGGCAGTCGACTGAAAGCTCGGGCCCCAGAAAATGTGTTATGAGCCCCATTCGCCCATCCAAAAGTGCCCCCAAAGGAAGGCTTTGGGTACATCTGAACTCCCCAGGGGAGCCTTTATGCAGCCCCACATGCAACTGGACCCTCCTTGTTCACTGTTTACGAGCAACCCTAAATATACCCCTAGCCACCATGGCAGAAGACTGGAAAATCGGGCCCCACAAATCGTGCTACAAGCCCCATTTCACCATCAAAAAGTGCCCCCAAAGGAAGGCTTTGGGTACAACTGAACTCCCCAGGGGAGCCTTTATGCAGGCCCATACGCAACTCGACCCTCCTTGTTCACTGTTTACGAGCAACCCTAAATATAACCCTAGCCAGCATGGCAGAAAACTGAAAACTCGGGCTCCAGAAAACGCGTTTCAAGCCCCATTCACCCATCCAGAAGTGCCCCCAAAGGAAGGCTTTGGGTACAAGTGAACTCCCCAGGGGAGCCTTTATGCAGCCCCACATGCAACTGGACCCTCCGGGTTCACTCTTTCACCGCAAGCCTAAATATAGCCCTCTGCGCAATGGGAGAAGACTGAAAAACGGGCCCCAGAAAACGCATTGCGATTCCCCTTGGACCATCCCAAAGTGCCCCCAAAGGAAATCTTTGGGTACAACTGGACTCCCCAGGGGAGCCTAAACGCAGCCCCACATGCAACTGGACCCTCCGTATTCGCTCTTTCACAGCAACCCTAAATATAACCCTGGCCCGCATGGCAGTCGACTGAAAACTCGGGCCCCAGAAAATGCGTTAAAAGCCTAATTCGCCCATCCAAAAGTGCCCCCAAAGGAAGGCTTTGGGTACAAGTGAACTCCCCAGGGGAGCCTTTACGCAGCCCCACATGCAACTGGACCCTCCTTGTTCACTGTTTACGAGCAACCCTAAATATACCCCTAGACACCATGGCAGAAGACTGAAAACTCGGGCTCCAGAAAATGCGTTTCAAGCCCCATTCACCCATCCAGAAGTGCCCCCAAAGGAAGGCTTTGGGTACAAGTGAACTCCCCAGGGGAGCCTTTATGCAGCCCCACATGCAACTGGACCCTCCTTGTTCACTGTTTACGAGCAACCCTAAATATACCCCTAGCCACCATGGCAGAAGACTGAAAACTCGGGCTCCAGAAAATGCGTTTCAAGCCCCATTCACCCATCCAGAAGTGCCCCCAAAGGAAGGCTTTGGGTACAAGTGAACTCCCCAGGGGAGCCTTTATGCAGGCCCATACGCAACTGGACCCCCCGTGTTCGCTGTTTACAAGCAACCCTTAATATACCCCTAGCCAGCATGGCAGAAAACTGAAAACTCGGGCCACAGAATAAGCGTTTCAAGCCCCATTCACCCATCCAGAAGTGCCCCCAAAGGAAGGCTTTGGGTACAACTGATCTCCCCAGGGGAGCCTTTACGCAGCCCCACATGCAACTGGACCCTCCGGGTTCACTCATTCACCGCAAGCCGAAATATAGCCCTCGGCGCAATGGGAGAAGACTGAAAAAGCGGGCCTCAGAAAACGTATTGCGATTCCCCTTGGACCATCCCAAAGTGCCCCCAAAGGAAGGCTTTGGGTACAACTGAACTCCCCAGGGGAGCCTTTTTGCAGCCCCACATGCAACTGGACCCTCCGTATTCGCTCTTTCACAGCAACCCTAAATATAGCCCTGGCCTGCCTGGCAGTCGACTGAAAACTCGGGCCACAGAATAAGCGTTTCAAGCCCCATTCACCCATCCAGAAGTGCCCCCAAAGGAAGGCTTTGGGTACAAGTGAACTCCCCAGGGGAGCCTTTATGCAGCCCCACATGCAACTGGACCCTCCGTATTCGCTCTTTCACAGCAACCCTAAATATAACCCTGGCCCGCATGGCAGACGACTGAAAAATCGGGCCCCAGAAAACGTGCTACAAGCCACATTCGCCCAAACAAAAGTGCCCCCAAAGGAAGGCTTTGGGTACAACTGAATTCCCCAGGGGAGCCTTTATGCAGGCCCATACGCAACTGGACCCCCCGTGTTCGATGTTTACAAGCAACCCTAAATATACCCCTAGCCACCATGGCAGAAGACTGAAAACTCGGGCCACAGAAAAAGCGTTTCAAGCTCCATTCACCCATCCAGAAGTGCCCCCAAAGGAAGGCTTTGGGTACAAGTGAACGACCCAAGGGGAGCCTTTATGCAGCCCCACATGCAACTGGACCCTCCGGGTTCACTCTTTCACAGTAACCCTAAATATAACCCTAGCCAGCATGGCAGAAGACTGAAAACTCGGGCCACAGAAAAAGCGTTTCAAGCCCCTTTCGCCCATCCATAAGTGCCCCCAAAGGAAGGCTTTGGGTACAAGTGAACTCCCCAGGGGAGCCTTTATGCAGCCCCACATGCAACTGGACCCTCCTTGTTCACTGTTTACGAGCAACCCTAAATATACCCCTAGCCACCATGGCAGAAGACTGTAAACTCGGGCTCCAGAAAACGCATTTCAAGCCCCATTCACCCCTCCAGAGGTGCCCCCAAAGGAAGGCTTTGGGTACAAGTGAACTCCCCAGGGGAGCCTTTATGCAGCCCCACATGCAACTGGACCCTCCGTATTCGCTCTTTCACAGCAACCCTAAATATAACCCTGGCCCGCATGGCAGACGACTGAAAAATCGGGCCCTAGAAAACGTGCTACAAGCCCCATTCGCCCATCCAAAAGTGCCCCCAAAGGAAGGCTTTAGGTACAACTGAATTCCCCAGGGGAGCCTTTATGCAGGCCCATACGCAACTGGACCCCCCGTGTTCGCTGTTTACAAGCAACCCTAAATATAACCCTAGCCAGCATGGCAGAAAACTGAAAACTCGGGCCACAGAAAAAGCGTTTCAAGCCCCATTCACCCATCCAGAAGTGCCCCCAAAGGAAGGCTTTGGGTACAAGTGAACTCCCCAGGGGAGCCTTTATGCAGCCCCACATGCAACTGGACCCTCCGGGTTCACTCTTTCACAGTAACCCTAAATATAACCCTAGCCAGCATGGCAGAAGACTGAAAACTCGGGCCACAGAAAAAGCGTTTCAAGCCCCTTTCGCCCATCCATAAGTGCCCCCAAAGGAAGGCTTTGGGTACAAGTGAACTCCCCAGGGGAGCCTTTATGCAGCCCCACATGCAACTGGACCCTCCTTGTTCACTGTTTACGAGCAACCCTAAATATACCCCTAGCCACCATGGCAGAAGAGTGTAAACTCGGGCTCCAGAAAATGCATTTCAAGCCCCATTCACCCCTCCAGAAGTGCCCCCAAAGGAAGGCTTTGGGTACAAGTGAACTCCCCAGGGGAGCCTTTATGCAGCCCCACATGCAACTGGACCCTCCGGGTTCACTCTTTCACCGCAAGCCTAAATATAGCCCTAGCACACCTGGCAGTCGACTGAAAGCTCGGGCCCCAGAAAATGTGTTATGAGCCCCATTCGCCCATCCAAAAGTGCCCCCAAAGGAAGGCTTTGGGTACATCTGAACTCCCCAGGGGAGCCTTTATGCAGCCCCACATGCAACTGGACCCTCCTTGTTCACTGTTTACGAGCAACCCTAAATATACCCCTAGCCACCATGGCAGAAGACTGGAAAATCGGGCCCCACAAATCGTGCTACAAGCCCCATTTGACCATCCAAAAGTGCCCCCAAAGGAAGGCTTTGGGTACAACTGAACTCCCCAGGGGAGCCTTTATGCAGGCCCATACGCAACTCGACCCTCCTTGTTCACTGTTTACGAGCAACCCTAAATATAACCCTAGCCAGCATGGCAGAAAACTGAAAACTCGGGCTCCAGAAAACGCGTTTCAAGCCCCATTCACCCATCCAGAAGTGCCCCCAAAGGAAGGCTTTGGGTACAAGTGAACTCCCCAGGGGAGCCTTTATGCAGCCCCACATGCAACTGGACCCTCCGGGTTCACTCTTTCACCGCAAGCCTAAATATAGCCCTCTGCGCAATGGGAGAAGACTGAAAAACGGGCCTCAAAAAACGCATTGCGATTCCCCTTGTACCATCCCAAAGTGCCCCCAAAGGAAATCTTTGGGTACAACTGGACTCCCCAGGGGAGCCTAAACGCAGCCCCACATGCAACTGGACCCTCCGTATTCGCTCTTTCACAGCAACCCTAAATATAACCCTGGCCCGCATGGCAGTCGACTGAAAACTCGGGCCCCAGAAAATGCGTTAAAAGCCTAATTCGCCCATCCAAAAGTGCCCCCAAAGGAAGGCTTTGGGTACAAGTGAACTCCCCAGGGGAGCCTTTATGCAGCCCCACATGCAAATGGACCCTCCGGGCTCACTCTTTCACAGCAACCCTAAATATAACCCTGGCCCGCCTGGTAGTCGACTGAAAATTCGGGCCCCAGATAATGCGTTAAAAGCCTAATTCGCCCATCCAAAAGTGCCCCCAGAGGAAGGCTTTGGGTACAAGTGAACTCCCCAGGGGAGCCTTTATGCAGCCCCACATGCAACTGGACCCTCCTTGTTCACTGTTTACGAGCAACCCTAAATATACCCCTAGCCACCATGGCAGAAGACTGAAAACTCGGGCTCCAGAAAATGCGTTTCAAGCCCCATTCACCCATCCAGAAGTGCCCCCAAAGGAAGGCTTTGGGTACAAGTGAACTCCCCAGGGGAGCCTTTATGCAGCCCCACATGCAACTGGACCCTCCTTGTTCACTGTTTACGAGCAACCCTAAATATACCCCTAGCCACCATGGCAGAAGACTGAAAACTCGGGCTCCAGAAAATGCGTTTCAAGCCCCATTCACCCATCCAGAAGTGCGCCCAAAGGAAGGCTTTGGGTACAAGTGAACTCCCCAGGGGAGCCTTTATGCAGGCCCATACGCAACTGGACCCCCCGTGTTCGCTGTTTACAAGCAACCCTTAATATACCCCTAGCCAGCATGGCAGAAAACTGAAAACTCGGGCCACAGAATAAGCGTTTCAAGCCCCATTCACCCATCCAGAAGTGCCCCCAAAGGAAGGCTTTGGGTACAACTGATCTCCCCAGGGAAGCCTTTACGCAGCCCCACATACAACTGGACCCTCCGGGTTCACTCTTTCACCGCAAGCCGAAATATAGCCCTCGGCGCAATGGGAGAAGACTGAAAAAGCGGGCCTCAGAAAACGTATTGCGATTCCCCTTGGACCATCCCAAAGTGCCCCCAAAGGAAGGCTTTGGGTACAACTGAACTCCCCAGGGGAGCCTTAACACAGCCCCACATGCAACTGGACCCTCCGTATTCGCTCTTTCACAGCAACCCTAAATATAGCCCTGGCCTGCCTGGCAGTCGACTGAAAACTCGGGCCACAGAATAAGCGTTTCAAGCCCCATTCACCCATGCAGAAGTGCCCCCAAAGGAAGGCTTTGGGTACAAGTGAACTCCCCAGGGGAGCCTTTATGCAGCCCCACATGCAAATGGACCCTCCTTGTTCACTGTTTACGAGCAACCCTAAATATACCCCTAGGCACCATGGCAGAAGACTGTAAACTCGGGCTCCAGAAAACGCATTTCAAGCCCCATTCACCCCTCCAGAGGTGCCCCCAAAGGAAGGCTTTGGGTACAAGTGAACTCCCCAGGGGAGCCTTTACGCAGCCCCACATGCAACTGGACCCTCCGGGTTCACTCTTTCACCGCAAGCCTTAATATAGCCCTAGCACGCCTGGCAGTCGACTGAAAGCTCGGGCCCCAGAAAATGTGTTACGAGCCCCATTCGCCCATCCAAAAGTGCCCCCAAAGGAAGGCTTTGGGTACATCTGAACTCCCCAGGGGAGCCTTTACGCAGCCCCACATGCAACTGGACCCTCCTTGTTCACTGTTTACGAGCAACCCTAAATATACCCCTAGCCAGCATGGCAGAAAACTGAAAACTCGGGCCACAGAATAAGCGTTTCAAGCCCCATTCACCCATCAAGAAGTGCCCCCAAAGGAAGGCTTTGGGTACAACTGAACTCCCCAGGGAAGCCTTTACGCAGCCCCACATGCAACTGGACCCTCCGGGTTCACTCTTTCACCGCAAGCCTAAATAGAGCCCTCGGCGCAATGGGAGAAGACTGAAAAAGCGGGCCCCACATAACGCATTGCGATTCCCCTTGGACCATCCAAAAGTGCCCCCAGAGGAAGGCTTTGGGTACAACTGGACTCCCCAGGGGAGCCTTAACACAGCCCCACATGCAACTGGACCCTCCGTATTCGCTCTTTCACAGCAACCCTAAATATAACCCTGGCCCGCATGGCAGACGACTGAAAAATCGGGCCCCAGAAAACGTGCTACAAGCCCCATTCGCCCATCCAAAAGTGCCCCCAAAGGAAGGCTTTAGGTACAACTGAATTCCCCAGGGGAGCCTTTATGCAGGCCCATACGCAACTGGACCCCCCGTGTTCGCTGTTTACAAGCAACCCTAAATATAACCCTAACAAGCATGGCAGAAAACTGAAAACTCGGGCCACAGAAAAAGCGTTTCAAGCTCCATTCACCCATCCAGAAGTGCCCCCAAAGGAAGGCTTTGGGTACAAGTGAACTCCCCAGGGGAGCCTTTATGCAGCCCCACATGCAACTGGACCCTCCGGGTTCACTCTTTCACAGTAACACTAAATATAACCCTAGCCAGCATGGCAGAAGACTGAAAACTCGGGCCACAGAAAAAGCGTTTCAAGCCCCTTTCGCCCATCCATAAGTGCCCCCAAAGGAAGGCTTTGGGTACAAGTGAACTCCCCAGGGGAGCCTTTATGCAGCCCCACATGCAACTGGACCCTCCTTGTTAACTGTTTACGAGCAACCCTTAATATACCCCTAGCCAGCATGGCAGAAGACTGTAAACTCGGGCTCCAGAAAATGCATTTCAAGCCCCATTCACCCCTCCAGAAGTGCCCCCAAAGGAAGGCTTTGGGTACAAGTGAACTCCCCAGGGGAGCCTTTATGCAGCCCCACATGCAACTGGACCCTCCGGGTTCACTCTTTCACCGCAAGCCTAAATATAGCCCTCTGCGCAATGGGAGAAGACTGAAAAAGCGGGCCCCAGAAAACGCATTGCGATTCCCCTTGGACCATCCAAAAGTGCCCCCAAAGGAAATCTTTGGGTACAACTGGACTCCCCAGGGGAGCCTTAACGCAGCCCCACATGCAACTGGACCCTCCGTGTTCGCTCTTTCACAGCAACCCTAAATATAACCCTGGCCCGCATGGCAGTCGACTGAAAACTCGGGCCCCAGATAATGCGTTAAAAGCCTAATTCGCCCATCCAAAAGTGCCCCCAGAGGAAGGCTTTGGGTACAAGTGAACTCCCCAGGGGAGCCTTTATGCAGCCCCACATGCAACTGGACCCTCCGTATTCGCTCTTTCACAGCAACCCTAAATATAACCCTGGCCCGCATGGCAGAAGACTGAAAAATCGGGCCCCAGAAAACGTGCTACAAGCCCCATTCGACCATCCAAAAGTGCCCCCAAAGGAAGGCTTTAGGTACAACTGAATTCCCCAGGGGAGCCTTTATGCAGGCCCATACGCAACTGGACCCCCCGTGTTCGCTGTTTACAAGCAACCCTAAATATAACCCTAACAAGGATGGCAGAAAACTGAAAACTCGGGCCACAGAAAAAGCGTTTCAAGCTCCATTCACCCATCCAGAAGTGCCCCCAAAGGAAGGCTTTGGGTACAAGTGAACTCCCCAGGGGAGCCTTTATGCAGCCCCACATGCAACTGGACCCTCCGGGTTCACTCTTTCACAGTAACACTAAATATAACCCTAGCCAGCATGGCAGAAGACTGAAAACTCGGGCCACAGAAAAAGCGTTTCAAGCCCCTTTCGCCCATCCATAAGTGCCCCCAAAGGAAGGCTTTGGGTACAAGTGAACTCCCCAGGGGAGCCTTTATGCAGCCCCACATGCAACTGGACCCTCCTTGTTCACTGTTTACGAGCAACCCTAAATATACCCCTAGCCAGCATGGCAGAAGACTGTAATCTCGGGCTCCAGAAAATGCATTTCAAGCCCCATTCACCCCTCCAGAAGTGCCCCCAAAGGAAGGCTTTGGGTACAAGTGAACTCCCCAGGGGAGCCTTTATGCAGCCCCACATGCAACTGGACCCTCCGGGTTCACTCTTTCACCGCAAGCCTAAATAGAGCCCTCGGCGCAATGGGAGAAGACTGAAAAAGCGGGCCCCACATAACGCATTGCGATTCCCCTTGGACCATCCAAAAGTGCCCCCAGAGGAAGGCTTTGGGTACAACTGGACTCCCCAGGGGAGACTTAACACAGCCCCACATGCAACTGGACCCTCAGTATTCGCTCTTTCACAGCAACCTTAAATATAGCCCTGGCCCGCCTGGCAGTCGACTGAAAACTCGGGCCCCAGAAAATGCATTAAAAGCCTAATTCGCCCACCCAAAAGTGCCCCCAGAGGAAGGCTTTGGGTACAAGTGAACTCCCCAGGGGAGCCTTTATGCAGCCCCACATGCAACTGGACCCTCCTTGTTCGCTCTTTACAGCAACCCTAAATATAACCCTAGCCAGCATGGCAGAAAACTGAAAACTCGGGCCACAGAAAAAGCGTTTCAAGCTCCATTCACCCATCCAGAAGTGCCCCCAAAGGAAGGCTTTGGGTACAAGTGAACTCCCCAGGGGAGCCTTTATGCAGCCCCACATGCAACTGGACCCTCCGGGTTCACTCTTTCACAGTAACCCTAAATATAACCCTGGCCCGCATTGCAGTCGACTGAAAGGTCGGGCCACAGAAAATGTGTTACGAGCCCCATTCGCCCATCCAAAAGTGCCCCCAAAGGAAGGCTTTGGGTACATCTGAACTCCCGAGGGGAGCCTTTACGCAGCCCCACATGCAACTGGACCCTCCTTGTTCACTGTTTACGAGCAACCCTAAATATACCCCTAGCCACCATGGCAGAAGACTGAAAATTCGGGCTCCATAAAATGCGTTTCAAGCCCCATTCTCCCAACCAGAAGTGCCCCCAAAGGAAGGCTTTGGGTACAAGTGAACTCCCCAGGGGAGCCTTTATGCAGCCCCACATGCAACTGGACCCTCCGGGTTCACTCTTTCACAGCAAGCCTAAATATAGCCCTCGGCGCAATGGGAGAAGTCTGAAAAAGCGGGCCCCAGAAAACGCATTGCGATTCCCCTTGGACCATCCAAAAGTGCCCGCAAAGGAAATCTTTGGGTACAACTAGACTCCCCAGGGGAGCCTTAACGCAGCCGCACATGCAACTGGACCCTCCGTATTCGCTCTTTCACAGCATCCCTAAATATAGCCCTGGCCCGCCTGGCAGTCGACTGAAAACTCGGGCCCCAGAAAATGCATTAAAAGCCTAATTCGCCCATCCAAAAGTGCCCCCAGAGGAAGGCTTTGGGTACAAGTGAACTCCCCAGGGGAGCCTTTACGCAGCCCCACATGCAACTGGACCCTCCGGGTTCACTCTTTCACAGCAACCCTAAATATAGCCCTGGCCCGCATGGCAGTCGACTGAAAACTCGGGCCCCAGAAAATGCGTTAAAAGCCTAATTCGCCCATCCAAAAGTGCCCCCAGAGGAAGGCTTTGGGTACAAGTGAACTCCCCAGGGGAGCCTTTATGCAGCCCCACATGCAACTGGACCCTCCGTATTCGCTCTTTACAGCAACCCTAAATATACCCCTAGCCAGCATGGCAGAAGACTGAAAACTCGGGCCACAGAAAATGCGTTTCAAGCCACTTTCGCCATCCAGAAGTGCCCCCAAAGGAAGGCTTTGGGTACAAGTGAACTCCCCAGGGGAGCCTTTATGCAGCCCCACATGCAACTGGACCCTCCGTATTCGCTCTTTCACAGTAACGCTAAATAGAACCCTGGCCCGCATGGCAGACGACTGAAAAATCGGGCCCCAGAAAACGTGCTACAAGCTCCATTTGACCATCCAAAAGTGCCCCCAAAGGAAGGCTTTGGGTACAACTGAACTCCCCAGGGGAGCCTTTATGCAGGCCCATACGCAACTAGACCCCCCGTGTTCGCTGTTTACAAGCAACCCTAAATATAACCCTAGCCAGCATGGCAGAAAACTGAAAACTCGGGCCACAGAATAAGCGTTTCAAGCCCCATTCACCCATCCAGAAGTGCCCCCAAAGGAAGGCTTTGGGTACAACTGAACTCCCCAGGGGAGCCTTTATGCAGCCTCACATGCAACTGGACCCTTCAGGTTCACTCTTTCACAGTAACCCCAAATATAGCCCTGGCCCTCATGGCAGTCGACTGAAAACTCGGGCCCCAGAAAATGCGTTAAAAGCCTAATTCGCCCATCCAAAAGTGCCACCAGAGGAAGGCTTTGGGTACAACTGAACTCCCCAGGGGAGCCTTTACGCAGCCCCACATGCAACTGGACCCTCCGGGTTCACTCTTTCACCGCAAGCCTAAATATAGCCCTAGCACGCCTGGCAGTCGACTGAAAGATCGGGCCCCAGAAAATGTGTTACGAGCCCCATTCGCCCATCCAGAAGTGCCCCCAAAGGAAGGCTTTGGGTACAACTGAACTCCCCAGGGGAGCCTTTATGCAGGCCCATATGCAACTGGACCCCCCGTGTTCGCTGTTTACAAGCAACCCTAAATATAACCCTAGCCAGCATGGCAGAAAACTGAAAACTCGGGCCACAGAATAAGCGTTTCAAGCCCCATTCACCCATCCAGAAGTGCCCCCAAAGGAAGCCTTTGGGTACAAGTGAACTCCCCAGGGGAGCCTTTACGCAGCCCCACATGCAACTGGACCCTCAGTATTCGCTCTTTCACAGCAACCCTAAATATAGCCCTGGCCCGCCTGGCATTCGACTGAAAACTCGGGCCACAGAAAATGCATTCAAAGCCAAATTCGCCCATCCAAAAGTGCCCCCAGAGGAAGGCTTTGGGTACAAGTGAACTCCCCAGGGGAGCGTTTATGCAGCCCCACATGCAACTGGACCCTCCTTGTTCGCTCTTTACAGCAACCCTAAATATACCCCTAGCCAGCATGGCAGAAAACTGAAAACTCGGGCCACAGAAAATGCGTTTCAAGCTCCATTCACCCATCCAGAAGTGCCCCTAAAGGAAGGCTTTGGGTACAAGTGAACTCCCCAGGGGAGCCTTTATGCGGCCCCACATGCAACTGGACCCTCCGGATTCACTCTTTCACAGTAAACCTAAATATAACCCTGGCCTGCATGGCAGTCGACTGAAAGGTCGGGCCACAGATAATGTGTTACGAGCCCCATTCGCCCATCCAAAAGTGCCCCCAAAAGAAGGCTTTGGGTACATCTGAACTCCCCAGGGGAGCCTTTATGCAGCCCCACATGCAACTGGACCTTCCTTGTTCACTGTTTACGAGCAACCCTAAATATACCCCTAGCCACCATGGCAGAAGACTGAAAAATCGGGCTCCAGAAAATGCGTTTCAAGCCCCATTCACCCATCCAGAAGTGCCCCCAAAGGAAGGCTTTGGGTACAAGTGAACTCCCCAGGGGAGCCTTTATGCAGCCCCACATGCAACTGGATTCTCCGGGTTCACTCTTTCACCGCAAGCCTAAATATAACCCTAGCACGCCTGGCAGTCGACTGAAAGCTCGGGCCACAGAAAATGTGTTACGAGACCCATTCGCCCATCCAAAAATGCCCCCAAAGGAAGGCTTTGGGTACATCTGAACTCCCCAGGGGAGCCTTTACGCAGCCCCACATGCAACTGGACCCTCCGTGTTCGCTCTTTACAGCAACCCTAAATTTAACCCTAGCCAGCATGGCAGAAGACTGAAAACTCAAGCCACAGAAAAAGCGTTTCAAGCCCCTTTCGCCCATCCAGAAGTGCCCCCAAAGGAAGGTTTTGGGTACAAGTGAACTCCCCAGGGGAGCCTTTACGCAGCCCCACATGCAACTGGACCCTCCTTGTTCACTGTTTACGAGCAACCCTAAATATACCCCTAGCCACCATGGCAGAAGACTGAAAACTCGGGCTCCAGAAAATGCGTTTCAAGCCCCATTCACCCATCCAGAAGTGCCCCCAAAGGAAGGCTTTGGGTACATCTTAACTCCCCAGGGGAGCCTTAACGCAGCCCCACATGCAACTGGACCCTCCGGGTTCACTCTTCCACCGCAAGCCTAAATATAGCCCTCGGAGCAATGGGAGAAGACTGAAAAAGCGGGCCCCAGAAAACGCATTGCAATTCCCCTTGGACCATCCAAAAGTGCCCCCAAAGGAAATCTTTGGGTACAACTGGACTCCCCAGGGGAGCCTTAACGCAGCCCCACATGCAACTGGACCCTCCGTATTCGCTCTTTACAGCAACCCTAAATATAATCCTAGCCAACATGGCAGAAGACTGAAAACTCGGGCCACAGAAAATGCATTAAAAGCCTAATTCGCCCATCCAGAAGTGCCCCCAGAGGAAGGCTTTGGGTACAAGTGAACTCCCCAGGGGAGCATTTACGCAGCCCCACATGCAACTGGACCCTCCGGGTTCACTCTTTCACAGCAACCCTAAATATAGCCCTGGCCCGCCTGACAGTTGACTGAAAACTCGGGCCCCAGAAAATGCGTTAAAAGCCTAATTCGCCCATCCAAAAGTGCCCCCAGAGGAAGGCTTTGGGTACAACTGAACTCCCCAGGGGAGCCTTTACGCAGCCCCACATGCAACTGGACCCTCCTTGTTCACTGTTTACGAGCAACCCTAAATATACCCCTAGCCACCATGGCAGAAGACTGAAAACTCGGGCTCCAGAAAATGCGTTTCAAACCCCATTCACCCATCCAAAAGTGCCCCCAAAGGAAGGCTTTGGGTACATCTGAACTCCCCAGGGGAGCCTTTATGCAGCCCCACATGCAACTGGACCCTCCGTATTCGCTCTTTCACAGCAACCCTAAATATACCCCTAGCCACCATGGCAGAAGACTGAAAACTCGGGCTCCAGAAAATGCGTTTCAAACCCCATTCACCCATCCAAAAGTGCCCCCAAAGGAAGGCTTTGGGTACATCTGAACTCCCCAGGGGAGCCTTTATGCAGCCCCACATGCAACTGGACCCTCCGTATTCGCTCTTTCACAGCAACCCTAAATATAACCCTGGCCCGCATGGCAGTCGACTGAAAACTCGGGCCCCAGAAAATGCGTTAAAAGCCTAATTCGCCCATCCAAAAGTGCCCCCAGAGGAAGGCTTTGGGTACAAGTGAACTCCCCAGGGGAGCCTTTATGCAGCCCCACATGCAACTGGACCCTCCGGGTTCACTCTTTCACAGCAACCCTAAATATAACCCTGGCCCGCCTGGTAGTCGACTGAAAACTCGGGCCCCAGAAAATGCGTGAAAAGCCTAATTCGCCCATCCAAAAGTGCCCCCAGAGGAAGGCTTTGGGTACAAGTGAACTCCCCAGGGGAGCCTTTACGCAGCCCCACATGCAAATGGACCCTCCTTGTTCACTGTTTACGAGCAACCCTAAATATACCCCTAGCCACCATGGCAGAAGACTGAAAACTCGGGCTCCAGAAAATGCGTTTCAAGCCCCATTCACCCATCCAGAAGTGCCCCCAAAGGAAGGCTTTGGGTACAAGTGAACTCCCCAGGGGAGCCTTTATGCAGCCCCACATGCAACTGGACCCTCCTTGTTCACTGTTTACGAGCAACCCTAAATATAACCCTAGCCACCATGGCAGAAGACTGAAAACTCGGGCTCCAGAAAATGCGTTTCAAGCCCCATTCACCCATCCAGAAGTGCCCCCAAAGGAAGGCTTTGGGTACAAGTGAACTCCCCAGGGGAGCCTTTATGCAGGCCCATACGCAACTGGACCCCCCGTGTTCGCTGTTTACAAGCAACCCTAAATATACCCCTAGCCAGCATGGTAGAAAAATGAAAACTCGGGCCACAGAATAAGCGTTTCAAGCCCCATTCACCCATCCAGAAGTGCCCCCAAAGGAAGGCTTTGGGTACAAGTGAACTCCCCAGGGAAACCTTTACGCAGCCCCACATGCAACTGGACCCTCCGGGTTCACTCTTTCACCGCAAGCCTAAATATAGCCCTCGGCGCAATGGGAGAAGACTTAAAAAGCGGGCCCCACATAACGCATTGCGATTCCCCTTGGACCATCCCAAAGTGCCCCCAGAGGAAGGCTTTGGGTACAACTGGACTCCCCAGGGGAGCCTTAACACAGCCCCACATGCAACTGGACCCTCAGTATTCGCTCTTTCACAGCAACCCTAAATATAGCCCTGGCCTGCCTGGCAGTCGACTGAAAACTCGGGCTACAGAAAATGCATTAAAAGCCTAATTCGCCCATCCAGAAGTGCCCCCAAAGGAAGGCTTTGGGTACAACTGAATTCCCCAGGGGAGCCTTTATGCAGCCCCACATGCAACTGGACCCTCAGTATTCGCTCTTTCACAGCAACCCTAAATATAACCCTGGCCCGCATGGCAGACGACTGAAAAATCGGGCTACAGAAAATGCATTAAAAGCCTAATTCGCCCATCCAGAAGTGCCCCCAAAGGAAGGCTTTGGGTACAACTGAATTCCCCAGGGGAGCCTTTATGCAGCCCCACATGCAACTGGACCCTCAGTATTCGCTCTTTCACAGCAACCCTAAATATAGCCCTGGCCTGCCTGGCAGTCGACTGAAAACTCGGGCTACAGAAAATGCATTAAAAGCCTAATTCGCCCATCCAGAAGTGCCCCCAAAGGAAGGCTTTGGGTACAACTGGACTCCCCAGGGGAGTCTTTATGCAGCCCCACATGCAACTGGACCCTCAGTATTCGCTCTTTCACAGCAACCCTAAATATAACCCTGGCCCGCATGGCAGACGACTGAAAAATCGGGCCACAGAAAACGTGCTACAAGCCCCATTCGCCCATCCAAAAGTGCCCCCAAAGGAAGGCTTTAGGTACAACTGAATTCCCCAGGGGAGCCTTTATGCAGGCCCATACGCAACTGGACCCCCCGTGTTCGCTGTTTACAAGCAACCCTAAATATAACCCTAACAAGCATGGCAGAAAACTGAAAACTCGGGCTCCAGAAAATGCGTTTCAAGCTCCATTCACCCATCCAGAAGTGCCCCCAAAGGAAGGCTTTGGGTACAAGTGAACTCCCCAGGGGAGCCTTTATGCAGCCCCACATGCAACTGGACCCTCCGGGTTCACTCTTTCACAGTAACCCTAAATATAACCCTAGCCAGCATGGCAGAAGACTGAAAACTCGGGCCACAGAAAAAGCGTTTCAAGCCCCTTTCGCCCATCCATAAGTGCCCCCAAAGGAAGGCTTTGGGTACAAGTGAACTCCCCAGGGGAGCCTTTATGCAGCCCCACATGCAACTGGACCCTCCGGGTTCACTCTTTCACAGCAACCCTAAATATAGCCCTGGCCCGCCTGGCAGTCGACTGAAAGCTCGGGCCCCAGAAAATGTGTTATGAGCCCCATTCGCCCATCCAAAAGTGCCCCCAAAGGAAGGCTTTGGGTACATCTGAACTCCCCAGGGGAGCCTTTATGCAGCCCCACATGCAACTGGACCCTCCTTGTTCACTGTTTACGAGCAACCCTAAATATACCCCTAGCCACCATGGCAGAAGACTGGAAAATCGGGCCCCAGAAAACGTGCTCCAAGCCCCATTTGACCATCCAAAAGTGCCCCCAAAGGAAGGCTTTGGGTACAACTGAACTCCCCAGGGGAGCCTTTATGCAGGCCCATACGCAACTGGACCCCCCGTGTTCGCTGTTTACAAGCAACCCTAAATATAACCCTAGCCAGGATGGCAGAAAACTGAAAACTCGGGCCACAGAATAAGCGTTTCAAGCCCCATTCACCCATCCAGAAGTGCCCCCAAAGGAAGGCTTTGGGTACAAGTAAACTCCCCAGGGGAGCCTTTATGCAGCCCCACATGCAACTGGACCCTCCTTGTTCACTGTTTACGAGCAACCCTAAATATACCCCTAGCCACCATGGCAGAAGACTGAAAATTCGGGCTCCAGAAAATGCATTTCAAGCCCCATTCACCCATCCAGAAGTGCCCCCAAAGGAAGGCTTTGGGTACAAGTGAACTCCCCAGGGGAGCCTTTATGCAGCCCCACATGCAACTGGACCCTCCGGGTTCACTCTTTCACCGCAAGCCTAAATATAACCCTAGCACGCCTGGCAGTCGACTGAAAGCTCGGGCCACAGAAAATGTGATACGAGACCCATTGGCCCATCCAAAAATGCCCCCAGAGGAAGGCTTTGGGTACATCTGAACTCCCCAGGGGAGCCTTTACGCAGCCCCACATGCAACTGGACCCTCCGTGTTCGCTCTTTACAGCAACCCTAAATATAACCCTAGCCAGCATGGCAGAAGACTGAAAACTCGGGCCACAGAAAATGCGTTTCAAGCCCCTTTCGCCCATCCAGAAGTGCCCCCAAAGGAAGGTTTTGGGTACAAGTGAACTCCCCAGGGGAGCCTTTATGCAGCCCCACATGCAACTGGACCCTCCGGGTTCACTCTTTCACCGCAAGCCTAAATATAGCCCTAGCACGCCTGGCAGTCGACTGAAAGCTCGGGCCCCAGAAAATGTGTTACGAGCCCCATTCGCCCATCCAAAAGTGCCCACAAAGGAAGGCTTTGGGTACATCTGAACTCCCCAGGGGAGCCTTTACGCAGCCCCACATGCAACTGGACCCTCCGTATTCGCTCTTTCACAGTAACGCTAAATAGAACCCTGGCTCGCATGGCAGACGACTGAAAAATCGGGCCCCAGAAAACGTGCTACAAGCCCCATTTGACCATCCAAAAGTGCCCCCAAAGGAAGGCTTTGGGTACAACTGAACTCCCCAGGGGAGCCTTTATGCAGGCCCATACGCAACTGGACCCCCCGTGTTCGCTGTTTACAAGCAACCCTAAATATAACCCTAGCCAGCATGGCAGAAAACTGAAAACTCGGGCCACAGAATAAGCGTCTCAAGCCCCATTCACCCATCCAGAAGTGCCCCCAAAGGAAGGCTTTGGGTACAAATGGACTCCCCAGGGGAGCCTTTATGCAGCCCCACATGCAACTGGACCCTTCAGGTTCACTCTTTCACAGTAACCCCAAATATACCCCTGGCCCTCATGGCAGTCGACTGAAAACTCGGGCCCCAGAAAATGCGTTAAAAGCCTAATTCGCCCATCCAAAAGTGCCCCCAGAGGAAGGCTTTGGGTACAACTGAACTCCCCAGGGGAGCCTTTACGCAGCCCCACATGCAACTGGACCCTCCTTGTTCACTGTTTACGAGCAACCCTAAATATACCCCTAGCCACCATGGCAGAAGACTGAAAACTCGGGCTCCAGAAAATGCGTTTCAAGCCCCATTCACCCATCCAGAAGTGCCCCCAAAGGAAGGCTTTGGGTACAACTGAACTCTCCAGGGGAGCCTTTATGCAGCCCCACATGCAACTGGACCCTCCGGGTTCACTCTTTCACCGCAAGCCTAAATATAGCCCTAGCACGCCTGGCAGTCGACTGAAAGCTCGGGCCCCAGAAAATGTGTTACGAGCCCCATTCGCCCATCCAAAAGTGCCCCCAAAGGAAGGCTTTGGGTACATCTGAACTCCCCAGGGGAGCCTTTACGCAGCCCCACATGCAACTGGATCCTCCGTGTTCGCTCTTTACAGCAACCCTAAATATAACCCTAGCCAGCATGGCAGAAGACTGAAAACTCGGGCCACAGAAAAAGAGTTTCAAGCCCCTTTCGCCCATCCAGAAGTGCCCCCAAAGGAAGGCTTTGGGTACAAGTGAACTCCCCAGGGGAGCCTTTACGCAGCCCCACATGCAACTGGACCCTCTGGGTTCACTCTTTCACCGCAAGCCTAAATATAGCCCTCTGCGCAATGGGAGAATTCTGAAAAAGTGGGCCCCAGAAAACGCATTGCGATTCCGCTTGGACCATCCAAAAGTGCCCCCAAAGGAAATCTTTGGGTACAACTGGACTCCCCAGGGGAGCCTTAACGCAGCCGCACATGCAACTGGACCCTCCGTATTCGCTCTTTCACAGCAACCCTAAATATAGCCCTGGCCCGCCTGGCAGTCGACTGAAAACTCGGGCCCCAGAAAATGCATTAAAAGCCTAATTCGCCCATCCAAAAGTGCCCCCAGAGGAAGGCTTTGGGTACAAGTGAACTCCCCAGGGGAGCCTTTACGCAGCCCCACATGCAACTGGACCCTCCGGGTTCACTCTTTCACAGCAACCCTAAATATAGCCCTGGCCCGCCTGGCAGTCGACTGAAAACTCGGGCCCCAGAAAATGCATTAAAAGCCTAATTCGCCCATCCAAAAGTGCCCCCAGAGGAAGGCTTTGGGTACAAGTGAACTCCCCAGGGGAGCCTTAACGCAGCCCCACATGCAACTGGACCCTCCGTATTCGCTCTTTACAGCAACCCTAAATATACCCCTAGCCAGCATGGCAGAAGACTGAAAACTCTGGCTCCAGAAAATGCGTTTCAAACCCCATTCACCCATCCAGAAGTGCCCCCAGAGGAAGGCTTTGGGTACAAGTGAACTCCCCAGGGGAGCCTTTATGCAGCCCCACATGCAACTGGACCCTCCTTGTTCACTGTTTACGAGCAACCCTAAATATGCCCCTAGACACCATGGCAGAAGACTGAAAACTCGGGCTCCAGAAAATGCGTTTCAAGCCCCATTCGCCCATCCAGAAGTGCCCCCAAAGGAAGGCTTTGGGTACATCTGAACTCCCCAGGGGAGCCTTTACGCAGCCCCACATGCAACTGGACCCTCCGGGTTCACTCTTTCACCGCAAGCCTAAATATAGCCCTCGGAGCAATGGGAGAAGACTGAAAAAGCGGGCCTCAGAAAACGCATTGCGATTCCCCTTGGACCATCCAAAAGTGCCCCCAGAGGAAGGCTTTGGGTACAACTGGACTCCCCAGGGGAGCCTTAACACAGCCCCACATGCAACTGGACCCTCAGTATTCGCTCTTTCACAGCAACCCTAAATATAGCCCTGGCCCGCCTGGCAGTCGACTGAAAACTCGGGCCACAGAAAATGCATTAAAAGCCTAATTCGCCCATCCAAAAGTGCCCCCAGAGGAAGGCTTTGGGTACAAGTGAACTCCCCAGGGGAGCCTTAACGCAGCCCCACATGCAACTGGACCCTCCGTATTCGCTCTTTACAGCAACCCTAAATATACCCCTAGCCAGCATGGCAGAAGACTGAAAACTCGGGCTCCAGAAAATGCGTTTCAAGCCACTTTCGCCATCCAGAAGTGCCCCCATGTCCTGGTTTCAGTTAGCACAGAATTAATTTTCTTCCTAGTAGCTGGTGGAATGCTGTGTTTTGGCTTAGGATGAGAAGAGTGCTGATAACACCCCGATGCTTTAATTGTTGCAGAGCAGTGCTTATACTAAGCCAAGGACATCTCAGCCTTTTGCTCTGTCCTGCCAACGGGCAGGCTGGGGGTGCAGTAAGAGCTGGGAGGGGACAGACCCAGGACAGGTGACCCAAACTAGCCAAAGGGGTATTCCATACATTCTGACGTCATGCTAAACAATATATAGGGGTGGCTAGCCGGGGGGAGGGGGCCGGACTGCTCGGGGTTAGGCTGGGCATCGGTCAGCGAGTGGTGAGCAATTGCATTGTGCATCACTTGTTTGTACATACTATTATTACTTTCCTATTATCACCATTGTATTATTATTGTTATTATTTTTATTATTATTTTGTTATTATTATTTTCCTGTCTTATTAAACTGTCTTTATCTCAACTCAAGGGCTTCACTTTCCATTTCTCTCCCCCGTCCCAGAGAGGGAGGGGGGAGGGTGAGCGAACGGCTGCGTGGTGTTTAGCTGCCGGCCGGGTTAAACCACGACACCCCAAAGGCAGGCTTTGGGTACAAGTGAACTCCCCAGGGGAGCCTTTATGCAGGCCCATACGCAACTGCAACCCCCGTGTTCACTGTTTACAAGCAACCCTAAATATAACCCTAGCCAGCATGGCAGAAAACTGAAAAGTCGGGCCACAGAATAAGCGTTTCAAGCCCCATTCACCCATCCAGAAGTGCCCCCAAAGGAAGGCTTTGGGTACAACTGGACTCCCCAGGGGAGCCTTTATGCAGCCCCACATGCAACTGGACCCTTCAGGTTCACTCTTTCACAGTAACCCCAAATATAGCCCTGGCCCGCATGGCAGTCGACTGAAAACTCGGGCCCCAGAAAATGCGTTAAAAGCCTAATTCGCCCATCCAAAAGTGCCCCCAGAGGAAGGCTTTGGGTACAAGTGAACTCCCCAGGGAAGCCTTTACGCAGCCCCACATGCAACTGGACCCTCCTTGTTCACTGTTTACGAGCAACCCTAAATATACCCCTAGCCACCATGGCAGAAGACTGAAAACTCGGGCTCCAGAAAATGCGTTTCAAGCCCCATTCACCCATCCAGAAGTGCCCCCAAAGGAAGGTTTTGGGTACAACTGAACTCTCCAGGGGAGCCTTTATGCAGCCCCACATGCAACTGGACCCTCCGGGTTCACTCTTTCACCGCAAGCCTAAATATAGCCCTAGCACGCCTGGCAGTCGACTGAAAGCTCGGGCCACAGAAAATGTGTTACAAGCCCCATTCGCCCATCCAAAAGTGCCCCCAAAGGAAGGCTTTGGGTACATCTGAACTCCCCAGGGGAGCCTTTACGCAGCCCCACATGCAACTTGACCCTCCGTGTTCGCTCTTTACAGCAACCCTAAATATAACCCTAGCCAGCATGGCAGAAGACTGAAAACTCGGGCAACAGAAAAAGCGTTTCAAGCCCCTTTCGCCCATCCAGAAGTGCCCCCAAAGGAAGGCTTTGGGTACAACTGAACTCCCCAGGGGAGCCTTTATGCAGCCCCACATGCAACTGGACCCTCCTTGTTCACTGTTTACGAGCAACCCTAAATATACCCCTAGACACCATGGCAGAAGACTGAAAACTCGGGCTCCAGAAAATGCGTTTCAAGCCCCATTCGCCCATCCAGAAGTGCCCCCAAAGGAAGGCTTTGGGTACATCTGAACTCCCCAGGGGAGCCTTTACGCAGCCCCACATGCAACTGGACCCTCCGGGTTCACTCTTTCACCGCAAGCCTAAATATAGCACTCGGCGCAATGGGAGAAGACTGAAAAAGCGGGCCTCAGAAAACGCATTGCGATTCCCATTGGACCATCCAAAAGTGCCCCCAGAGGAAGGCTTTGGGTACAACTGGACTCCCCAGGGGAGCCTTAACACAGCCCCACATGCAACTGGACCCTCAGTATTCGCTCTTTCACAGCAACCCTAAATATAGCCCTGGCCCGCCTGGCAGTCGACTGAAAACTCGGGCCACAGAAAATGCATTAAAAGCCTAATTCGCCCATCCAAAAGTGCCCCCAGAGGAAGGCTTTGGGTACAAGTGAACTCCCCAGGGGAGCCTTAACGCAGCCCCACATGCAACTGGACCCTCCGTATTCGCTCTTTACAGCAACCCTAAATATACCCCTAGCCAGCATGGCAGAAGACGGAAAACTCGGGCTCCAGAAAATGCGTTTCAAGCCACTTTCGCCATCCAGAAGTGCCCCCAAAGGAAGGATTTGGGTACAAATGAACTCCCCAGGGGAGCCTTTATGCAGCCCCACATGCAACTGGACCCTCCGTATTCGCTCTTTCACAGTAACGCTAAATAGAACACTGGCCCGCATGGCAGACGACTGAAAAATCGGGCCCCAGAAAACGTGCTACAAGCCCCATTCAACCATCCAGAAGTGCCCCCAAAGGAAGGCTTTGGGTACAACTGGACTCCCCAGGGGAGCCTTTATGCAGCCCCACATGCAACTGGACCCTTCAGGTTCACTCTTTCACAGTAACCCCAAATATAGCCCTGGCCCGCATGGCAGTCGACTGAAAACTCGGGCCCCAGAAAATGCGTTAAAAGCCTAATTCGCCCATCCAAAAGTGCCCCCAGAGGAAGGCTTTGGGTACAACTGAACTCCCCAGGGGAGCCTTTATGCAGGCCCATACGCAACTGGACAACCCGTGTTCGCTGTTTACAAGCAACCCTAAATATAACACTAGCCAGCATGGCAGAAGACTGAAAACTCGGGCTCCAGAAAATGCGTTAAAAGCCTAATTCGCCCATCCAAAAGTGCCCCCAGAGGAAGGCTTTGGGTACATCTGAACTCCCCAGGGGAGCCTTTACGCAGCCCCACATGCAACTGGACCCTCCGGATTCACTCTTTCACCGCAAGCCTAAATATAGCCCTACCACGCCTGGCAGTCGACTGAAAGCTCGGGCCCCAGAAAATGTGTTACGAGCCCCATTCGCCCATCCAAAAGTGCCACCAAAGGAAGGCTTTGGGTACAACTGAACTCCCCAGGGGAGCCTTTACGCAGCCCCACATGCAACTGGACCCTCCGAATTCACTCTTTCACAGCAACCCTAAATATAACCCTGGCCCGCATTGCAGACGACTGAAAAATCGGGAAACAGAAAACGTGCTACAAGCCCCATTCGCCCATCCAAAAGTGTCCCCAAAGGAAGGCTTTGGGTACAAGTGAACTCCCCAGGGGAGCCTTTATGCAGGCCCATATGCAACTGGACCCCCCATGTTCGCTGTTTACAAGCAACCCTAAATATAACACTAGCCAGCATGGCAGAAAACTGAAAACTCCGGCCACAGAAAAACTGTTAAAAGCCTAATTCGCCCATCCAAAAGTGCCCCCAAAGGAAGTCTTTGGGTACAAGTGAACTCCCCAGGGGAGCCTTTATGCAGCCCCACATGCAACTGGACCCTCCGTATTCACTCTTTCACAGCAACCCTAAATATAACCCTGGCTCGCCTGGCAGTCGACTGAAAACTCGGGCCCCAGAAAATGCGTTAAAAGCCTAATTCGCCCATCCAGAAGTGCCCCCAGAGGAAGGCTTTGGGTACAACTGAACTCCCCAGGGGAGCCTTTACGCAGCCCCACATGCAACTGGACCCTCCTTGTTCACTGTTTACGAGCAACCCTAAATATACCCCTAGCCACCATGGCAGAAGACTGAAAACTCGGGCTCCAGAAAATGCGTTTCAATACCCTTTCACCCATCCAGAAGTGCCCCCAAAGGAAGGCTTTGGGTACAAGTGAACTCCCCAGGGGAGCCTTTATGCAGCCCCACATGCAACTGGACCCTCCGGGTTCACTCTTTCACCGCAAGTATAAATATAGCCCTAGCACGCCTGGCAGTCGACTGAAAGCTCGGGCCACAGAAAATGTGTTAAAAGCCCCATTCTCCCATCCAAAAGTGCCTCCAAAGGAAGGCTTTGGGTACAAGTGAACTCCCCAGGGGAGCCTTTATGCAGGCCCATACGCAACTGGACAACCCGTGTTCGCTGTTTACAAGCAACCCTAAATATAACACTAGCCAGCATGGCAGAAGACTGAAAACTCGGGCCCCAGAAAATGCGTTAAAAGCCTAATTCGCCGATCCAAAAGTGCCCCCAGAGGAAGGCTTTGGGTACATCTGAACTCCCCAGGGGAGCCTTTATGCAGCCCCACATGCAACTGGACCCTCCGGGTTCACTCTTTCACCGCAAGCCTAAATATATCCCTAGCACGCCTGGCAGTCGACTGAAAGCTCGGGCCCCAGAAAATGTGTTACGAGCCCCATTCGCCCATCCAAAAGTGCCACCAAAGGAAGGCTTTGGGTACAACTGAACTCCCCAGGGGAGCCTTTACGCAGCCCCACATGCAACTGGACCCTCCGTGTTCGCTTTTTACAGTAACCCTAAATATAACCCTAGGCAGCATGGCAGAAGACTGAAAACTCGGGCCACAGAATATCATTTCAAGCCCCATTCACCCATCCAGAAGTGCCCACAAAGGAAGGCTTTGGGTACAAGTGAACTCCCCAGGGGAGCCTTTATGCAGCCCCACATGCAACTGGACCCTCCGTATTCGCTCTTTCACAGCAACCCTAAATATAACCCTGGCCCGCATGGCAGACGACTTAAAAATCGGGCCACAGAAAACGTGCTACAAGCCCCATTCGCCCATCCAAAAGTGCCCCCAAAGGAAGGCTTTGGGTACAAGTGAACTCCCCAGGGGAGCCTTTATGCAGGCCCATACGCAACTGGACCCCCCGTGTTCGCTGTTTACAAACAACCCTATATATAACACTAGCCAGCATGGCAGAAAACTGAAAACTCGGGCCACAGAAAAACTGTTAAAACCCTAATTCGCCCATCCAAAAGTGCCCCCAAAGGAAGGCTTTGGGTACAACTGAACTCCCCAGGGGAGCCTTTACGCAGCCCCACATGCAACTGGACCCTCCGTATTCGCTCTTTCACAGCAACCCTAAATATACCCCTAGCCACAATGGCAGAAGACTGAAAACTCGGGCTCCAGAAAATGTGTTTCAAGCCCCATTCACCCATCCAGAAGTGCCCCCAAAGGAAGGCTTTGGGTACAAGTGAACTCCCCAGGGGAGCCTTTATGCAGCCCCACATGCAACTGGACCCTCCGGGTTCACTCTTTCACCGCAAGCCTAAGTATAGCCCTAGCATGCCTGGCAGTCGACTGAAAGCTCGGGCCCCAGAAAATGTGTTACGAGCCACATTCGCCCATCCAAAAGTGCCCCTAAAACGGGAGAGATGGGAGAAATGGGAAAGATGGGAGAAAGGGTCTTGTAAGGCGTTATATTTGGCCCGATTTCTCAGTCGTCTTCCATGCCGGTTAGGGCTATGTTTAGTGTTGCTCGGAAAGAGCGAACCCGGAGGGTCCAGTTGCATGTGGGGCTGCGTAAAGGCTCCCCTGGGGAGTTCAGTTGTACCCAAAGCCTTCCTTTGGGGGCACTTCTGGATGGCCCAAGGGGAATCGAATGCGTTTTCTGAGGCCAGCTTTTTCAGTCTTCTCCCATTGCGCCGATGGCTATATTTAGGCTTGCGGTGAAAGAGTGAACTCGGAGGGTTCAGTTCCATGTGGGGCTGCATAAAGGCTCCCCTGGGGAGTTCACTTGAACCCAAAGCCTTCCTTTGGGGGCACTTTTGGATGGGCGAATGGGGCTTGTAACGCGTTTTCTGAGTCCCGAGTTTTAAGTCTTCTCGCTTTGCGGCTAGGGCTATATATAGTCTTGCGATGAAACAGTGAATGCGGAGGGTCCAGTTGCATGTGGGGCTGCATAAAGTCTCCCCTGGGGAGTTCAGTTGTACCCAAAGCCTTCCTTTGGGGGCACTTATGGATGGTCCAAGGGGAATCGAATGCGTTTTCTGAGGCCAGCTTTTTCAGTCTTCTCCCATTGCGCCGATGGCTATATTTAGGCTTGCGGTGAAAGAGTGAACTCGGAGGGTTCAGTTCCATGTGGGGCTGCATAAAGGCTCCCCTGGGGAGTTCACTTGAACCCAAAGCCTTCCTTTGGGGGCACTTTTGGATGGGCGAATGGGGCTTGTAACGCGTTTTCTGAGTCCCGAGTTTTAAGTCTTCTCCCTTTGCGGCTAGGGCAATATTTAGGCTTGCGGTGAAAGAGTGAACGCGGAGGGTCCAGTTGCTTGTGGGGCTGCAAAAAGGCTCCCCTGGGGAGTTCAGTTGTACCCAAAGCCTTCCTTTGGGGGCACTTCTACATGGGTAAATGGAGCTTGAAACGCTTTTTCTGTGGCCAGAGTTTTCAGTCTTCTGGCATGCTGTCTAGGGTTATATTTATGCTTCCTCGGAAACAGCGAATACGGAGGGTCCAGTTGCATGTGGCGCTGCGTAAAGGCTTCCCTGGGGAGGTCACTTGTACCCAAAGCCTTCCTTTGAGCGCACTTCTGGATGTGCGAAAGGGTCTTGTATGGCATTTTCTGGGGTCTGAGTTTTCAGTCTTCTTCTATGCTGGCTAGGCTTATATTTATGGTTGCTCAGAAACAGCGAACGCGTAGGGTGCAGTTGCATGTGGGGCTGCGTAAAGGCTCCCCTGGGGACTTCATTTGTACTCAAAGCCCTCCTTTGGGGTCACTTTTGGATGGGGGAAAGGGGCTTGGAATAAGTTTTCTGGGGCCCGAGTTTTCAGTCGTCTCCCATGCCGGCTAGGGCTATGTTTAGTGTTGCTCGGAAAGAGCGAACCCGGAGGGTCCAGTTGCATGTGGGGCTGCATAAAGGCTCCCCTCGGGAGTTCAGTTGTACCCAAAGCCTTCCTTTAGGGGCACTTTTTGATGGGAGAAAGGGTCTTGTAAGGCGTTTTATTTGGCCCGATTTTTCAGTCGTCTCCCATGCCGGCTAGGGCTATATTTAGTGTTGCTCGGAAAGAGCGAACCCGGAGGGTCCAGTTGCCTGTGGGGCTGCGTAAAGGCTCCCCTGGGGAGTTCACTTGTACCCAAAGCCTTCCTTTGGAGGCACTTCTGGATGGGTGAATGGGGCTTGAAATGCTTTTTCTGTGGCCCGAGTTTTCAGTCTTCTCCCGTTGTGGCTAGGGCTATATTTAGTCTTGCGGTGAAAGAGTGAACGCGGAGGGTCCAGTTGCATGTGGGGCTGCCTAAAGGCTCCCCTGGGGAGTTCACTTGTACCCAAAGCCTTCCTTTGGGGGCACTTCTGGATGGGTTAATGGGGCTTGAAACGCTTTTTCTGTGGCCCGAGTTTTCAGTCTTCTGCCATGCTGGCTACTGTTATATTTAGGGTTGCTCGTAAACACCGAAAACGGAGGGTCCAGTTGCAAGTGGGCCTGTGTAAAGTCTCCCCTGGGGAGTTCATTTGTACTCAAAACCTTCCTCTGGGGGCACTTTTGGATGGGCGAAAGGAGCTAGGAAAGCGTTTTTTGGGGCCCGACTTTTCAGTCGTCTCCCATGCCGGCTAGGGCTATGTTTAGTGTTGCTCGGAAAGAGCGAATACGGAGGGTCCAGTTGCATGTGGGGCTGCATAAAGGCTCCCCTGGGGAGTTCACTTGTACCCAAAGCCTTCCTCTGGGGGTACTTTTGGATGCGTGAAAGGGGCTCGGGACGCATTTTCTGGGGCCCGACTTTTCAGTCGTCTCCCATGCCGACTAGGGCTATGTTTAGTGTTGCTCGGAAAGATCGAAACCGGATGGTCGAGTTTCATATGGGGCTACATAAAGGCTCCCCTGGGGAGTCCAGGTGTACCCAAAGCCTTCCTTTGGGGGCACTTTTCGATGGTTGAAAGAGACTCGCAATGCGTTTTCTGAGGCCCGCTTTTTCATCTTCTCCGTTTGCGGCTAGGGCTATATTTAGGCTTGCGGTGAAAGAGTGAAAGCGAAGGGTCCAGTTGCATGTGGGGCTGCAAAAAGGCTCCCCTGGGGAGTTCACTTGTACCCAAAGCCTTCCTCTGGGGGCACTTTTCGATGGTCCAAGGGGAATCGCAGTGCGTTTTCTGAGGCCCGCTTTTTCAGTCTTCTCCCATTGCGCCGAGGGCTATATTTAGGCTTGCGGTGAAAGAGTGAACCCAGAGGGTCCAGTTCAATGTGGGGCTGCGTAAAGGCTCCCCTGGGGAGTTCACTTGTACCCAAAGCCTTCCTTTGGAGGCACTTTTGGATGGGCGAAAGGGGCTTGGAATAAGTTTTCTGGGGCCCGACTTTTCAGTCTTCTCCCATGCCGGCTAGGTCTATGTTTAGTGTTGCTCGGAAAGAGCGAACCCGGAGGGTCCAGTTGCATGTGGGGCTGCATAAAGGCTCCCCTGGGGAGTTCACTTGTACCCAAAGCCTTCCTTTGGGGGCACTTCTGGATGGGCGAAAGGGTCTTGTAAGGCATTTTCTGGGGTCTGAGTTTTCAGTCTTCTGCCATGCTGGCTAGCGTTATATTTAGGGTTGCTCGTAAACAGTGAACCAGGAGGGTCCAGTTGCATGTGGGGCTGCGTAAAGGCTCCCCTGGGGAGTTCAGTTATACCCAAAGCCTTCCTCTGGGGGCACTTTTGGATGGGCGAAATGGGCTCGGAAAGCGTTTTCTGGGGCCCGAATTTTCAGTCGTCTCCCAAGCCAGCTAGGGCTATGTTTAGTGTTGCGCGGAAAGAGCGAACCCGCAGGGTCCAGTTGCCTGTGGGGCTGCGTAAAGTCTCCCCTGGGGAGTTCACTTGTACCCAAAACCTTCCTTTGGGGGCACTTTTGGATGGGCGAATGGGGCTTGTAACGCGTTTTCTGAGTCCCGAGTTTTCAGTCTTCTCCCTTTGCGGCTAGGGCTATATTGAGTCTTGCGGTGAAACAGTGAACGCGGAGGGTCCAGTTGCATGTGGGGATGCCTAAAGGCTCCCCTCGGGAGTTCAGTTGTACCCAAAGCCTTCCTTTGGGGGCACTTCTGGATTGGTGAATGGGGCTTGAAACGCTTTTTTTGGGGCCCGAGTTTTCAGTCTTCTCCCATGCTGGCTAGTGTTATATTAAGGGTTGCTCGTAAACACCGAACAGGGAAGGTCCAGTTGCATGTGGGGCTGCCTAAAGGCTCCCCTGGGGAGTTCAGTTGTACTCAAAGCCTTCCTCTGGGGGCACTTTTGGATTGGCGAATGGAGCTAGGAAAGCGTTTTCTGTGGCCCGACTTTTCAGTCGTCTCCCAAGCCGGCTACGGCTATGTTTAGGGTTGCTCAGAAAGAGCGAATACGGAGGGTCCAGTTGCATGTGGGGCTGCATAAAGGCTCCCCTGGGGAGTTCACTTTTACCCAAAGCCTTCCTTTGGGGGTACTTTTCGATGGTCGAAAGAGACTCGCAATGCATTTTCTGAGGCCCGCTTTTTCAGTCTTCTCCCTATGCGGCTAGGGCTATATTTAGGCTTGCGGTGAAAGAGTGAACGCGGAGGGTCCAGTTGCATGTGGGGCTGTAAAAAGGCTCCCCTGGGGAGTTCAGTTGTACCCAAGCCTTCCTTTGGGGGCACTTCTGGATGGGTGAATGGGGCTTGAAACGCTTATTCTGTGGCCCGAGTTTTCAGTCTTCTGGCATGCTGTCTAGGGTTATATTTAGGGTTGCTCGTAAACACCGAACACGGAGGGTCCAGTTGCCTGTGGGGCTGCGTAAAGGCTTCCCTGGGGAGGTCACTTGTACTGAAAGCCTTCCTTTGGGGGCACTTCTGGATGGGCGAAAGGGTCTTGTAAGGCATTTTCGGGGGTCTGAGTTTTCAGTCTTCTGCCATGCTGGCTAGGGTTATATTTAGGGTTGCTCGTAAACAGCGAACCCGGAGGGTCCAGTTGCATGTGGGGCTGCGTAAAGGCTCCCCTGGGGAGTTCATTTGTACTCAAAGCCTTCCTCTGGGGTCACTTTTGGATGGGGGAATGGGGCTTGGAATAAGTATTCTGGGGCCCGAGTTTTCAGTCGTCTCCCATGCTGGCTAGGGCTATGTTTAGTGTTGCTCGGAAAGAGCGAACCCGGAGGGTCCAGTTGCATGTGGGGCTGCATAAAGGCTCCCCTGGGGAGTTCACTTGTACCCAAAGCCTTCCTTTGGGGGCACTTTTGGATGGTCCAAGGGGAATCGAATGCTTTTTCTGAGGCCCTTTTTTTCAGTCTTTTCCCGTAGTGGCTAGGGTTATATTTAGGCTTGCGGTGAAAGAGTGAACCCGGAGGGTCCAGTTGCATGTGGGGCTGCGTAAAGGCTCCCCTGGGGAGTTCACTTGTACTGAAAGCCTTCCTTTGGGGGCACTTCTGGATGGGCGAAAGGGTCTTGTAAGGCATTTTCTGGGGTCTGAGTTTTCAGTCTTCTGCCATGGTGGCTGGGGGTATATTTAGGGTTGCTCGTAAACAGTGAACAAGGAGGGTCCATTTGCCTGTGGGGCTGCGTAAAGGCTCCCCTGGGGAGTTCATTTGTACTCAAAGCCTTCCTCTGGGGTCACTTTTGGATGGGGGAAAGCGGCTTGGAATAAATATTCTGGGGCCCGATTTTTCAGTCGTCTCCCATGCCGGCTAGGGCTATGTTTAGTTTTGCTCGGAAAGAGCGAACCCGGAGGGTCCATTTGCATGTGGGGCTGCATAAAGGCTCCCCTGGGGAGTTCAGTTGTACCCAAAGCCTTCCTTTGGGGGCACTTTTGGATGGTCCAAGGGGAATCGAATGCGTTTTCTGAGGCCCTTTTTTTCAGTCTTTTCCCGTAGTGGCTAGGGTTATATTTAGGCTTGCGGTGAAAGAGTGAACGCGGAGGGTCCAGTTGCATGTGGGGCTGCGTAAAGGCTCCCCTGGGGAGTTCACTTGTACCCAAAGCCTTCCTTTGGGGGCACTTCTGGATGGGTGAATGGGGCTTGAAACGCTTTTTCTGTGGCCCGATTTTTCAGTCGTCTGCCATGCGCCGAGGGTTATATTTAGGCTTGCGGTGAAAGAGTGAACGCGGAGGGTCCAGTTGCATGTGGGGCTGCATAAAGGCTCCCCTGGGGAGTTCAACTGTACCCAAAGCCTTCCTCTGGGGGCACTTTTGGATGGGCGAAAGGAGCTGGGAAAGCGTTTTCTGGGGCCCGACTTTTCAGTCGTCTCCCATGCCGTCTAGGGCTATGTTTAGTGTTGCTCGGAAAGAGCGAATACGGAGGGTCCAGTTGCATGTGGTGCTGCATAAAGGCTCCCCTGGGGAGTTCAGATGTACCCAAAGCTTTCCTTTGGGGGCACTTTTCGATGGTCCAAAGAGACTCGCAATGCATTTTCTGAGGCCCGCTTTTTCAGTCTTCTCCCTTTGCTGCTAGGGCTATATTTAGGCTTGCGTAGAAAGAGTGAACACGGAGGTTCCAGTTGCATGTGGGGCTGCGTAAAGGCTCCCCTGGGGAGTTCATTTGTACTCAAAGCCTTTTTTTGGGGTCACTTTTGGATGGGGGAAAGGGGCTTGGAATAAGTTTTCTGGGGCCCGAGTTTTCAGTCGTCTCCCAGGCCAGCTAGGGCTATGTTTAGTGTTGCTCGGAAAGAGCGGACCCGGTGTGGTGTAAATGCCTGAAGTAACTAGGAAAATAAAACTAACATTCACACTTTTAAGGAAAAGGTACAGCATTGAAGAGGCTTTCAGGGTAGGTCATAACTGCATTCCCTAGGCTCCCAACCTTAGATGCTATCGCGCTGGGGAAACTTGGTGTGCTAGCTCTAAGGAACACCACGGAGCGTGGAGTGGAGTGGAGACACCACGGCTAGGCTCTGTAATCAGGTGGGACCTCGATTGTTCTTGTGCACAAAGCTGCACTTTTTGCCACCCTAAGCCAAAGACCTGTCATGTTTTGACAAATGCTGTACCCTAGTGTACTTTTTGCTCATTATAATATCATTTTAATACCAAAACACACCTCCATCCTAAAAGCTACCCACCTCCAAGGTGCGACCACCCCTCACTGAGCATGCGCTCTGAATTTCTCGGAGCCTATTACTTTAAACGGAGACGGGAAAACTTTACACCAATCATAACTAAGATATGCTTGACTAGAGCCACTCAAGCTCCACCTAAAAGATAGAAAATAATATAAATTGGCCCAAGAGAGAGGGGATGTTAGGGGAGATACCATCGTCAGGGGAGATACCATCCCGAGGACATACAACATCCTTAGGACCTCCTGACTCCTGGGATCAGTCGACGGGCTGAGCCTCTCTTCCCCCCCCATTGGGACGCCTTTGGGTGAGATCTGAATATTTGCTTATAAATCTCTATAGAGTCTTTGATCCTTTTAACGCATTTATTTCTAGGCTGCGCACCTGTGACACCTGTAACACCTGTAACACCTGTAACATCTATAACACCTACAACACCTGTATAACATCTGTAACACCTATAACACCTGTGTATTTCATGCATACTAGCTTGCTTTTGCAGATAGTCACTATCACCAGCAATCCAAAAGAACCTGATTATCTGTTGCTGTAATAAACCATACTTGATTGCATTGTGATAGCTCTCATTAATGCGACTAGGGTGAGGGTGGTTATCCGTGATAGTTCAGTGTTCTGAATCTAACCAGACCCCCAAACGGTTAATGCATTGTTGGTGAATGTCTGAACGGACCCCCAGGTGGTTAATACGTTTTTGCTGAATGTCTGAGTGGACCCCCAGGCGGTTATTACGTTTTTGGTGAATGTCCGAACGGACACCCAGTTTTCGTGAATGTCCAAATGGTTCAGTACTCTGAATCTAAACGGGCCCGTGACGGTTAATCAGCTACACCCCTTTAACGCGACACCCGGAGGGTCCAGTTGCATCTGGGGCTGCATAAAGGCTCCCCTGGGGAGTTCACTTGTACCCAAAGCCTTCCTCTGGGGGCACTTTTGGATGGTCCAAGGGGAATCGAATGCGTTTTATGAGGCCCTCTTTTTCAGACTTCTCCCATTGCGCCGAGGGTTATATTTAGGCTTGCGGTGAAAGAGTGAACGCGGAGGGTCCAGTTGCATGTGGGGCTGCATAAAGGCTCCCCTGGGGAGTTCACTTGTACCCAAAGCCTTCCTTTGGGGGCACTTTTGGATGGGCGAAAGGGGCTTGAAATAAGTTTTCTGGGGCCCGACTTTTCAGTCTTCTCCCATGCCGGCTAGGGCTATGTTTGGTGTTGCTCGGAAAGAGCGAACCCGGAGGGTCCAGTTGCATATGGGGCTGCATAAAGGCTCCCCTGGGGAGTTCAGTTGCACCCAAAGCCTTCCGTTAGGGGCACTTTTGGATGGGAGAAAGGGTCTTGTAAGGCGTTTTATTTGGCCCGAGTTTTCAGTCATCTCCAATGCCGGCTAGGGCTATCGTTAGTGTTGCTCGGAAAGAGTGAACCCGGAGGGTCCAGTTGCATGTGGGGCTGCATAAAGGCTCCCCTGGGGAGTTCACTTGTACCCAAAGCCTTCCTTTGGGGGCACTTTTGGATGGTCCAAGGGGAATCGAATGCGTTTTCTGAGTCCAGATTTTCAGTCTTCTCCCATTGCGCTGAGGGCAATATTTAGGCTTGCGGTGCAAGAGTGAACGCGGAGGGTCCAGTTCCATGTGGGGCTGCATAAAGGCTCCCCTGGGGAGTTCACTTGTACCCAAAGCCTTCCTTTGGGGGCACTTTTGGATGGTCCAAGGGGAATCGAATGCGTTTTCTGAGTCCAGATTTTCAGTCTTCTCCCTTTGCGGCTAGGGATATATTTAGGCTTGCGGTGAAAGAGTGAACCCGGAGGGTCCAGTTGCATGTGGGGCTGCATAAAGGCTCCCCTGGGGAGTTCAGTTGTACACAAAGCCTTCCTTTTGGGGCACTTCTGGATGGGTGAATGGGGCTTGAAACGCTTTTTTTGGGGCCCGAGTTTTCAGTCTTCTACCATGCTGGCTAGGGTTATATTTAGGGTTGCTCGTAAACAGCGAACCCGGAGGGTCCAGTTGCATGTGGGGCTGCGTAAAGGCTCCCCTGGGGACTTCATTTGTACTCAAAGCCTTCTTCTGGGGTCACTTTTGGATGGGGGAAAGGGGCTTGGAATAAGTTTTCTGGGGCCCGAGTTTTCAGTCGTCTCCCATGCCGTCTAGGGCTATGTTTAGTGTTGCTCGGAAAGAGCGAACCCGGAGGGTCCAGTTGCATGTGGGGCTGCATAAAGGCTCCCCTGGGAAGTTCAGTTGCACCCAAAGCCTTCCTTTAGGGGCACTTTTGGTTTGGAGAAAGAGTCTTGTAAGACGTTTTATTTGGCCCGAGTTTTCAGTCGTCTCCCATGCCGGCTAGGGCTATCTTAAGTGTTGCTCGGAAAGAGCGAACCCGGAGGGTCCAGTTGCATGTGGGGCTGCATAAAGGCTCCCCTGGGGAGTTCACTTGTACACAAAGCCTTCCTTTGGGGGCACTTTTGGATGGTCCAAGGGGAATCGAATGCGTTTTCTGAGGCCCTTTTTTTCAGTCTTATCCCGTACTGGCTAGGGTTATATTTAGGCTTGCGGTGAAAGAGTGAACGCGGAGGGTCCAGTTGCATGTGGGGCTGCGTAAAGGCTCCCCTGGGGAGTTCACTTGTACCCAAACCCTTCCTTTTGGGGGCACTTCTGGATGGGTGAATGGGGCTTGAAACGCTTTTTCTGTGGCCCGATTTTTCAGTCGTCTGCCATGCGGACCAGGGCTATATTTAGGGTTGCTGTGAAAGAGCGAATACGGAGGGTCATGTTGCATGTGGGGCTGCATAAAGGCTCCCCTGGGGAGTTCACTTGTACCCAAAACCTTCCTCTGGGGGCACTTTTGGATTGGGGAAAGTGGCTTGGAATAAGTTTTCTGTGGCCCGAGTTTTCAGTCGTCTCCGATGCCGGCTAGGGCTATGTTTAGTGTTGCTCGGAAAGAGTGAACGCGGAGGGTCCAGTTATATGTGGGGCTGCGTGAAGGCTCCCCTGGGGAGTTCATTTGTTCCCAAACCCTTCCTTTGGGGCACTTTTTGATGGGTGAAAGGGGCTTTGAACACATTTTCTGGGGCCCTATTTTTCATTGGTCTCTTTTTCCGGGTAGGTCTATGTTTCGCGTTGCTCAGAAACAGCGAAGATAGAGGGTCCAGTGGCATGTGGGGCTGCGTAAAGGCTCGCCTGGGGAGTTCACTTGTGCCTTCACTTCAAGCCTTCTTTGGATGCATTTATGGATGGCCGAAAGGGGCTTGGAACATGTTTTCTGGGCCCGTTTTTTCATTCGTCTTAAATGCCGTGTAGGGCTTTGTTTCGGATTACTCGGAAAGAGCGAACATGCAGGGTCCGGTGCGGCTAGCACACACGTCGCCCAGGACCGGACCAGAGTCCCCATACGGATGGCTGCTCCACCGTAGAGGACATAGTCCTTGGTCTCGGGGATGACCAGCCCCCGAGCTAGCGGATGACAGCCTCCGGTTTCCCTGCATAGCTGGCAGCCACACCGCATATGGCCGGACAACCGTGTCGTAGCATATCCTTCCCCGAGCCGCCCAAAATGGGATCCGGACCCCGGTGCGGCTAGAACACACGTCACCCAGGATGGCGCCAAAGGGCTCGGGAAGCCAGACCGACGCTGCCTGTGCAGGGACACACGTGTCCTGCGATTGAAATAGCGGAGCCGGCCTAGGTCCGACCTGGACCTAGTGCGGCTAGCACACACATCGCCCAGGACCGGAGCATGGCTGTTAGGGAAGGACAGCCGCCGCTCCGGACAGGACAGAAGCTTTCGTCTCGGGGACAGCCAGCCCCCGAGCCAGCGGATGACAGCCTCCTGTTTCACGACACGGCTGCTATGCATGCAGCTCGTGGCTGGACCACTGTGTCGTGGGATCTCCTTCCCCGAGCCGCCCAAGACAGAACGCGGACCGCGGTGCAGACAGCACAGATGTCGCCCTGGACCGGAGCCCAGTGTCCACATCCGGACGCCTGCCGCTCTGGACTGTCTGAATCCCCGCTCCCAGGCACTGCGTTAGTCCAAGCCGGTGAACGACAGCCTCCACTTCTCGACACGGCTGGCAGCCACAGCGCTTGTGGCCGGACAACCGTGTCGTAGCATCTCCTTCCCCGAGACGCCCGAAATGGGATCCGGACCCCGGTGCGGCGAGCAAACGCGACACCCAGGATGCAGCCAAAGGGCTCGGGAAGCCGGACCCACGCTGCCCGTGGAGGGATACTCGTGTCCTGCGATCGAAGTAGCGGAGCCGACCGAGTCCCACGCGGACCCCAGTGCGGCTAGCACACACGTCGCCCAGGATAGGAGCGTGGCTGTTCGGGACGGACGGCTGCAGCACCGGACAGGACAGAACCCCATGTCCCCGCGACTGCCAGCCCACGAGCCGGCGGATGATAGCCTCACGCTTCGCGGCAAGTCTGGCTCCCACGCCGCTCGTGGCCCGACAGCCGTGTCGTGGGATCGCTGTCCCCAGTCCGCCCGAAACGAGATCCGGACCGCGGTGCGGCTAGCACACACGTCGCCCAGGACCGGAGCCAAGGAGCTCTGCACAGCCGGTCCCACACTGCCCGTAGAAGGACACCCGTGTCCTGCAATCGCTTTCCCGGAGCTGATCGAAGTGCGACCCGGACCGCGGTCCGATCCCGTCGGCCAGGATGGGAGCCCAGGGTGTCGGTACGGACGGCTGCCGCTCCGGAGAGGACAGAACCCCATGTCCCAGCGACTGCCAGCCCACGAGCCGGCGGATGATAGCCTCACGCTTCGCGGCAAGTCTGGCTCCCACTCCGCTCGTTGCCGGACAACAGTGTCGTGGGATCGTTGTCCCCAATCCGATCGAGAAGGGATTCTTACCATTGCGCGGCTAGCATACACGTCTCCCAGGACCGGAGTCTTGGCGTCCGGGAAGGACGGCCGCCGCTCCGGGACGGACAGTTCCCGAGCGAAAGGAAGACAGCCTCCTGCTTCGCGGCAAGGCTGGCAGCCACAGCGCTAGTGGCCGGACAACCGTGTCGTAGCATCTCCTTCCCCGAGACGCCCGAAATGGGATCCGGACCCCGGTGCGGCGAGCAAACGCGACACCCAGGATGGAGCCAAAGGGCTCGGGAAGCCGGACCCACGCTGCCCGTGGAGGGACACTCGTGTCCTGCGATCGAAGTAGCGGAGCCGACGGAGTCCCACCCGGACCCCAGTGCGGCTAGCACACACGTCGCCCAGGATAGGAGCGTGGCTGTTCGGGACGGACGGCTGCAGCACCGGACAGGACAGAACCCCATGTCCCCGCGACTGCCAGCCCACGAGCCGGCGGATGATAGCCTCACGCTTCGCGGCAAGGCTGGAAGCCACAGCGCTTGTGGCCGGACAACCGTGTCGTAGCATCTCCTTCCCCGAGACGCCCAAAATGGGATCCGGACCCCGGTGCGGCTAGCACACACGTCGCCCAGGACCGGAGCCAAGGAGCTCTGCACAGCCGGTCCCACACTGCCCGTAGAAGGACACCCGTGTCCTGCAATCGCTTTCCCGGAGCCGATCGAAGTGCGACCCGGACCGCGGTCCGATCCCGTCGGCCAGGATGGGAGCCCAGGGTGTCGGTACGGATGGCTGCCGCTCCGGAGAGGACAGAACCCCATGTCCCAGCGACTGGCAGCCCACGAGCCGGCGGATGACAGCCTCAGGCTTCGCGGCAAGTCTGGCTCCCACTCCGCTCGTTGCCGGACAACAGTGTCGTGGGATATTTTTACCCAATCCGCTCGAGAAGGGATTCTTACCATTGCGCGGCTAGCATACACGTCTCCCAGGACCGGAGTCTTGGCGTCCGGGAAGGACGGCCGCCGCTCCGGGACGGACAGTTCCCGAGCGAAAGGAAGACAGCCTCCTGCTTCGTGGCAAGGCTGGCAGCCACAGCGCTTGTGGCCGGACAACCGTGTCGTAGCATCTCCTTCCCCGAGACGCCCGAAATGGGATCCGGACCACGGTGCGGCGAGCAAACGCGACACCCAGGATGGAGCGTACAAGTGAACTCCCCAGGGGAGCCTTTATGCAGCCCCACATGGAACTGGACCCTCCGCATTCACTGTTTCACCGCAAGACTAAATATAGCCCTAGCCGCAAAGGGAGAAGACTTAAAACTCGGACTCAGAAAACGCGTTACAAGCCCCATTCGCCCATCCAAAAGTGCCCCCAAAGGAAGGTTTTGGGTACAAGTGAACTCCCCAGGGGAGCCTTTATGCAGCCCCACATGGAACTGGACCCTCCAAGTTCACTCTTTCACCGCAAGCCTAAATATAGCCCTCGGCGCAATGGTAGAAGACTGAAAAAGCTGGCCTCAGAAAACGCATTCGATTCCCATTTGGACCATACAAAAGTGCCCCCAAAGGAAGGCTTTGTGTACAAGTGAACTCCCCAGGGGAGCCTTTACGCAGCCCCACATGCAACTGGACCCTCCGGGTTCGCTCTTTCCGAGCAACACTAAATATAGCCCTAGCCGGCATGGGAGAAGACTGAAAAATCGGGCCAAATATAACGCCTTACAAGACCCTTTCTCCCATCCAAAAGTGCCCCTAAAGGAAGGCTTTGGGTGCAGCTGAACTCCCGAGGGGAGCCTTTATGCAGCCCCACATGCAACTGGACCCTCCGGGTTCGCTCTTTCCAGGCAACACTAAACATAGTGCTAGCTGGCATTGGAGACGACTGAAAAGTCGGGCCCCAGAAAACTTATTTCAAGCCCCATTCGCCCATCCAAAAGTGCCCCCAAAGGAAGGCTTTGGGTACAACTGAACTCCCCAGGGGAGCCTTTACGCAGCCCCACATGCAACATGACCCTCCGTATTCGCTCATTCACAGCAACCCTAAATATAGCCCTGGTCCGCATGGCAGACGACTGAAAAGTCGGGCCCCAGAAAACTTATTCCAAGCCCCATTCGCCCATCCAAAAGTGCCACCACATAAAGGCTTTGGGTACAACTGAACTCCCCAGGGGAGCCTTTATGCAGCCCCACATGCAACTGGACCCTCCGCATTCACTCTTTCACCGCAAGACTAAATATAGCCCTAGCCGCAAAGGGAGAACACTGAAAACTCGGGACTCAGAAAACGCGTTACAAGCCCCATTCGCCCATCCAAAAGCGCCCCCAAAGGAAGGCTTTGGGTACAAGTGAACTCCCCAGGGGAGCCTTTACGCAGCCCCACATGAAACTGGACCCTCCGAGTTCACTCTTTCACCGCAAACCTAAATATATCCCTCGGCGCAATGGGAGAATACTGAAAAAGCGGGCCTCAGAAAACGCATTCGATTCCCCTTGGACCATCCAAAAGTGCCCCCAAAGGAAGGCTTTGTGTACAAGTGAACTCCCCAGGGGAGCCTTTACGCAGCCCCACATGCAACTGGACGCTCCGCGTTCACTCTTTGTACGCAAGCCTAAATATAGCACTGGCCGGCATCGGAGAAGACTGAAAAATCGGTCCAAAGAAAACGCCTTACAAGACCGTATCGCCGATCCAAAAGTGCCCCCAGAGGAAGGCTTTGGGTACAAGTGAACTCCCCAGGGGAGCCTTTATGCAGCCCCACATGCAACATGACCCTCCGTATTCGCTCTTTCACAGAAACCCTATATATAGCCCTGGTCTGCATGGCAGACAACTGAAAAATCGGGCCCCAGAAAACGTGTTACAAGCCACCTTCGCCCATCCAAAAGTGCCCCCAAAGGAAGGCTTTGGGTACAAGTGAACTCCCCAGGGGAGCCTTTATGCAGCCCCACATGCAACTGGACCCCCCGTGTTCGCTCTTTCACAGAATCCCTACATATAGCCCTGGTCCGCATGGGAGACGACTGAAAAATCGGGCCAAATATAACGCCTTACAAGACCCTTTCTCCCATCCAAAAGTGCCCCTAAAGGAAGGCTTTGTGTACAACTGAACTCCCCAGGGAAGCCTTTATGCAGCCCCACATGCAACTGGACCCTCCGCGTTGACTCTTTCTACGCAAGCCTAAATATAGCCCTAGCCGCAAAGGGAGAAGACTGAAAAAGCGGGCCTCAAAAAATGCATTGCGAGTCTCTTTGGACCATCGAAAAGTGCCCCCGAAGGAAGGTTTTGGGTACATCTGAACTCCCCAGGGGAGCCTTTATGCAGCCCCATATGAAACTCGACCATCCGGGTTCGATCTTTCCGAGCAACACTAAACATAGCCCTAGTCGGCCTGGGAGACGACTGAAAAGTCGGGCCCCAGAAAATGCTTTCCGAGCCCCTTTCACCCATCCAAAAGTGCCCCCAGAGGAAGGCTTTGGGTACAACTGAACTCCCCAGGGGAGCCTTTACGCAGCCCCACATGCAACTGGACCCTCCGTATTCGCTCTTTCCGAGCAACACTAAACACAGCCCTAGCCGGCATGGGAGACGACTGAAAAGTCGGGCCCGAAAAAACGCTCTCCTAGCTCCTTTCGCCCATCCAAAAGTGCCCCCAGAGGAAGGTTTTGAGTACAACTGAACTCCCCAGGGGAGCCTTTATGCAGGCCCATACGCAACTGCACCCCCCGTGTTCGCTGTTTACAAGCAACCCTAAATATAACACTAAACAGCATGGCAGAAAACTGAAAACTCGGGCCACAGAAAATGCGTTTCAAGCCCCATTCACCCATCCAGAAGTGCCCCCAAAGGAAGGCTTTGGGTACAACTGAACTCCCCAGGGGAGCCTTTATGCAGCCCCACATGCAACTGGACCCTCCGGGTTCACTCTTTCACCGCAAGCCTAAATATAGCCCTAGCACGCCTGGCAGTCGACTGAAAGCTCGGGCCACAGAAAATTTGTTACGAGCCCCATTCGCCCATCCAAAAGTGCCCCCAAAGGAAGGCTTTGGGTACATCTGAACTCCCCAGGGGAGCCTTTATGCAGCCCCACATGCAACTGGACCCTCCGTATTCGCTCTTTCACAGCAACCCTAAATATAACCCTGGCCTGCATGGCAGATGACTGAAAAATAGGGCCCCAGAAAACATGCCACAAGCCCCATTCGCCCATCCAAAAGTGCCCCCTAAGGAAGGCTTTGGGTACAAGTGAACTCCCCAGGGGAGCCTTTATGCAGGCCCATACGCAACTGGACCCCCCGTGTTCGCTGTTTACAAGCAACCCTAAATATATCCCTAGCCAGCATGGCAGAAAACTGAAAAATCGGGCCACAGAAAAAGCGTTTCAAGCCCCATTCACCCATTCAAAAGTGCCCCCAAAGGAAGGCTTTGGGTACATCTGAACTCCCCAGGGGAGCCTTTACGCAGCCCCACATGCAAATGGACCCTCCGGGTTCAATCTTTCACAGCAACCCTAAATATAGCCCTGGCCCGCCTGGCAGTTGACTGAAAACTCGGGCCCCAGAAAATGCATTAAAAGCCTAATTCGCCCATCCAAAAGTGCCCCCAGAGGAAGGCTTTGGGTACAAGTGAACTCCCCAGGGGAGACTTTACGCAGCCCCACATGCAACTGGACCCTCCTTGTTCACTGTTTACGAGCAACCCTAAATATACCCCTAGCCACCATGGCAGAAGACTGAAAACTCGGGCTCCAGAAAATGCGTTTCAAGCCCCATTCACCCATCCAGAAGTGCCCCCAAAGGAAGGCTTTGGGTACAAGTGAACTCCCCAGGGGAGCCTTTATGCAGCCCCACATGCAACTGGACCCTCCCGGTTCACTCTTTCACCGCAAGCCTAAATATAGCCCTCGGCGCAATGGGAGAAGACTGAAAAAGCGGGCCCCAGAAAACGCATTGCGATTCCCCTTGGACCATCCAAAAGTGCCCGCAAAGGAAATCTTTGGGTACAACTGGACTCCCCAGGGGAGCCTTTACGCAGCCCCACATGCAACTGGACCCTCCTTGTTCACTGTTTACGAGCAACCCTAAATATACCCCTAGCCACCATGGCAGTCGACTGAAAACTCGGGCTCCAGAAAATGCGTTTCAAGCCCCATTCACCCATCCAGAAGTGCCCCCAAAGGAAGGCTTTGGGTACAAGTGAACTCCCCAGGGGAGCCTTTATGCAGCCCCACATGCAACTGGACCCTCCGGGTTCACTCTTTCACCGCAAGCCTAAATATAGCCCTAGCACGCCTGGCAGTCGACTGAAAGCTCATGCCCAAGAAAATGTGTTACGAGCCCCATTCGCCCATCCAAAAGTGCCCCCAAAGGAAGGCTTTGGGTACATCTGAACTCCCCAGGGGAGCCTTTATGCAGCACCACATGCAACTGGACCCTCCGTATACGCTCTTTCACAGCAACCCTAAATATAGCCCTGGCCCGCCTGGCAGTCGACTGAAAACTCGGGCCCCAGAAAATGCATTAAAAGCCTAATTCGCCCATCCAAAAGTGCCCCCAGAGGAAGGCTTTGTGTACAAGTGAACTCCCCAGGGGAGACTTTATGCAGCCCCACATGCAACTGGACCCTCCTTGTTCACTGTTTACGAGCAACCCTAAATATACCCCTAGCCACCATGGCAGAAGACTGAAAACTCGGGCTCCAGAAAATGCGTTTCAAGCCCCATTCGCCCATCCAGAAGTGCCTCCAAAGGAAGGCTTTGGGTACATCTGAACTCCCGAGGGGAGCCTTTATGCAGCATCACATGCAACTGGACCCTCCGTATTCGCTCTTTCACAGCAACACTAAATATAACCCTGGCCCGCATGGCAGTCGACTGAAAACTCGGGCCCCAGAAAATGCATTAAAAGCCTAATTTGCCCATCCACAAGTGCCCCCAGAGGAAGGCTTTGTGTACAAGTGAACTCCCCAGGGGAGCCTTTATGCAGCCCCACATGCAACTGGACCCTCCTTGTTCACTGTTTACGAGCAACCCTAATTATACACCTAGCCACCATGGCAGAAGACTGAAAACTCGGGCCACAGAAAATGCATTTAAAGCCCCATTTACCCATCCAAAAGTGCCCCCAAAGGAAGGTTTTGGGTACATCTGAACTCCCCAGGGGAGCCTTTATGCAGCACCACATGCAACTGGACCCTCCGTATACGCTCTTTCACAGCAACCCTAAATATAGCCCTGGCCCGCCTGGCAGTCGACTGAAAACTCGGGCCCCAGAAAATGCATTAAAAGCCTAATTCGCCCATCCAAAAGTGCCCCCAAAGGAAGGCTTTGGGTACAACTGAACTCCCCAGAGGAGCCTTTATGCAGGCCCATACGCAACTGGACCCTCCGTATTCGCTCTTTCACAGCAACCCTAAATATAGCCCTGGCCCGCCTGGCAGTCGACTGAAAACTCGGGCCCCAGAAAATGCGTTAAAAGCCTAATTCGCCCATCCAAAAGTGCCCCCAGAGGAAGGCTTTGGGTACATCTGAACTCCCCAGGGGAGCCTTTACGCAGCCCCACATGCAACTGGACCCTCCTTGTTCACTGTTTACGAGCAACCCTAAATATAACCCTAGCCAGCATGGCAGAAGACTGAAAACTCGGGCTCCAGAAAATGCGTTTCAAGCCCCATTCACCCATCCAGAAGTGCCCCCAAAGGAAGGCTTTGGGTACAACTGAACTCCCCAGGGGAGCCTTTATGGAGCACCACATGCAACTGGACCCTCCGGGTTCACTCTTTCACCGCAAGCCTAAATATATCCTTAGCACGCCTGACAGTCGACTGAAAGCTCGGGCCACAGAAAATGTGTTACGAGCCCCATTCGCCCATCCAAAAGTTCCCCCAAAGGAAGGCGTTGGGTACATCTTAACTCCCCAGGGGAGCCTTTACGCAGCCCAACCTGCAACTGGACCCTCAGGGTTCACTCTTTCACAGCAACCCTAAATATAGCCCTGGCCCGCCTGGCAGTCGACTGAAAACTCGGGCCCTAGGAAAACTGTTAAAAGCCTAATTCGCCCATCCAAAAGTGCCCCCAGAGGAAGGCTTTGGGTACAACTGAACTCCCCAGAGGAGCCTTTATGCAGGCCCATACGCAACAGGACCCTCCGTATTCGCTCTTTCACAGCAACCCTAAATATAGCCCTGGCCCGCCTGGCAGTCGACTGAAAACTCGGGCCCCAGAAAATGCGTTAAAAGCCTAATTCGCCCATCCAAAAGTGCCCCCAGAGGAAGGCTTTGGGTACATCTGAACTCCCCAGGGGAGCCTTTACGCAGCCCCACATGCAACTGGACCCTCCTTGTTCACTGTTTACGAGCAACCCTAAATATACCCCTAGCCACCATGGCAGAAGACTGAAAACTCGGGCTCCAGAAAATGCGTTTCAAGCCCCATTCACCCATCCAGAAGTGCCCCCAAAGGAAGGCTTTGGGTACAAGTGAACTCCCCAGGGGAGCCTTTATGCAGCCCCACATGCAACTGGACCCTCCGGGTTCACTCTTTCACCGCAAGCTTAAATATAGCCCTCGGCGCAATGGGAGAAGACTGAAAAAGTGGGCCTCAAAAAACGCATTGCGATTCCCCTTGTACCATCCAAAAGTGCCCCCAAAGGAAGGCTTTGGGTACAACTGGACTCCCCAGGGGAGCCTTAACGCAGCCCCACATGCAACTGGACCCTCCGTATTCGCTCTTTCACAGCAACCCTAAATATAGCCCTGGCCCGCCTGGCAGTCGACTGAAAACTCGGGCCCCAGAAAATGCATTAAAAGCCTAATTCGCCCATCCAAAAGTGCCCCCAAAGGAAGGCTTTGGGTACAACTGAACTCCCCAGGGGAGCCTTTATGCAGCCCCACATGCAACTGGACCCTCCTTGTTCACTGTTTACGAGCAACCCTAAATATAACGCTAGCCAGCATGGCAGACGACTGAAAACTCGGGCCACACAAAAAGCGTTTCAAGCCCCTTTCGCCCATCTAGAAGTGCCCCCAAAGGAAGGCTTTGGGTACAAGTGAACTCCCCAGGGGAGCCTTTACGCAGCCCCACATGCAACTGGACCCTCCGTATTCGCTCTTTCACAGCAACCCTAAATATAACCCTGGACCGCATGGCAGACGACTGAAAAATAGGGCCCCAGAAAACATGCTACAAGCCCCATTCTCCCATCCAAAAGTGCCCCCAAAGGAAGGCTTTGGGTACAACTGAACTCCCCAGGGGAGCCTTTATGCAGCCCCACATGCAACTGGACCCTCCCGGTTCACTCTTTCACCGCAAGCCTAAATATAGCCCTAGCAGTCCTGGCAGTAGACTGAAAGCTCGTGCCCCAGAAAATGTGTTACGAGCCCCATTCGCCCATCCAAAAGTGCCCCCAGAGGAAGGCTTTGGGTACATCTGAACTCCCCAGGGGAGCCTTTACGCAGCCCCACATGCAACTGGACCCTCCTTGTTCACTGTTTACGAGCAACCCTAAATATACCCCTAGCCACCATGGCAGAAGACTGAAAACTCGGGCTCCAGAAAATGCGTTTCAAGCCCCATTCACCCATCCAGAAGTGCCACCAAAGGAAGGCTTTGGGTACAAGTGAACTCCCCAGGGGAGCCTTTATGCAGCCCCACATGCAACTGGACCCTCCGGGTTCACTCTTTCACCGCAAGATTAAATATAGCCCTCGGCGCAATGGGAGAAGACTGAAAAAGTGGGCCTCAAAAAACGCATTGCGATTCCCCTTGTACCATCCAAAAGTGCCCCCAAAGGAAGGCTTTGGGTACAACTGGACTCCCCAGGGGAGCCTTAACGCAGCCCCACATGCAACTGGACCCTCCGTATTCGCTCTTTCACAGCAACCCTAAATATAGCCCTGGCCCGCCTGGCAGTCGACTGAAAACTCGGGCCCCAGAAAATGCATTAAAAGCCTAATTCGCCCATCCAAAAGTGCCCCCAAAGGAAGGCTTTGGGTACAACTGAACTCCCCAGGGGAGCCTTTATGCAGCCCCACATGCAACTGGACCCTCCTTGTTCACTGTTTACGAGCAACCCTAAATAAAACGCTAGCCAGCATGGCAGACGACTGAAAACTCGGGCCACACAAAAAGCGTTTCAAGCCCCTTTCGCCCATCTAGAAGTGCCCCCAAAGGAAGGCTTTGGGTACAAGTGAACTCCCCAGGGGAGCCTTTACGCAGCCCCACATGCAACTGGACCCTCCGTATTCGCTCTTTCACAGCAACCCTAAATATAACCCTGGACCGCATGGCAGACGACTGAAAAATAGGGCCCCAGAAAACATGCTACAAGCCCCATTCTCCCATCCAAAAGTGCCCCCAAAGGAAGGCTTTGGGTACAAGTGAACTCCCCAGGGGAGCCTTTATGCAGCCCCACATGCAACTGGACCCTCCCGGTTCACTCTTTCACCGCAAGCCTAAATATAGCCCTAGCAGTCCTGGCAGTAGACTGAAAGCTCGTGCCCCAGAAAATGTGTTACGAGCCCCATTCGCCCATCCAAAAGTGCCCCCAAAGGAAGGCTTTGTGTACAACTGGACTCCCCAGGGGAGCCTTAACGCAGCCCCACATGCAACTGGACCCTCCGTATTCGCTCTTTCACAGCAACCCTAAATATAGCCCTGGCCCGCCTGGCAGTCGACTGAAAACTCGGGCCACAGAAAATGCATTAAAAGCCTAATTCGCCCATCCAAAAGTGCCCCCAGAGGAAGGCTTTGGGTACAAGTGAACTCCCCAGGGGAGCCTTAACGCAGCCCCACATGCAACTGGACCCTCCGTATTCGCTCTTTACAGCAACCCTAAATATACCCCTAGCCACCATGGCAGAAGACTGAAAACTCGGGCTCCAGAAAATGCGTTAAAAGCATAATTCGCCCATCCAAAAGTGCCCCCAAAGGAAGGCTTTAGGTACAACTGAACTCCCCAGGGGAGCCTTTATGCAGCCCCACATGCAACTGGACCCTCAGGGTTCACTCTTTCACCGCAAGCCTAAATATAGCCCTGGCCCGCCTGGCAGTCGACTGAAAACTCGGGCCCTAGGAAAACTGTTAAAAGCCTAATTCGCCCATCCAAAAGTGCCCCCAGAGGAAGGCTTTGGGTACAACTGAACTCCCCAGAGGAGCCTTTATGCAGGCCCATACGCAACTGGACCCTCCGTATTCGCTCTTTCACAGCAACCCTAAATATAGCCCTGGCCCGCCTGGCAGTCGACTGAAAACTCAGGCCCAAGAAAATGCGTTAAAAGCCTAATTCGCCCATCCAAAAGTGCCCCCAAAGGAAGGCTTTGGGTACATCTGAACTCCCCAGGGGAGCCTTTATGCAGCCCCACATGCAACTGGACCCTCCTTGTTCACTGTTTACGAGCAACCCTAAATATACACCTAGCCACCATGGCAGAAGACTGAAAACTCGGGCCCCAGAAAATGCATTTAAAGCCCCATTTACCCATCCAAAAGTGCCCCCAAAGGAAGGTTTTGGGTACAACTGAACTCCCCAGGGGAGCCTTTATGCAGCCCCACATGCAACTGGACCCTCAGGGTTCACTCTTTCACCGCAAGCCTAAATATAGCCCTGGCCCGCCTGGCAGTCGACTGAAAACTCGGGCCCTAGGAAAACTGTTAAAAGCCTAATTCGCCCATCCAAAAGTGCCCCCAAAGGAAGGCTTTGGGTACAAGTGAACTCCCCAGAGGAGCCTTTATGCAGGCCCATACGCAACTGGACCCTCCGTATTCGCTCTTTCACAGCAACCCTAAATATAGCCCTGGCCCGCCTGGCAGTCGACTGAAAACTCGTGCCCCAGAAAATGCGTTAAAAGCCTAATTCGCCCATCCAAAAGTGCCCCCAGAGGAAGGCTTTGGGTACATCTGAACTCCCCAGGGGAGCCTTTACGCAGCCCCACATGCAACTGGACCCTCCTTGTTCACTGTTTACGAGCAACCCTAAATATACCCCTAGCCACCATGGCAGAAGACTGAAAACTCGGGCTCCAGAAAATGCGTTTCAAGCCCCATTCACCCATCCAGAAGTGCCCCCAAAGGAAGGCTTTGGGTACAACTGAACTCCCCAGGGGAGCCTTTATGGAGCACCACATGCAACTGGACCCTCCGGGTTCACTCTTTCACCGCAAGCCTAAATATAGCCTTAGCACGCCTGGCAGTCGACTGAAAGCTCGGGCCACAGAAAATGTGTTACGAGCCCCATTCGCCCATCCAAAAGTTCCCCCAAAGGAAGGCGTTGGGTACATCTTAACTCCCCAGGGGAGCCTTTACGCAGCCCAACCTGCAACTGGACCCTCAGGGTTCACTCTTTCACAGCAACCCTAAATATAGCCCTGGCCCGCCTGGCAGTCGACTGAAAACTCGGGCCCTAGGAAAACTGTTAAAAGCCTAATTCGCCCATCCAAAAGTGCCCCCAGAGGAAGGCTTTGGGTACAACTGAACTCCCCAGAGGAGCCTTTATGCAGGCCCATACGCAACTGGACCCTCCGTATTCGCTCTTTCACAGCAACCCTAAATATAGCCCTGGCCCGCCTGGCAGTCGACTGAAAACTCGGGCCCCAGAAAATGCGTTAAAAGCCTAATTCGCCCATCCAAAAGTGCCCCCAGAGGAAGGCTTTGGGTACATCTGAACTCCCCAGGGGAGCCTTTACGCAGCCCCACATGCAACTGGACCCTCCTTGTTCACTGTTTACGAGCAACCCTAAATATACCCCTAGCCACCATGGCAGAAGACTGAAAACTCGGGCTCCAGAAAATGCGTTTCAAGCCCCATTCACCCATCCAGAAGTGCCCCCAAAGGAAGGCTTTGGGTACAAGTGAACTCCCCAGGGGAGCCTTTATGCAGCCCCACATGCAACTGGACCCTCCGGGTTCACTCTTTCACCGCAAGCTTAAATATAGCCCTCGGCGCAATGGGAGAAGACTGAAAAAGTGGGCCTCAAAAAACGCATTGCGATTCCCCTTGTACCATCCAAAAGTGCCCCCAAAGGAAGGCTTTGGGTACAACTGGACTCCCCAGGGGAGCCTTAACGCAGCCCCACATGCAACTGGACCCTCCGTATTCGCTCTTTCACAGCAACCCTAAATATAGCCCTGGCCCGCCTGGCAGTCGACTGAAAACTCGGGCCCCAGAAAATGCATTAAAAGCCTAATTCGCCCATCCAAAAGTGCCCCCAAAGGAAGGCTTTGGGTACAACTGAACTCCCCAGGGGAGCCTTTATGCAGCCCCACATGCAACTGGACCCTCCTTGTTCACTGTTTACGAGCAACACTAAATATAACGCTAGCCAGCATGGCAGACGACTGAAAACTCGGGCCACACAAAAAGCGTTTCAAGCCCCTTTCGCCCATCTAGAAGTGCCCCCAAAGGAAGGCTTTGGGTACAAGTGAACTCCCCAGGGGAGCCTTTACGCAGCCCCACATGCAACTGGACCCTCCGTATTCGCTCTTTCACAGCAACCCTAAATATAACCCTGGACCGCATGGCAGACGACTGAAAAATAGGGCCCCAGAAAACATGCTACAAGCCCCATTCTCCCATCCAAAAGTGCCCCCAAAGGAAGGCTTTGGGTACAACTGAACTCCCCAGGGGAGCCTTTATGCAGCCCCACATGCAACTGGACCCTCCCGGTTCACTCTTTCACCGCAAGCCTAAATATAGCCCTAGCAGTCCTGGAAGTAGACTGAAAGCTCGTGCCCCAGAAAATGTGTTACGAGCCCCATTCGCCCATCCAAAAGTGCCCCCAGAGGAAGGCTTTGGGTACATCTGAACTCCCCAGGGGAGCCTTTACGCAGCCCCACATGCAACTGGACCCTCCTTGTTCACTGTTTACGAGCAACCCTAAATATACCCCTAGCCACCATGGCAGAAGACTGAAAACTCGGGCTCCAGAAAATGCGTTTCAAGCCCCATTCACCCATCCAGAAGTGCCCCCAAAGGAAGGCTTTGGGTACAAGTGAACTCCCCAGGGGAGCCTTTATGCAGCCCCACATGCAACTGGACCCTCCGGGTTCACTCTTTCACCGCAAGATTAAATATAGCCCTCGGCGCAATGGGAGAAGACTGAAAAAGTGGGCCTCAAAAAACGCATTGCGATTCCCCTTGTACCATCCAAAAGTGCCCCCAAAGGAAGGCTTTGGGTACAACTGGACTCCCCAGGGGAGCCTTAACGCAGCCCCACATGCAACTGGACCCTCCGTATTCGCTCTTTCACAGCAACCCTAAATATAGCCCTGGCCCGCCTGGCAGTCGACTGAAAACTCGGGCCCCAGAAAATGCATTAAAAGCCTAATTCGCCCATCCAAAAGTGCCCCCAAAGGAAGGCTTTGGGTACAACTGAACTCCCCAGGGGAGCCTTTATGCAGCCCCACATGCAACTGGACCCTCCTTGTTCACTGTTTACGAGCAACCCTAAATAAAACGCTAGCCAGCATGGCAGACGACTGAAAACTCGGGCCACACAAAAAGCGTTTCAAGCCCCTTTCGCCCATCTAGAAGTGCCCCCAAAGGAAGGCTTTGGGTACAAGTGAACTCCCCAGGGGAGCCTTTACGCAGCCCCACATGCAACTGGACCCTCCGTATTCGCTCTTTCACAGCAACCCTAAATATAACCCTGGACCGCATGGCAGACGACTGAAAAATAGGGCCCCAGAAAACATGCTACAAGCCCCATTCTCCCATCCAAAAGTGCCCCCAAAGGAAGGCTTTGGGTACAAGTGAACTCCCCAGGGGAGCCTTTATGCAGCCCCACATGCAACTGGACCCTCCCGGTTCACTCTTTCACCGCAAGCCTAAATATAGCCCTAGCAGTCCTGGCAGTAGACTGAAAGCTCGTGCCCCAGAAAATGTGTTACGAGCCCCATTCGCCCATCCAAAAGTGCCCCCAAAGGAAGGCTTTGTGTACAACTGGACTCCCCAGGGGAGCCTTAACGCAGCCCCACATGCAACTGGACCCTCCGTATTCGCTCTTTCACAGCAACCCTAAATATAGCCCTGGCCCGCCTGGCAGTCGACTGAAAACTCGGGCCACAGAAAATGCATTAAAAGCCTAATTCGCCCATCCAAAAGTGCCCCCAGAGGAAGGCTTTGGGTACAAGTGAACTCCCCAGGGGAGCCTTAACGCAGCCCCACATGCAACTGGACCCTCCGTATTCGCTCTTTACAGCAACCCTAAATATACCCCTAGCCACCATGGCAGAAGACTGAAAACTCGGGCTCCAGAAAATGCGTTAAAAGCATAATTCGCCCATCCAAAAGTGCCCCCAAAGGAAGGCTTTAGGTACAACTGAACTCCCCAGGGGAGCCTTTATGCAGCCCCACATGCAACTGGACCCTCAGGGTTCACTCTTTCACCGCAAGCCTAAATATAGCCCTGGCCCGCCTGGCAGTCGACTGAAAACTCGGGCCCTAGGAAAACTGTTAAAAGCCTAATTCGCCCATCCAAAAGTGCCCCCAGAGGAAGGCTTTGGGTACAACTGAACTCCCCAGAGGAGCCTTTATGCAGGCCCATACGCAACTGGACCCTCCGTATTCGCTCTTTCACAGCAACCCTAAATATAGCCCTGGCCCGCCTGGCAGTCGACTGAAAACTCAGGCCCAAGAAAATGCGTTAAAAGCCTAATTCGCCCATCCAAAAGTGCCCCCAAAGGAAGGCTTTGGGTACATCTGAACTCCCCAGGGGAGCCTTTACGCAGCCCCACATGCAACTGGACCCTCCTTGTTCACTGTTTACGAGCAACCCTAAATATACCCCTAGCCACCATGGCAGAAGACTGAAAACTCGGGCTCCAGAAAATGCGTTTCAAGCCCCATTCACCCATCCAGAAGTGCCCCCAAAGGAAGGCTTTGGGTACAAGTGAACTCCCCAGGGGAGCCTTTATGCAGCCCCACATGCAACTGGACCCTCCGGGTTTACTCTTTCACAGCAAGCCTAAATATAACCCTAGCCACCATGGCAGAAGACTGAAAACTCGGGCTCAAGAAAATGCATTTCAAGCCACATTCGCCCATCCAAAAGTGCCCCCAAAGGAAGGCTTTGGGTACATCTGAACTCCCCAGGGGAGCCTTTACGCAGCCCCACATGCAACTGGACCCTCCGTGTTCGCTCTTTACAGCAACCCTAAATATAACCCTAGGCAGCATGGCAGAAGACTGAAAACTCGGGCCACAGAAAAAGCGTTTCAAGCCCCTTCCGCCCATCCAGAAGTGACCCCAAAGGAAGGCTTTGGGTACAACTGAACTCCCCAGGGGAGCCTTTATGCAGCCCCACATGCAACTGGACCCTCCGTATTCGCTCTTTCACAGCAACCCTAAATATAGCCCTGGCCCGCCTGGCAGTCGACTGAAAACTCGGGCCCCAGAAAATGCATTAAAAGCCTAATTCGCCCATACAAAAGGGCCCCCAGAGGAAGGCTTTGGGTACATCTGAACTCCCCAGGGGAGCCTTTATGCAGCCCCACATGCAACTGGACCCTCCTTGTTCACTGTTTACGAGCAACCCTAAATATACCCCTAGCCACCATGGCAGAAGACTGAAAACTCGGGCTCCAGAAAATGCGTTTCAAGCCCCATTCACCCATCCAGAAGTGCCCCCAAAGGAAGGCTTTGGGTACAAGTGAACTCCCCAGGGGAGCCTTTATGCAGCCCCACATGCAACTGGACCCTCCCGGTTCACTCTTTCACCGCAAGCCTAAATATAGCCCTAGCAGTCCTGGCAGTAGACTGAAAGCTCGTGCCCCAGAAAATGTGTTACGAGCCCCATTCGCCCATCCAAAAGTGCCCCCAAAGGAAGGCTTTGTGTACAACTGGACTCCCCAGGGGAGCCTTAACGCAGCCCCACATGCAACTGGACCCTCCGTATTCGCTCTTTCACAGCAACCCTAAATATAGCCCTGGCCCGCCTGGCAGTCGACTGAAAACTCGGGCCACAGAAAATGCATTAAAAGCCTAATTCGCCCATCCAAAAGTGCCCCCAGAGGAAGGCTTTGGGTACAAGTGAACTCCCCAGGGGAGCCTTAACGCAGCCCCACATGCAACTGGACCCTCCGTATTCGCTCTTTACAGCAACCCTAAATATACCCCTAGCCACCATGGCAGAAGACTGAAAACTCGGGCTCCAGAAAATGCGTTAAAAGCATAATTCGCCCATCCAAAAGTGCCCCCAAAGGAAGGCTTTAGGTACAACTGAACTCCCCAGGGGAGCCTTTATGCAGCCCCACATGCAACTGGACCCTCAGGGTTCACTCTTTCACCGCAAGCCTAAATATAGCCCTGGCCCGCCTGGCAGTCGACTGAAAACTCGGGCCCTAGGAAAACTGTTAAAAGCCTAATTCGCCCATCCAAAAGTGCCCCCAGAGGAAGGCTTTGGGTACAACTGAACTCCCCAGAGGAGCCTTTATGCAGGCCCATACGCAACTGGACCCTCCGTATTCGCTCTTTCACAGCAACCCTAAATATAGCCCTGGCCCGCCTGGCAGTCGACTGAAAACTCAGGCCCAAGAAAATGCGTTAAAAGCCTAATTCGCCCATCCAAAAGTGCCCCCAAAGGAAGGCTTTGGGTACATCTGAACTCCCCAGGGGAGCCTTTACGCAGCCCCACATGCAACTGGACCCTCCTTGTTCACTGTTTACGAGCAACCCTAAATATACCCCTAGCCACCATGGCAGAAGACTGAAAACTCGGGCTCCAGAAAATGCGTTTCAAGCCCCATTCACCCATCCAGAAGTGCCCCCAAAGGAAGGCTTTGGGTACAAGTGAACTCCCCAGGGGAGCCTTTATGCAGCCCCACATGCAACTGGACCCTCCGGGTTTACTCTTTCACAGCAAGCCTAAATATAACCCTAGCCACCATGGCAGAAGACTGAAAACTCGGGCTCAAGAAAATGCATTTCAAGCCCCATTCGCCCATCCAAAAGTGCCCCCAAAGGAAGGCTTTGGGTACATCTGAACTCCCCAGGGGAGCCTTTACGCAGTCCCACATGCAACTGGACCCTCCGTGTTCGCTCTTTACAGCAACCCTAAATATAACCCTAGGCAGCATGGCAGAAGACTGAAAACTCGGGCCACAGAAAAAGCGTTTCAAGCCCCTTCCGCCCATCCAGAAGTGACCCCAAAGGAAGGCTTTGGGTACAACTGAACTCCCCAGGGGAGCCTTTATGCAGCCCCACATGCAACTGGACCCTCCGTATTCGCTCTTTCACAGCAACCCTAAATATAGCCCTGGCCCGCCTGGCAGTCGACTGAAAACTCGGGCCCCAGAAAATGCATTAAAAGCCTAATTCGCCCATACAAAAGGGCCCCCAGAGGAAGGCTTTGGGTACATCTGAACTCCCCAGGGGAGCCTTTACGCAGCCCCACATGCAACTGGACCCTCCTTGTTCACTGTTTACGAGCAACCCTAAATATACCCCTAGCCACCATGGCAGAAGACTGAAAACTCGGGCTCCAGAAAATGCGTTTCAAGCCCCATTCACCCATCCAGAAGTGCCCCCAAAGGAAGGCTTTGGGTACAAGTGAACTCCCCAGGGGAGCCTTTATGCAGCCCCACATGCAACTGGACCCTCCCGGTTCACTCTTTCACCGCAAGCCTAAATATAGCCCTAGCAGTCCTGGCAGTAGACTGAAAGCTCGTGCCCCAGAAAATGTGTTACGAGCCCCATTCGCCCATCCAAAAGTGCCCCCAAAGGAAGGCTTTGTGTACAACTGGACTCCCCAGGGGAGCCTTAACGCAGCCCCACATGCAACTGGACCCTCCGTATTCGCTCTTTCACAGCAACCCTAAATATAGCCCTGGCCCGCCTGGCAGTCGACTGAAAACTCGGGCCACAGAAAATGCATTAAAAGCCTAATTCGCCCATCCAAAAGTGCCCCCAGAGGAAGGCTTTGGGTACAAGTGAACTCCCCAGGGGAGCCTTAACGCAGCCCCACATGCAACTGGACCCTCCGTATTCGCTCTTTACAGCAACCCTAAATATACCCCTAGCCACCATGGCAGAAGACTGAAAACTCGGGCTCCAGAAAATGCGTTAAAAGCATAATTCGCCCATCCAAAAGTGCCCCCAAAGGAAGGCTTTGGGTACAACTGAACTCCCCAGGGGAGCCTTTATGCAGCCCCACATGCAACTGGACCCTCAGGGTTCACTCTTTCACCGCAAGCCTAAATATAGCCCTGGCCCGCCTGGCAGTCGACTGAAAACTCGGGCCCTAGGAAAACTGTTAAAAGCCTAATTCGCCCATCCAAAAGTGCCCCCAGAGGAAGGCTTTGGGTACAACTGAACTCCCCAGAGGAGCCTTTATGCAGGCCCATACGCAACTGGACCCTCCGTATTCGCTCTTTCACAGCAACCCTAAATATAGCCCTGGCCCGCCTGGCAGTCGACTGAAAACTCAGGCCCAAGAAAATGCGTTAAAAGCCTAATTCGCCCATCCAAAAGTGCCCCCAGAGGAAGGCTTTGGGTACATCTGAACTCCCCAGGGGAGCCTTTACGCAGCCCCACATGCAACTGGACCCTCCTTGTTCACTGTTTACGAGCAACCCTAAATATACCCCTAGCCAGCATGGCAGAAGACTGAAAACTCGGGCTCCAGAAAATGCGTTTCAAGCCCCATTCACCCATCCAGAAGTGCCCCCAAAGGAAGGCTTTGGGTACAAGTGAACTCCCCAGGGGAGCCTTTATGCAGCCCCACATGCAACTGGACCCTCCGGGTTTACTCTTTCACAGCAAGCCTAAATATAACCCTAGCCACCATGGCAGAAGACTGAAAACTCGGGCTCAAGAAAATGCATTTCAAGCCCCATTCGCCCATCCAAAAGTGCCCCCAAAGGAAGGCTTTGGGTACATCTGAACTCCCCAGGGGAGCCTTTACGCAGCCCCACATGCAACTGGACCCTCCGTGTTCGCTCTTTACAGCAACCCTAAATATAACCCTAGGCAGCATGGCAGAAGACTGAAAACTCGGGCCACAGAAAAAGCGTTTCAAGCCCCTTCCGCCCATCCAGAAGTGACCCCAAAGGAAGGCTTTGGGTACAACTGAACTCCCCAGGGGAGCCTTTATGCAGCCCCACATGCAACTGGACCCTCCGTATTCGCTCTTTCACAGCAACCCTAAATATAGCCCTGGCCCGCCTGGCAGTCGACTGAAAACTCGGGCCCCAGAAAATGCATTAAAAGCCTAATTCGCCCATACAAAAGGGCCCCCAGAGGAAGGCTTTGGGTACATCTGAACTCCCCAGGGGAGCCTTTATGCAGCCCCACATGCAACTGGACCCTCCTTGTTCACTGTTTACGAGCAACCCTAAATATACCCCTAGCCACCATGGCAGAAGACTGAAAACTCGGGCTCCAGAAAATGCGTTTCAAGCCCCATTCACCCATCCAGAAGTGCCCCCAAAGGAAGGCTTTGGGTACAAGTGAACTCCCCAGGGGAGCCTTTATGCAGCCCCACATGCAACTGGACCCTTCTTGTTCACTGATTACGAGCAACCCTAAATATACCCCTAGCCACCATGGCAGAAGACTGAAAACTCGGGCTCCAGAAAATGCGTTAAAAGCATAATTCGCCCATCCAAAAGTGCCCCCAAAGGAAGGCTTTGGGTACATCTGAACTCCCCAGGGGAGCCTTTACGCAGCCCCACATGCAACTGGACCCTCCTTGTTCGCTCTTTACAGCAACCCTAAATATAACCCTAGCCAGCATGGCAGAAGACTGAAAACTCGGGCTCCAGAAAATGCGTTTCAAGCCCCATTCACCCATCCAGAAGTGCCCCCAAAGGAAGGCTTTGGGTACAAGTGAACTCCCCAGAGGAGCCTTTATGCAGCCCCACATGCAACTGGACCCTCCGGGTTCACTCTTTCACCGCAAGCCTAAATATAGCCCTCGGCGCAATGGGAGAAGACTGAAAAAGCGGGCCCCAGAAAACGCATTACGATTCCCCTTGGACCATCCAAAAGTGCCCACAAAGGAAATCTTTGGGTACAACTGAACTCCCCAGGGGAGCCTTAACGCAGCCCCACATGCAACTGGACCCTCCGTATTCGCTCTTTCACAGCAACCCTAAATATAGCCCTGGCCCGCCTGGCAGTCGACTGAAAACTCGGGCCCCAGAAAATGCGTTAAAAGCCTAATTCGCCCATCCAAAAGTGCCCCCAGAGGAAGGCTTTGGGTACAACTGAACTCCCAAGGGGAGCCTTTATGCAGCCCCACATGCAACTGGACCCTCCCGGTTCACTCTTTCACCGCAAGCCTAAATATAGCCCTAGCACGCCTGGCAGTAGACTGAAAGCTCGGGCCCCAGAAAATGTGTTACGAGCCCCATTCGCCCAGACAAAGTGCCCCCAAAGGAAGGCTTTGGGTACATCTGAACTCCCCAGGGGAGCCTTTACGCAGCCCCACATGCAACTGGACCCTCCTTGTTCACTGTTTACGAGCAACCCTAAATATACCCCTAGCGACCATGGCAGAAGACTGAAAACTAGGGCTCCAGAAAATGCGTTTCAAGCCCCATTCACCCATCCAGAAGTGCCCCCAAAGGAAGGCTTTGGGTACAAGTGAACTCCCCAGGGGAGCCTTTATGCAGCCCCACTTGCAACTGGACCCTCAGGGTTCACTCTTTCACCGCAAGCCTAAATATAGTCCTCGGCGCAATGGGAGATGACTGAAAAAGCGGGCCCCAGAAAACGCATTGCGATTCCCCTTGGACCATCCAAAAGTGCCCCCAAAGGAAATCTTTGGGTACAACTGGACTCCCCAGGGGAGCCTTAACGCAGACCCACATGCAACTGGAGCCTCCGTATTCGCTCTTTCACAGCAACCCTAAATATAGCCCTGGCCCGCCTGGCAGTCGACTGAAAACTCGGGCCCCAGAAAATGCGTTAAAAGCCTAATTCGCCCATCCAAAAGTGCCCCCAAAGGAAGGCTTTGGGTACAAGTGAACTCCCCAGGGGAGCCTTTATGCAGCCCCACATGCAACTGGACCCTCCCGGTTCACTCTTTCACCGCAAGCCTAAATATAACCCTAGCACGCCTGGCAGTAGACTGAAAGCTCGTGCCCCAGAAAATGTGTTACGAGCCTAATTCGCCCATCCAAAAGTGCCCCCAAAGGAAGGCTTTGGGTACATCTGAACTCCCCAGGGGAGCCTTTACGCAGCCCCACATGCAACTGGACCCTCCTTGTTCACTGTTTACGAGCAACCCTAAATATACCCCTAGCCACCATGGCAGAAGACTGAAAACTCGGGCTCCAGAAAATGCGTTTCAAGCCCCATTCACCCATCCAGAAGTGCCCCCAAAGGAAGGCTTTGGGTACAAGTGAACTCCCCAGAGGAGCCTTTATGCAGCCCCACATGCAACTGGACCCTCCGGGTTCACTCTTTCACCGCAAGCCTAAATATAGCCCTCGGCGCAATGGGAGAAGACTGAAAAAGCGGGCCCCAGAAAACGCATTACGATTCCCCTTGGACCATCCAAAAGTGCCCCCAAAGGAAATCTTTGGGTACAACTGGACTCCCCAGGGGAGCCTTAACGCAGCCCCACATGCAACTGGACCCTCCGTATTCGCTCTTTCACAGCAACCCTAAATATAGCCCTGGCCCGCCTGGCAGTCGACTGAAAACTCGGGCCCCAGAAAATGCGTTAAAAGCCTAATTCGCCCATCCAAAAGTGCCCCCAAAGGAAGGCTTTGGGTACAACTGAACTCCCCAGGGGAGCCTTTATGCAGCCCCACATGCAACTGGACCCTCCGGGTTCACTCTTTCACAGCAACCCTAAATATAACCCTAGCCACCATGGCAGAAGACTGAAAACTCGGGCTCCAGAAAATGCATTTCAAGCCCCATTCGCCCATCCAAAAGTGCCCCCAAAGGAAGGCTTTGGGTACATCTGAACTCCGCAGGGGAGCCTTTACGCAGCCCCACATGCAACTGGACCCTCAGGGTTCACTCTTTCACCGCAAGCCTAAATATAGCCCTGGCCCGCCAGGCAGTCGACTGAAAACCCGGGCCCTAGGAAAACTGTTAAAAGCCTAATTCGCCCATCCAAAAGTGCCCCCAGAGGAAGGCTTTGGGTACAACTGAACTCCCCAGAGGAGCCTTTATGCAGGCCCATACGCAACTGGACCCTCCGTATTCGCTCTTTCACAACAACCCTAAATATAGCCCTGGCCCGCCTGGCAGTCGACTGAAAACTCGGGCCCCAGAAAATGCGTTAAAAGCCTAATTCGCCCATCCAAAAGTGCCCCCAGAGGAAGGCTTTGGGTACATCTGAACTCCCCAGGGGAGCCTTTACGCAGCCCCACATGCAACTGGACCCTCCTTGTTCACTGTTTACGAGCAACCCTAAATATACCCCTAGCCAGCATGGCAGAAGACTGAAAACTCGGGCTCCAGAAAATGCGTTTCAAGCCCCATTCACCCATCCAGAAGTGCCCCCAAAGGAAGGCTTTGGGTACAACTGAACTCCCCAGGGGAGCCTTTATGCAGCCCCACATGCAACTGGACCCTCCGGGTTCACTCTTTCACCGCAAGCCTAAATATAGCCCTCGGAGCAATGGGAGAAGACTGAAAAAGCGGGCCTCAAAAAACGCATTGCGATTCCCCTTGTACCATCCAAAAGTGCCCCCAAAGGAAGGCTTTGGGTACAACTGGACTCCCCAGGGGAGCCTTAACGCAGCCCCACATGCAACTGGACCCTCCGTATTCGCTCTTTCACAGCAACACTAAATATAGCCCTCGGCGCAATGGGAGAAGACTGAAAAAGCGGGCCCCAGAAAATGCGTTAAAAGCCTAATTCGCCCATCCAAAAGTGCCCCCAAAGGAAGGCTTTGGGTACAAGTGAACTCCCCAGGGGAGCCTTTATGCAGCCCCACATGCAACTGGACCCTCCGGGTTCACTCTTTCTCCGCAAGCCTAAATATAGCCCTGGCCCGCCTGGCAGTCCACTGAAAACTCGGGCCCTACGAAAACTGTTAAAAGCCTAATTCGCCCATCCAAAAGTGCCCCCAGAGGAAGGCTTTGGGTACAACTGAACTCCCCAGAGGAGCCTTTATGCAGGCCCATACGCAACAGGACCCTCCGTATTCGCTCTTTCACAGCAACCCTAAATATATCCCTGGCCCGCCTGGCAGTCGACTGAAAACTCGGGCCCCAGAAAATGCGTTAAAAGCCTAATTCGCCCATCCAAAAGTGCCCCCAGAGGAAGGCTTTGGGTACATCTGAACTCCCCAGGGGAGCCTTTACGCAGCCCCACATGCAACTGGACCCTCCTTGTTCACTGTTTACGAGCAACCCTAAATATAACCCTAGCCACCATGGCAGAAGACTGAAAACTCGGGCTCCAGAAAATGCGTTTCAAGCCCCATTCACCCATCCAGAAGTGCCCCCAAAGGAAGGCTTTGGGTACAAGTGAACTCCCCAGGGGAGCCTTTATGCAGCCCCACATGCAACTGGACCCTCCGGGTTCACTCTTTCACAGCAAGCCTAAATATAACCCTAGCCACCATGGCAGAAGACTGAAAACTCGGGCTCCAGAAAATGCATTTCAAGCCCCATTCGCCCATCCAAAAGTGCCCCCAAAGGAAGGCTTTGGGTACAAGTGAACTCCCCAGGGGAGCCTTTACGCAGCCCCACATGCAACTGGACCCTCTGGGTTCACTCTTTCACCGCAAGCCTAAATATAGCCCTCGGCGCAATGGGAGAAGACTGAAAAAGCGGGCCTCAAAAAACGCATTGCGATTCCCCTTGTACCATCCAAAAGTGCCCCCAAAGGAAGGCTTTGGGTACAACTGGACTCCCCAGGGGAGCCTTAACGCAGCCCCACATGCAACTGGACCCTCCGTATTCGCTCTTTCACAGCAACCCTAAATATAGCCCTGGCCCGCCTGGCAGTCGACTGAAAACTCGGGCCCTAGAAAAACTGTTAAAAGCCTAATTCGCCCATCCAAAAGTGCCCCCAAAGGAAGGCTTTGGGTACATCTGAACTCCCCAGGGGAGCCTTTATGCAGGCCCATACTCAACTGGACCCTCCGTATTCGCTCTTTCACAGCAACCCTAAATATATCCGTGGCACGCCTGGCAGTCGACTGAAAACTCGGGCCACAGAAAATGCATTAAAAGCCTAATTCGCCCATCCAAAAGTGCCCCTAAAGGAAGGCTTTGGGTACAACTGAACTCCCCAGGGGAGCCTTTATGCAGCCCCACATGCAACTGGACCCTCCGGGTTCACTCTTTCACCGCAAGCCTAAATATAGCCCTAGCAAGCCTGGCAGTCGACTGAAAGCTCGGGCCACAGAAAATTTGTTACGAGCCCCATTCGCCCATACAAAAGTGCCGCCAAAGGAAGCCTTTGGGTCCATCTTAACTCCCCAGGGGAGCCTTTATGCAGCCCCACATGCAACTGGACCCTCCGGGTTCACTCTTTCACAGCAAGCCTAAATATAACCCTAGCCACCATGGCAGAAGACTGAAAACTCGGGCTCCAGAAAATGCATTTCAAGCCCCATTCGCCCATCCAAAAGTGCCCCCAAAGGAAGGCTTTGGGTACATCTGAACTCCCCAGGGGAGCCTTTACGGAGCCCCACATGCAACTGGACCCTCAGGGTTCACTCTTTCACCGCAAGCCTAAATATAGCCCTGGCCCGCCAGGCAGTCGACTGAAAACCCGGGCCCTAGGAAAACTGTTAAAAGCCTAATTCGCCCATCCAAAAGTGCCCCCAGAGGAAGGCTTTGTGTACAACTGGACTCCCCAGGGGAGCCCTTATGCAGGCCCATACGCAACTGGACCCTCCGTATTCGCTCTTTCACAGCAACCCTAAATATAGCCCTGGCCCGCCTGGCAGTCGACTGAAAACTCGGGCCACAGAAAATGCGTTAAAAGCCTAATTCGCCCATCCAAAAGTGCCCCCAGAGGAAGGCTTTGGGTACATCTGAACTCCCCAGGGGAGCCTTTACGCAGCCCCACATGCAACTGGACCCTCCTTGTTCACTGTTTACGAGCAACCCTAAATATACCCCTAGCCACCATGGCAGAAGACTGAAAACTCGGGCTCCAGAAAATGCGTTAAAAGCCTAATTCGCCCATCCAAAAGTGCCCCCAGAGGAAGGCTTTGGGTACAAGTGAACTCCCCAGGGGAGACCTTATGCAGCCCCACATGCAACTGGACCCTCCGGGTTCACTCTTTCACCGCAAGCCTAAATATATCCCTGGCCCGCCTGGCAGTCGACTGAAAACTCGGGCCCTAGGAAAACTGTTAAAAGCCTAATTCGCCCATCCAAAAGTGCCCCCAGAGGAAGGCTTTGGGTACAACTGAACTCCCCAGAGGAGCCTTTATGCAGGCCCATACGCAACAGGACCCTCCGTATTCGCTCTTTCACAGCAACCCTAAATATAGCCCTGGCCCGCCTGGCAGTCGACTGAAAACTCGGGCCCCAGAAAATGCGTTAAAAGCCTAATTCGCCCATCCAAAAGTGCCCCCAGAGGAAGGCTTTGGGTACATCTGAACTCCCCAGGGGAGCCTTTACGCAGCCCCACATGCAACTGGACCCTCCTTGTTCACTGTTTACGAGCAACCCTAAATATACCCCTAGCCACCATGGCAGAAGACTGAAAACTCGGGCTCCAGAAAATGCGTTTCAAGCCCCATTCACCCATCCAGAAGTGCCCCCAAAGGAAGGCTTTGGGTACAAGTGAACTCCCCAGGGGAGCCTTTATGAAGCCCCACATGCAACTGGACCCTCCGGGTTCACTCTTTCACAGCAAGCCTAAATATAACCCTAGCAACCATGGAAGAAGACTGAAAACTCGGGCTCCAGAAAATGCATTTCAAGCCCCATTTACCCATCCAAAAGTGCCCCCAAAGGAAGGCTTTGGGTACAAGTGAACTCCCCAGGGGAGCCTTTACGCAGCTTCACATGCAACTGGACCCTCAGGGTTCACTCTTTCACCGCAAGCCTAAATATAGCCCTCTGCGCAAGGGGAGAAGACTGAAAAAGCGGGCCTCAGAAAACGCATTGCGATTCCCCTTGGACCATCCAAAAGTGCCCCCAGAGGAAGGCTTTGGGTACAACTGGACTCCCCAGGGGAGCCTTAACACAGCCCCACATGCAACTGGACCCTCAGTATTCGCTCTTTCACAGCAACCCTAAATATAGCCCTGGCCCGCCTGGCAGTCGACTGAAAACTCGGGCCCCAGAAAATGCATTAAAAGCCTAATTCGCCCATCCAAAAGTGCCCCCAGAGGAAGGCTTTGGGTACAAGTGAACTCCCCAGGGGAGCCTTTATGCAGCCCCACATGCAACTGGACCCTCCTTGTTCGCTCTTTACAGCAACCCTAAATATAACCCTAGCCAGCATGGCAGAAGACTGAAAACTCGGGCCACAGAAAAAGCGTTTCAAGCCCCTTTCGCCATCCAGAAGTGCCCCCAAAGGAAGGCTTTGGGTACAACTGGACTCCCCAGGGGAGCCTTAACGCAGCCCCACATGCAACTGGACCCTCCGTATTCGCTCTTTCACAGCAACCCTAAATATAGCCCTGGCCCGCCTGGCAGTCGACTGAAAACTCGGGCCACAGAAAAACTGTTAAAAGCCTAATTCGCCCATCCAAAAGTGCCCCCAGAGGAAGGCTTTCGGTACAAGTGAACTCCCCAGGGGAGACCTTATGCAGCCCCACATGCAACTGGACCCTCCGGGTTCACTCTTTCACCGCAAGCCTAAATATAGCCCTGGCCCGCCTGGCAGAAAACTGAAAACTCGGGCCCTAGGAAAACTGTTAAAAGCCTAATTCGCCCATCCAAAAGTGCCCCCAGAGGAAGGCTTTGGGTACAACTGAACTCCCCAGAGGAGCCTTTATGCAGGCCCATACGCAACAGGACCCTCCGTATTCGCTCTTTCACAGCAACCCTAAATATAGCCCTGGCCCGCCTGGCAGTCGACTGAAAACTCGGGCCCCAGAAAATGCGTTAAAAGCCTAATTCGCCCATCCAAAAGTGCCCCCAGAGGAAGGCTTTGGGTACATCTGAACTCCCCAGGGGAGCCTTTACGCAGCCCTACATGCAACTGGACCCTCCTTGTTCACTGTTTACGAGCAACCCTAAATATACCCCTAGCCACCATGGCAGAAGACTGAAAACTCGGGCTCCAGAAAATGCGTTTCAAGCCCCATTCACCCATCCAGAAGTGCCCCCAAAGGAAGGCTTTGGGTACAAGTGAACTCCCCAGGGGAGCCTTTATGCAGCCCCACATGCAACTGGACCCTCCGGGTTCACTCTTTCACAGCAAGCCTAAATATAACCCTATCCACCATGGCAGAAGACTGAAAACTCGGGCTCCAGAAAATGCATTTCAAGCCCCATTTACCCATCCAAAAGTGCCCCCAAAGGAAGGCTTTGGGTACAAGTGAACTCCCCAGGGGAGCCTTTACGCAGCCCCACATGCAACTGGACCCTCCTTGTTCACTGTTTACGAGCAACCCTAAATATACCCCTAGCCACCATGGCAGAAGACTGAAAACTCGGGCTCCAGAAAATGCGTTTCAAGTTCCATTCACCCATCCAGAAGTGCCCCAAAAGGAAGGCTTTGGGTACAAGTGAACTCCCCAGGGGAGCCTTTACGCAGCCCCACATGCAACTGGACCCTCAGGGTTCACTCTTTCACCGCAAGCCTAAATATAGCCCTCTGCGCAAGGGGAGAAGACTGAAAAAGCGGGCCTCAGAAAACGCATTGCGATTCCCCTTGGACCATCCAAAATTCCCCCAGAGGAAGGCTTTGGGTACAACTGGACTCCCCAGGGGAGCCTTAACACAGCCCCACATGCAACTGGACCCTCAGTATTCGCTCTTTCACAGCAACCCTAAATATAGCCCTGGCCCGCCTGGCAGTCGACTGAAAACTCGGGCCCCAGAAAATGCATTAAAAGCCTAATTCGCCCATCCAAAAGTGCCCCCAGAGGAAGGCTTTGGGTACAAGTGAACTCCCCAGGGGAGCCTTTACGCAGCCCCACATGCAACTGGACCCTCCTTGTTCGCTCTTTACAGCAACCCTAAATATAACCCTAGCCAGCATGGCAGAAGACTGAAAACTCGGGCCACAGAAAAAGCGTTTCAAGCCCCTTTCGCCATCCAGAAGTGCCCCCAAAGGAAGGCTTTGGGTACAAGTGAACTCCCCAGGGGAGCCTTTATGCAGCCCCACATGCAACTGGACCCTCCGGGTTCACTCTTTCACCGCAAGCCTAAATATAGCCCTAGCAAGCCTGGCAGTCGACTGAAAGCTCGGGCCACAGAAAATGTGTTACGAGCCCCATTCGCCCATCCAAAAGTGCCCCCAAAGGAAGGCTTTGGGTACAAGTGAACTCCCCAGGGGAGCCTTTACGCAGCCCCACATGCAACTGGACCCTCCGTGTTCGCTCTTTACAGCAACCCTAAATATAACCCTAGGCAGCATGGCAGAAAACTGAAAACTCGGGCCACAGAAAAAGCGTTTCAAGCCCCTTTCGCCCATCCAGAAGTGCCCCCAAAGGAAGGCTTTGGGTACAAGTGAACTCCCCAGGGGAGCCTTTATGCAGCCCCACATGCAACTGGACCCTCCGGGTTCACTCTTTCACAGCAACCCTAAATATAGCCCTCGGCGCAATGGGAGAAGACTGAAAAAGCGGGCCCCACAAAACGCATTGCGATTCCCCTTGGACCATCCAAAAGTGCCCCCAAATAAATCTTTGGGTACAACTGGACTCCCCAGGGGAGCCTTAACACAGCCCCACATGCAACTGGACCCTCCGTATTCGCTCTTTCACAGCAACCCTAAATATAGCCCTGGCCCGCCTGGCAGTCGACTGAAAACTCGGGCCCCAGAAAATGCGTTAAAAGCCAATTCGCCCATCCAAAAGTGCCCCCAAAGGAAGGCTTTGGGTACAAGTGAACTCCCCAGGGGAGCCTTTATGCAGCCCCACATGCAACTGGACCCTCCAGGTTCACTCTTTCACAGCAAGCCTAAATATGGCCCTGGCCCGCCTGGCAGTCGACTGAAAACTCGGGCCCCAGAAAATGCATTTCAAGCCCCATTCGCCCATCCAAAAGTGCCCCCAAAGGAAGGCTTTGGGTACATCTGAACTCCCCAGGGGAGCCTTTACGCAGCCCCACATGCAACTGGACCCTCAGGGTTCACTCTTTCACAGCAACCCTAAATATAACCCTGGCCCGCCTGGCAGTCGACTGAAAACTCGGGCCCCAGAAAATGCGTTAAAAGCCTAATTCGCCCATCCAAAAGTGCCCCCAGAGGAAGGCTTTGGGTACATCTGAACTCCCCAGGGGAGCCTTTACGCAGCCCCACATGCAACTGGACCTTCCTTGTTCACTGTTTACGAGCAACCCTAAATATACCCCTAGCCACCATGGCAGAAGACTGAAAACTCGGGCTCCAGAAAATGCGTTTCAAGCCCCATTCACCCATCCAGAAGTGCCCCCAAAGGAAGGCTTTGGGTACAAGTGAACTCCCCAGGGGAGCCTTTATGCAGCCCCACATGCAACTGGACCCTCCGGGTTCACTCTTTCACAGCAAGCCTAAATATAACCCTAGCCACCATGGCAGAAGACTGAAAACTCGGGCTCCAGAAAATGCATTTCAAGCCCCATTCGCCCATCCAAAAGTGCCCCCAAAGGAAGGCTTTGGGTACAAGTGAACTCCCCAGGGGAGCCTTTACGCAGCCCCACATGCAACTGGACCCTCAGGGTTCACTCTTTCACCGCAAGCCTAAATATAGCCCTCGGCGCAATGGGAGAAGACTGAAAAAGCGGGCCTCAAAAAACGCATTGCGATTCCCCTTGTACCATCCAAAAGTGCCCCCAAAGGAAGGCTTTGGGTACAACTGGACGCCCCAGGGGAGCCTTAACGCAGCCCCACATGCAACTGGACCCTCCGTATTCGCTCTTTCACAGCAACCCTAAATATAGCCCTGGCCCGCCTGGCAGTCGACTGAAAACTCGGGCCCCAGAAAATGCGTTAAAAGCCTAATTCGCCCTTCCAAAAGTGCCCCCAAAGGAAGGCTTTGGGTACAAGTGAACTCCCCAGGGGAGCCTTTATGCAGCCCCACATGCAACTGGACCCTCCGGGTTCACTCTTTCACCGCAAGCCTAAATATAGCCCTGGCCCGCCTGGCAGTCGACTGAAAACTCGGGCCCTAGGAAAACTGTTAAAAGTCTAATTCGCCCATCCAAAAGTGCCCCCAGAGGAAGGCTTTGGGTACAAGTGAACTCCCCAGAGCAGCCTTTATGCAGGCCCATACGCAACTGGACCCTCCGTATTCGCTCTTTCACAGCAACCCTAAATATAGCCCTGGCCCGCCTGGCAGTCGACGGAAAACTCGGGCCCCAGAAAATGCGTTAAAAGCCTAATTCGCCCATCCAAAAGTGCCCCCAGAGGAAGGCTTTGGGTACATCTGAACTCCCCAGGGGAGCCTTTATGCAGCCCCACATGCAACTGGACTCTCCTTGTTCACTGTTTACGAGCAACCCTAAATATAACCCTAGCCAGCATGGCAGAAGACTGAAAACTCGGGCTCCAGAAAATGCGTTTCAAGCCCCATTCACCCATCCAGAAGTGCCACCAAAGGAAGGCTTTGGGTACAAGTGAACTCCCCAGGGGAGCCTTTATACAGTCCCACATGCAACTGGACCCTCCGGGTTCACTCTTTCACCGCAAGCCTAAATATAGCCCTGGCCCGCCTGGCAGTCGACTGAAAACTCGGGCCCTAGGAAAACTGTTAAAAGCCTAATTCGCCCATCCAAAAGTGCCCCCAGAGGAAGGCTTTGGGTACAACTGAACTCCCCAGAGGAGCCTTTATGCAGGCCCATACGCAACTGGACCCTCCGTATTCGCTCTTTCACAGCAACCCTAAATATAGCCCTGGCCCGCCTGGCAGTCGACTGAAAACTCGGGCCCCAGAAAATGCGTTAAAAGCCTAATTCGCCCATCCAAAAGTGCCCCCAGAGGAAGGCTTTGGGTACATCTGAACTCCCCAGGGGAGCCTTTACGCAGCCCCACATGCAACTGGACTCTCCTTGTTCACTGTTTACAAGCAACCCTAAATATAACCCTAGCCAGCATGGCAGAAGACTGAAAACTCGGGCTCCAGAAAATGCGTTTCAAGCCCCATTCACCCATCCAGAAGTGCCCCCAAAGGAAGGCTTTGGGTACAACTGAACTCCCCAGGGGAGCCTTTATACAGCCCCACATGCAACTGGACCCTCCGGGTTCACTCTTTCACCGCAAGCCTAAATATATCCCTGGGCGCAATGGGAGAAGACTGAAAAAGCGGGCCCCAGAAAACGCATTGCGATTCCCCTTGGACCATCACAAAGTGCCCCCAAAGGAAATCTTTGGGTACAACTGGACTCCCCAGGGGAGCCTTAACGCAGCCCCACATGCAACTGGACCCTCCGTATTCGCTCTTTCACAGCAACCCTAAATATAGCCCTGGCCCGCCTGGCAGTCGACTGAAAACTCGGGCCCCAGAAAATGCGTTAAAAGCCTAATTCGCCCATCCAAAAGTGCCCCCAGAGGAAGGCTTTGGGTACAACTGAACTCCCCAGGGGAGCCTTTACGCAGCCCCACATGCAACTGGACCCTCCTTGTTCACTGTTTACGAGCAACCCTAAATATACCCTTAGCCACCATGGCAGAAGACTGAAAACTCGGGCTCCAGAAAATGCGTTTCAAGCCCCATTCAACCATCCAGAAGTGCCCTCAAAGGAAGGCTTTGGGTACAAGTGAACTCCCCAGGGGAGCCTTTATGCAGCCCCACATGCAACTGGACCCCCCTTGTTCGCTCTTTACAGCAACCCTAAATATAACCCTAGCCAGCATGGCAGAAGACTGAAAACTCGGGCCACAGAAAAAGCGTTTCAAGCCCCTTTCGCCATCCAGAAGTGCCCCCAAAGGAAGGCTTTGGGTACAAGTGAACTCCCCAGGGGAGCCTTTATGCAGCCCCACATGCAACTGGACCCTCCGGGTTCACTCTTTCACCGCAAGCCTAAATATAGCCCTAGCAAGCCTGGCTGTCGACTGAAAGCTCGGGCCACAGAAAATGTGTTACGAGCCCCATTCGCCCATCCAAAAGTGCCCCCAAAGGAAGGCTTTGGGTACATCTGAACTCCCCAGGGGAGCCTTTACGCAGCCCCACATGCAACTGGACCCTCCGTGTTCGCTCTTTACAGCAACCCTAAATATAACCCTAGGCAGCATGGCAGAAAACTGAAAACTCGGGCCACAGAAACAGCGTTTCAAGCCCCTTTCGCCCATCCAGAAGTGACCCCAAAGGAAGGCTTTGGGTACAAGTGAACTCCCCAGGGGAGCCTTTATGCAGCCCCACATGCAACTGGACCCTCAGGGTTCACTCTTTCACAGCAACCCTAAATATAGCCCTCGGCGCAATGGGAGAAGACTGAAAAAGCGGGCCCCACAAAACGCATTGCGATTCCCCTTGGACCATCCAAAAGTGCCCCCAAAGGAAATCTTTGGGTACAACTGGACTCCCCAGGGGAGCCTTAACACAGCCCCACATGCAACTGGACCCTCCGTATTCGCTCTTTCACAGCAACCCTAAATATAGCCCTGGCCCGCCTGGCAGTCGACTGAAAACTCGGGCCACAGAAAATGCGTTAAAAGCCTAATTCGCCCATCTAAATGTGCCCCCAAAGGAAGGCTTTGGGTACAAGTGAACTCCCCAGGGGAGCCTTTATGCAGCCCCACATGCAACTGGACCCTCCGGGTTCACTCTTTCACAGCAACCCTAAATATAGCCCTCGGCGCAATGGGAGAAGACTGAAAAAGCGGGCCCCGGAAAACGAATTGCGATTCCCCTTGGACCATCCAAAAGTGCCACCAAAGGAAATCTTTGGGTACAACTGGACTCCCCAGGGGAGCCTTAACGCAGCCCCACATGCAACTGGACCCTCCGTATTCGCTCTTTCACAGCAACCCTAAATATAGCCCTGGCCCGCCTGGCAGTCGACTGAAAACTCGGGCCCCAGAAAATGCGTTAAAAGCATAATTCGCCCATCCAAAAGTGCCCCCAAAGGAAGGCTTTGGGTACAAGTGAACTCCCCAGGGGAGCCTTTATGCAGCCCCACATGCAACTGGACCCTCAGGGTTCACTCTTTCACAGCAACCCTAAATATAGCCCTGGCCCGCCTGGCAGTCGACTAAGAACTCGGGCCCCAGAAAATGCATTTCAAGCCCCATTCGCCCATCCAAAAGTGCCCCCAAAGGAAGGCTTTGGGTACATCTGAACTCCCCAGGGGAGCCTTTACGCAGCCCCACATGCAACTGGACCCTCAGGGTTCACTCTTTCACAGCAACCCTAAATATAGCCCTGGCCCGCCTGGCAGTCGACTGAAAACTCGGGCCCTAGGAAAACTGTTAAAAGCCTAATTCGCCCATCCAAAAGTACCCCCAGAGGAAGGCTTTGGGTACAACTGAACTCCCCAGAGGAGCCTTTATGCAGGCCCATACGCAACTGGACCCTCCGTATTCGCTCTTTCACAGCAACCCTAAATATAGCCCTGGCCCGCCTGGCAGTCGACTGAAAACTCGGGCCCCAGAAAATGCGTTAAAAGCCTAATTCGCCCATCCAAAAGTGCCCCCAGAGGAAGGCTTTGGGTACAAGTGAACTCCCCAGGGGAGCCTTTACGCAGCCCCACATGCAACTGGACCCTCCTTGTTCACTGTTTACGAGCAACCCTAAATATACCCCTAGCCACCATGGCAGAAGACTGAAAACTCGGGCTCCAGAAAATGCGTTTCAAGCCCCATTCACCCATCCAGAAGTGCCCCCAAAGGAAGGCTTTGGGTACAAGTGAACTCCCCAGGGGAGCCTTTATGCAGCCCCACATGCAACTGGACCCTCCGGGTTCACTCTTTCACAGCAAGCCTAAATATAACCCTAGCCACCATGGCAGAAGACTGAAAACTCGGGCTCCAGAAAATGCATTTCAAGCCCCATTCGCCCATCCAAAAGTGCCCCCAAAGGAAGGCTTTGGGTACAAGTGAACTCCCCAGGGGAGCCTTTACGCAGCCCCACATGCAACTGGACCCTCTGGGTTCACTCTTTCACCGCAAGCCTAAATATAGCCCTCGGCGCAATGAGAGAAGACTGAAAAAGCGGGCCTCAAAAAACGCATTGCGATTCCCCTTGTACCATCCAAAAGTGCCCCCAAAGGAAGGCTTTGGGTACAACTGGACGCCCCAGGGGAGCCTTAACGCAGCCCCACATGCAACTGGACCCTCAGTATTCGCTCTTTCACAGCAACCCTAAATATAGCCCTGGCCCGCCTGGCAGTCGACTGAAAACTCGGGCCCCAGAAAATGCGTTAAAAGCCTAATTCGCCCTTCCAAAAGTGCCCCCAAAGGAAGGCTTTGGGTACAAGTGAACTCCCCAGGGGAGCCTTTATGCAGCCCCACATGCAACTGGACCCTCCGGGTTCACTCTTTCACCGCAAGCCTAAATACAGCCCTGGCCCGCCTGGCAGTCGACTGAAAACTCGGGCCCTAGGAAAACTGTTAAAAGTCTAATTCGCCCATCCAAAAGTGCCCCCAGAGGAAGGCTTTGGGTACAACTGAACTCCCCAGAGGAGCCTTTATGCAGGCCCATACGCAACTGGACCCTCCGTATTCGCTCTTTCACAGCAACCCTAAATATAGCCCTGGCCCGCCTGGCAGTCGACTGAAAACTCGGGCCCCAGAAAATGCGTTAAAAGCCTAATTCGCCCATCCAAAAGTGCCCCCAGAGGAAGGCTTTGGGTACATCTGAACTCCCCAGGGGAGCCTTTACGCAGCCCCACATGCAACTGGACTCTCCTTGTTCACTGTTTACGAGCAACCCTAAATATACCCCTAGCCAGCATGGCAGAAGACTGAAAACTCGGGCTCCAGAAAATGCGTTTCAAGCCCCATTCACCCATCCAGAAGTGCCCCCAAAGGAAGGCTTTGGGTACAAGTGAACTCCCCAGGGGAGCCTTTATACAGCCCCACATGCAACTGGACCCTCCGGGTTCACTCTTTCACCGCAAGCCTAAATATAGCCCTGGGCACAATGGGAGAAGACTGAAAAAGCGGGCCCCAGAAAACGCATTGCGATTCCCCTTGGACCATGCAAAAGTGCCCCCAAAGGAAATCTTTGGGTACAACTGGACTCCCCAGGGGAGCCTTAACGCAGCCCCACATGCAACTGGACCCTCCGTATTCGCTCTTTCACAGCAACCCTAAATATAGCCCTGGCCCGCCTGGCAGTCGACTGAAAACTCGGGCCCCAGAAAATGCGTTAAAAGCCTAATTCGCCCATCCAAAAGTGCCCCCAGAGGAAGGCTTTGGGTACAAGTGAACTCCCCAGGGGAGCCTTTACGCAGCCCCACATGCAACTGGACCCTCCTTGTTCACTGTTTACGAGCAACCCTAAATATACCCCTAGCCACCATGGCAGAAGACTGAAAACTCTGGCTCCAGAAAATGCGTTTCAAGCCCCATTCACCCATCCAGAAGTGCCCCAAAAGGAAGGCTTTGGGTACAAGTGAACTCCCCAGGGGAGCCTTTACGCAGCCCCACATGCAACTGGACCCTCCGGGTTCACTCTTTCACCGCAAGCCTAAATATAGCCCTCGGCGCAATGGGAGAAGACTGAAAAAGCGGGCCTCAGAAAACGCATTGCGATTCCCCTTGGACCATCCAAAAGTGCCCCCAGAGGAAGGCTTTGGGTACAACTGGACTCCCCAGGGGAGCCTTAACACAGCCCCACATGCAACTGGACCCTCCGTATTCGCTCTTTCACAGCAACCCTAAATATAGCCCTGGCCCGCCTGGCAGTCGACTGAAAACTCGAGCCCCAGAAAATGCATTAAAAGCCTAATTCGCCCATACAAAAGGGCCCCCAAAGGAAGGCTTTGGGTACATCTGAACTCCCCAGGGGAGACTTTATGCAGCCCTACATGCAACTGGACCCTCCTTGTTCACTGTTTACGAGCAACCCTAAATATACCCCTAGCCACCATGGCAGAAGACTGAAAACTCGGGCTCCGGACAATGCGTTTCAAGCCCCATTCACCCATCCAGAAGTGCCCCCAAAGGAAGGCTTTGGGTACAAGTGAACTCCCCAGGGGAGCCTTTATGCAGCCCCACATGCAACTGGACCCTCCGGGTTCACTCTTTCACAGCAAGCCTAAATATAGCCCTAGCACGCCTGGCAGTCGACTGAAAGCTCGGGCCCCAGAAAATGTGTTACGAGCCCCATTCGCCCATCCAAAAGTGCCCCCAAAGGAAGGCTTTGGGTACATCTGAACTCCCCAGGGGAGCCTTTACGCAGCCCCACATGCAACTGGACCCTCCTTGTTCACTGTTTACGAGCAACCCTAAATATAACGCTAGCCAGCATGGCAGAAGACTGAAAACTCGGGCCACAGAAAAAGCGTTTCAAGCCCCTTTCGCCCATCCAGAAGTGCCCCCAAAGGAAGGCTTTGGGTACAAGTGAACTCCCCAGGGGAGCCTTTATGCAGCCCCACATGCAACTGGACCCTCCGTATTCGCTCTTTCACAGCAACCCTAAATATAACCCTGGCCCACATGGCAGACGACTGAAAACTCGGGCCCCAGAAAACATGCTACAAGCCCCATTCTCCCATCCAAAAGTGCCCCCAAAGGAAGGCTTTGGGTACAAGTGAACTCCCCAGGGGAGCCTTTATGCAGCCCCACATGCAACTGGACCCTCCCGGTTCACTCTTTCACCGCAAGTCTAAATATATCCCTAGCTCGACTGGCAGTAGACTGAATGCTCGTGCAACAGAAAATATGTTACGAGCCCCATTCGCCCATCCAAAAGTGCCCCCAAAGGAAGGCTTTGGGTACATCTGAACTCCCCAGGGGAGCCTTTACGCAGCCCCACATGCAACTGGACCCTCCTTGTTCACTGTTTACGAGCAACCCTAAATATACCCCTAGCCACCATGGCAGAAGACTGAAAACTCGGGCTCCAGAAAATGCGTTTCAAGCCCCATTCACCCATCCAGAAGTGCCCCCAAAGGAAGGCTTTGGGTACAAGTGAACTCCCCAGGGGAGCCTTTACGCAGCCCCACATGCAACTGGACCCTCCGGGTTCACTCTTTCACCGCAAGCCTAAATATAGACCTCAGCGCAAGGGGAGAAGACTGAAAAAGCGGGCCTCAGAAAACGCATTGCGATTCCCCTTGGACCATCCAAAAGTGCCCCCAAAGGAAGGCTTTGGGTACAACTGGACTCCCCAGGGGAGCCTTAACACAGCCCCACATGCAACTGGACCCTCAGTATTCGCTCTTTCACAGCAACCCTAAATATAGCCCTGGCCAGCCTGGCAGTCGACTGAAAACTCGGGCCCTAGGAAAACTGTTAAAAGCCTAATTCACCCATCCAAAAGTGACCCCAGAAAAAGGCTTGGGGTACATCTTAACTCCCCAGGGGAGCCTTTATGCAGGCCCATACGCAACTGCACCCTCCGTATTCGCTCTTTCACAGCAACCCTAAATATAGCCCTGGCCCGCCTGGCAGTCGACTGAAAACTCGGGCCCCAGAAAATGCGTTAAAAGCCTAATTCGCCCATCCAAAAGTGCCCCCAGAGGAAGGCTTTGGGTACATCTGAACTCCCCAGGGGAGCCTTTACGCAGCCCCACATGCAACTGGACCCTCCTTGTTCACTGTTTACGAGCAACCCTAAATATACCCCTAGCCACCATGGCAGAAGACTGAAAACTCGGGCTCCAGAAAATGCGTTTCAAGCCCCTTTCGCCCATCCAGAAGTGCCCCCAAAGGAAGGCTTTGGGTACAAGTGAACTCCCCAGGGGAGCCTTTATGCAGCCCCACATGCAACTGGACCCTCCGTATTCGCTCTTTCACAGCAACCCTAAATATAACCCTAGCCACCATGGCAGAAGACTGAAAACTCGGGCTCCAGAAAATGCATTTCAAGCCCCATTCGCCCATCCAAAAGTGCCCCCAAAGGAAGGCTTTGGGTACAAGGGAACTCCCCAGGGGAGCCTTTACGCAGCCCCACATGCAACTGGACCCTCAGGGTTCACTCTTTCACCGCAAGCCTAAATATAGCCCTCGGCGCAATGGGAGAAGACTGAAAAAGCGGGCCTCAAAAAACGCATTGCGATTCCCCTTGTACCATCCAAAAGTGCCCCCAAAGGAAGGCTTTGGGTACAACTGGACTCCCCAGGGGAGCCTTAACGCAGCCCCACATGCAACTGGACCCTCCGTATTCGCTCTTTCACAGCAACCCTAAATATAGCCCTGGCCCGCCTGGCAGTCGACTGAAAACTCGGGCCCTAGGAAAACTGTTAAAAGCCTAATTCGCCCATCCAAAAGTGCCCCCAGAGGAAGGCTTTGGGTACAAGTGAACTCCCCAGAGGAGCCTTTATGCAGGCCCATACGCAACTGGACCCTCCGTATTCGCTCTTTCACAGCAACCCTAAATATAACCCTGGCCCGCATGGCAGACGACTGAAAAATAGGGCCCCAGAAAACATGCTACAAGCCCCATTCTCCCATCCAAAAGTGCCCCCAAAGGAAGGCTTTGGGTACAACTGAACTCCCCAGGGGAGCCTTTACGCAGCCCCACATGCAACTGGACCCTCCTTGTTCACTGTTTACGAGCAACCCTAAATATACCCCTAGCCACCATGGCAGAAGACTGAAAACTCGGGCTCCAGAAAATGCGTTTCAAGCCCCATTCACCCATCCAGAAGTGCCCCCAAAGGAAGGCTTTGGGTACAAGTGAACTCCCCAGGGGAGCCTTTATGCAGCCCCACATGCAACTGGACCCTCCGGGTTCACTCTTTCACCGCAAGCCTAAATATAGCCCTGGGCGCAATGGGAGAAGACTGAAAAAGCGGGCCCCAGAAAACGCATTGCGATTCCCCTTGGACCATCCAAAAGTGCCCCCAAAGGAAATCTTTGGGTACAACTGGACTCCCCAGGGGAGCCTTTATGCAGCCCCACATGCAACTGGACCCTCCGTATTCGCTCTTTCACAGCAACCCTAAATATAGCCCTGGCCCGCCTGGCAGTCGACTGAAAACTCGGGCCCCAGAAAATGCATTAAAAGCCTAATTCGCCCATCCAAAAGTGCCCCCAGAGGAAGGCTTTGGGTACAAGTGAACTCCCCAGGGGAGCCTTTACGCAGCCCCACATGCAACTGGTCCCTCCTTGTTCGCTCTTTACAGCAACCCTAAATATAACCCTAGCCACCATGGCAGAAGACTGAAAACTCGGGCCACAGAAAAAGCGTTTCAAGCCCCATTCACCCATCCAGAAGTGCCCCCAAAGGAAGGCTTTGGGTACAAGTGAACTCCCCAGGGGAGCCTTTATGCAGCCCCACATGCAACTGGACCCTCCGGGTTCACTCTTTCACCGCAAGCCTAAATATAGCCCTAGCAAGCCTGGCTGTCGACTGAAAGCTCGGGCCACAGAAAATGTGTTACGAGCCCCATTCGCCCATCCAAAAGTGCCCCAAAAGGAAGGCTTTGGGTACATCTTAACTCCCCAGGGGAGCCTTTACGCAGCCCCACATGCAACTGGACCCTCCGTGTTCGCTCTTTACAGCAACCCTAAATATAACCCTAGGCAGCATGGCAGAAAACTGAAAACTCGGGCCACAGAAAAAGCGTTTCAAGCCCCTTTCGCCCATCCAGAAGTGACCCCAAAGGAAGGCTTTGGGTACAAGTGAACTCCCCAGGGGAGCCTTTATGCAGCCCCACATGCAACTGGACCCTCCGTATTCGCTCTTTCACAGCAACCCTAAATATAGCCCTGGCCCGCCTGGCAGTCGACTGAAAACTCGAGCCCCAGAAAATGCATTAAAAGCCTAATTCGCCCATACAAAAGTGCCCCCAGAGGAAGGCTTTGGGTACAAGTGAACTCCCCAGGGGAGCCTTTATGCAGCCCCACATGCAACTGGACCCTCCTTGTTCACTGTTTACGAGCAACCCTACATATACCCCTAGCCACCATGGCAGAAGACTGAAAACTCGGGCTCCAGAAAATGCGTTTCAAGCCCCATTCACCCATCCAGAAGTGCCCCAAAAGGAAGGCTTTGGGTACAAGTGAACTCCCCAGGGGAGCCTTTACGCAGCCCCACATGCAACTGGACCCTCCGGGTTCACTCTTTCACCGCAAGCCTAAATATAGACCTCGGCGCAAGGGGAGAAGACTGAAAAAGCGGGCCTCAGAAAACGCATTGCGATTCCCCTTGGACCATCCAAAAGTGCCCCCAAAGGAAGGCTTTGGGTACAACTGGACTCCCCAGGGGAGCCTTAACACAGCCCCACATGCAACTGGACCCTCAGTATTCGCTCTTTCACAGCAACCCTAAATATAGCCCTGGCCCGCCTGGCAGTCGACTGAAAACTCGGGCCCTAGAAAAACTGATAAAAGCCTAATTCGCCCATCCAAAAGTGCCCCCAGAGGAAGGCTTTGGGTACATCTGAACTCCCCAGGGGAGCCTTTATGCAGGCCCATACGCAACTGGACCCTCCGTATTCGCTCTTTCACAGCAACCCTAAATAAATCCCTGGCCCACCTGGCAGTCGACTGAAAGCTCGGGCCACAGAAAATTTGTTACGAGCCCCATTCGCCCATCCAAAAGTGCCCCCAAAGGAAGCCTTTGGGTACATCTTAACTCCCCAGGGGAGCCTTTACGCAGCCCCACATGCAACTGGACCCTCCGTGTTCGCTCTTTACAGCAACCCTAAATATAACCCTAGGCAGCATGGCAGAAGACTGAAAACTCGGGCCACAGAAAAAGCGTTTCAAGCCCCTTTCGCCCATCCAGAAGTGCCCCCAAAGGAAGGCTTTGGGTACAAGTGAACTCCCCAGGGGAGCCTTTATGCAGCCCCACATGCAACTGGACCCTCAGTATTCGCTCTTTCACAGCAACCCTAAATATAGCCCTGGCCCGCCTGGCAGTCGACTGAAAACTCGGGCGCCAGAAAATGCATTAAAAGCCGAATTCGCCCATGCAAAAGGGCCCCCAGAGGAAGGCTTTGGGTACATCTGAACTCCCCAGGGGAGCCTTTATGCAGCCCCACATGCAACTGGACCCTCCGGGTTCACTCTTTCACCGCAAGCCTAAATATAGCCCTAGCACGCCTGGCAGTCGACTGAAAGCTCGGGCCCCAGAAAATGTGTTACGAGCCCCATTCACCCATCCAGAAGTGCCCCCAAAGGAAGGCTTTGGGTACAAGTGAACTCCCCAGGGGAGCCTTTATGCAGCCCCACATGCAACTGGACCCTCCGTATTCGCTCTTTCACAGCAACCCTAAATATAGCCCTGGCCCGCATGGCACACGACTGAAAAATAGGGCCCCAGAAAACATGCTACAAGCCCCATTCTCCCATCCAAAAGTGCCACCAAAGGAAGGCTTTGGGTACAACTGAACTCCCCAGGGGAGCCTTTATGCAGCCCCACATGCAACTGGACCCTCCCGGTTCACTCTTTCACCGCAAGCCTAAATATAGCCCTAGCACGCCTGGCAGTAGACTGACAGCTCGGGCCCCAGAAAATGTGTTACGAGCCCCATTCGCCCATCCAAAAGTGCCCCCAAAGGAAGGCTTTGGGTACATTTGAACTCCCCAGGGGAGCCTTTACGCAGCCCCACATGCAACTGGACCCTCCTTGTTCACTGTTTACGAGCAACCCTAAATATACCCCTAGCCACCATGGCAGAAGACTGAAAACTCGGGCTCCAGAAAATGCGTTTCAAGCCCCATTCACCCATCCAGAAGTGCCCCCAAAGGAAGGCTTTGGGTACAAGTGAACTCCCCAGGGGAGCCTTTATGCAGCCCCACATGCAACTGGACCCTCCGGGTTCACTCTTTCACCGCAAGCCTAAATATAGCCCTCGGCGCAATGGGAGAAGACTGAAAAAGCGGGCCCCAGAAAACGCATTGCGATTCCCCTTGGACCATCCAAAAGTGCCCCCAAAGGAAATCTTTGGGTACAACTGGACTCCCCAGGGGAGCCTTTATGCAGCCCCACATGCAACTGGACCCTCCGTAATCGCTCTTTCACAGCAACCCTAAATATAGTCCTGGCCCGCCTGGCAGTCGACTGAAAACTCGGGCCCCAGAAAATGCGTTAAAAGCCTAATTCGCCCATCCAAAAGTGCCCCCAGAGGAAGGCTTTGGGTACAAGTGAACTCCCCAGGGGAGCCTTTATGCAGCCCCACATGCAACTGAACCCTCCTTGTTCACTGTTTACGAGCAACCCTAAATGTACCCCTAGCCACCATGGCAGAAGACTGAAAACTCGGACTCCAGAAAATGCGTTTCAAGCCCCATTCACCCATCCAGAAGTGCCCCCAAAGGAAGGCTTTGGGTACAACTGAACTCCCCAGGGGAGCCTTTATGCAGCCCCACATGCAACTGGACCCTCCGGGTTCACTCTTTCACAGCAAGCCTAAATATAACCCTAGCCACCATGGCAGAAGACTGAAAACTCGGGCTCCAGAAAATGCATTTCAAGCCCCATTCACCCATACAAAAGTGCCCTTAAAGGAAGGCTTTGGGTACAAGTGAACTCCCCAGGGGAGCCTTTACGCAGCCCCACATGCAACTGGACCCTCTGGGTTCACTCTTTCACAGCAAGCCTAAATATAGCCCTCGGCGCAATGGGAGAAGACTGAAAAAGCGGGCCTCAAAAAACGCATTGCGATTCCTCTTGTACCATCCAAAAGTGCCCCCAAAGGAAGGCTTTGGGTACAACTGGACTCCCCAGGGGAGCCTTAACGCAGCCCCACATGCAACTGGACCCTCCGTATTCGCTCTTTCACAGCAACCCTAAATATAGCCCTGGCCCGCCTGGCAGTCCACTGAAAACTCGGGCCCTAGAAAAAACTGTTAAAAGCCTAATTCGCCCATCCAAAAGTGCCCCCAGAGGAAGGCTTTGGGTACATCTGAACTCCCCAGGGGAGCCTTTATGCAGGCCCATACGCAACTGGACCCTCCGTATTCGCTCTTTCACAGCAACCCTAAATATAGCCCTGGCCCGCCTGGCAGTCGACTGAAAACTCGGGCCCCAGAAAATGCATTAAAAGCCTAATTCGCCCATCCAAAAGTGCCCCCAGAGGAAGGCTTTGGGTACAAGTGAACTCCCCAGGGGACCCTTTATGCAGCCCCACATGCAACTGGACCCTCCGGGTTCACTCTTTCACCGCAAGCCTAAATATAGCCCTAGCAAGCCTGGCAGTGGACTGAAAGCTCGGGCCACAGAAAATTTGTTACGAGCCCCATTCGCCCATCCAAAAGTGCCCCCAAAGGAAGGCTTTGGGTACATCTTAACTCCCCAGGGGAGCCTTTACGCAGCCCCACATGCAACTGGACCCTCCGTGTTCGCTCTTTACAGCAACCCTAAATATAACCCTAGGCAGCATGGCAGAAGACTGAAAACTCGGGCCACAGAAAAAGCGTTTCAAGCCCCTTTCGCCCATCCAGAAGTGCCCCCAAAGGAAGGCTTTGGGTACAAGTGAACTCCCCAGGGGAGCCTTTATGCAGCCCCACATGCAACTGGACCCTCCGTATTCGCTCTTTCACAGCAACCCTAAATATAGCCCTGGCCCGCCTGGCAGTCGACTGAAAATTCGGGCCCCAGAAAATGCATTAAAAGCCTAATTCGCCCATCCAAAAGGGCCCCCAGAGGAAGGCTTTGGGTAAATCTGAACTCCCCAGGGGAGCCTTTATGCAGCCCCACATGCAACTGGACCCTCCGGGTTCACTCTTTCACCGCAAGCCTAAATATAGCCCTAGCACGCCTGGCAGTCGACTGAAAGCTAGGGCCCCAGAAAATGTGTTACGAGCCCCAATCGCCCATCCAGAAGTGCCCTCAAAGGAAGGCTTTGGGTACAAGTGAACTCCCCAGGGGATCCTTTACGCAGCCCCACATGCAACTGGACCCTCCTTGTTCACTGTTTACGAGCAACCCTAAATATACCCCTAGCCACCATGGCAGAAGACTGAAAACTCGGGCTCCAGAAAATGCGTTTCAAGCCCCATTCACCCATCCAGAAGTGCCCCCAAAGGAAGGCTTTGGGTACAAGTGAACTCCCCAGGGGAGCCTTTATGCAGCCCCACATGCAACTGGACCCTCCGGGTTCACTCTTTCACCGCAAGCCTAAATATAGCCCTCGGCGCAATGGGAGAAGACTGAAAAAGCGGGCCCCAGAAAACGCATTGCGATTCCCCTTGGACCATCCAAAAGTGCCCCCAAAGGAAATCTTTGGGAACAACTGGACTCCCCAGGGGAGCCTTTATGCAGCCCCACATGCAACTGGACCCTCCGTATTCGCTCTTTCACAGCAACCCTAAATATAGCCCTGGCCCGCCTGGCAGTCGACTGAAAACTCGGGCCCCAGAAAATGCGTTAAAAGCCTAATTCGCCCATCCAAAAGTGCCCCCAGAGGAAGGCTTTGGGTACAATTGAACTCCCCAGGGGAGCCTTTATGCAGCCCCACATGCAACTGGACCCTCCGGGTTCACTCTTTCACAGCAACCCTAAATATAGCCCTGGCCCGCCTGGCAGTCGACTGAAAACTCGGGCCCCAGAAAATGCGTTAAAAGCCTAATTCGCCCATCCAAAAGTGCCCCCAGAGGAAGGCTTTGGGTACAAGTGAACTCCCCAGGGGAGCCTTTATGCAGCCCCACATGCAACTGGACCCTCCTTGTTCACTGTTTACGAGCAACCCTAAATATACCCCTAGCCACCATGGCAGAAGACTGAAAACTCGGGCTCCAGAAAATGCGTTTCAAGGCCCATTCACCCATCCAGAAGTGCCCCCAAAGGAAGGCTTTGGGTACAAGTGAACTCCCCAGGGGAGCCTTTATGCAGCCCCACATGCAACTGGACCCTCAGTTTTCAGTCGACTGAAAACTCGGGCCCCAGAAAATGCGTTAAAAGCCTAATTCGCCCATCCAAAAGTGCCCCCAAAGGAAGGCTTTGGGTACAATTGAACTCCCCAGGGGAGCCTTTATGCAGCCCCACATGCAACTGGACCCTCCGGGTTCACTCTTTCACAGCAACCCTAAATATAGCCCTGGCCCGCCTGGCAGTCGACTGAAAACTCGGGCCCCAGAAAATGCGTTAAAAGTCTAATTCGCCCATCCAAAAGTGCCCTTAAAGGAAGGCTTTGGGTACAATTGAACTCCCCAGGGGAGCCTTTATGCAGCCCCACATGCAACTGGACCCTCCGGGTTCACTCTTTCACAGCAACCCTAAATATAGCCCTGGCCCGCCTGGCAGTCGACTGAAAACTCGGGCCCCAGAAAATGCGTTAAAAGCCTAATTCGCCCATCCAAAAGTGCCCCCAGAGGAAGGCTTTGGGTACAAGTGAACTCCCCAGGGGAGCCTTTATGCAGCCCCACATGCAACTGGACCCTCCTTGTTCACTGTTTACGAGCAACCCTAAATATACCCCTAGCCACCATGGCAGAAGACTGAAAACTCGGGCTCCAGAAAATGCGTTTCAAGCCCCATTCACCCATCCAGAAGTGCCCCCAAAGGAAGGCTTTGGGTACAAGTGAACTCCCCAGGGGAGCCTTTATGCAGCCCCACATGCAACTGGACCCTCTGGGTTCACTCTTTCACCGCAAGCCTAAATATAGCCCTCGGCGCAATGGGAGAAGACTGAAAAAGCGGGCCTCAAAAAACGCATTGCGATTCCTCTTGTACCATCCAAAAGTGCCCCCAAAGGAAGGCTTTGGGTACAACTGGACTCCCCAGGGGAGCCTTAACGCAGCCCCACATGCAACTGGACCCTCCGTATTCGCTCTTTCACAGCAACCCTAAATATAGCCCTGGCCCGCCTGGCAGTCGACTGAAAACTCGGGCCCTAGAAAAACTGTTAAAAGCCTAATTCGCCCATCCAAAAGTGCCCCCAGAGGAAGGCTTTGGGTACATCTGAACTCCCCAGGGGAGCCTTTATGCAGGCCCATACGCAACTGGACCCTCCGTATTCGCTCTTTCACAGCAACCCTAAATAAATCCCTGGCCCACCTGGCAGTCGACTGAAAGCTCGGGCCACAGAAAATTTGTTACGAGCCCCATTCGCCCATCCAAAAGTGCCCCCAAAGGAAGGCTTTGGGTACATCTTAACTCCCCAGGGGAGCCTTTACGCAGCCCCACATGCAACTGGACCCTCCGTGTTCGCTCTTTACAGCAACCCTAAATATAACCCTAGGCAGCATGGCAGAAGACTGAAAACTCGGGCCACAGAAAAAGCGTTTCAAGCCCCTTTCGCCCATCCAGAAGTGCCCCCAAAGGAAGGCTTTGGGTACAAGTGAACTCCCCAGGGGAGCCTTTATGCAGCCCCACATGCAACTGGACCCTCTGGGTTCACTCTTTCACCGCAAGCCTAAATATAACCCTAGGCAGCATGGCAGAAGACTGAAAACTCGGGCTCCAGAAAATGCATTTCAAGCCCCATTCGCCCATCCAAAAGTGCCCTTAAAGGAAGGCTTTGGGTACAAGTGAACTCCCCAGGGGAGCCTTTACGCAGCCCCACATGCAACTGGACCCTCTGGGTTCACTCTTTCACCGCAAGCCTAAATATAACCCTAGGCAGCATGGCAGAAGACTGAAAACTCGGGCCACAGAAAAAGCGTTTCAAGCCCCTTTCGCCCATCCAGAAGTGCCCCTAAAGGAATGCTTTGGGTACAAGTGAACTCCCCAGGGGAGCCTTTATGCAGCCCCACATGCAACTGGACCCTCCGTATTCGCTCTTTCACAGCAACCCTAAATATAGCCCTGGCCCGCCTGGCAGTCGACTGAAAACTCGGGCCCCAGAAAATGCATTAAAAGCCTAATTCGCCCATCCAAAAGTGCCCCCAGAGGAAGGCTTTGGGTACATCTGAACTCCCCAGGGGAGCCTTTATGCAGCCCCACATGCAACTGGACCCTCCGGGTTCACTCTTTCACCGCAAGCCTAAATATAGCCCTAGCACGCCTGGCAGTCGAATGAAAGCTAGGGCCCCAGAAAATGTGTTACGAGCCCCATTCGCCCATCCAGAAGTGCCCTCAAAGGAAAGCTTTGGGTACAAGTGAACTCCCCAGGGGAGCCTTAATGCAGCCCCACATGCAACTGGACCCTCCGTATTCGCTCTTTCACAGCAACCCTAAATATAACCCTGGCCCGCATGGCACACGACTGAAAAATAGGGCCCCAGAAAACATGCTACAAGCCCCATTCTCCCATCCAAAAGTGCCACCAAAGGAAGGCTTTGGGTACAACTGAACTCCCCAGGGGAGCCTTTATGCAGCCCCACATGCAACTGGACCCTCCCGGTTCACTCTTTCACCGCAAGCCTAAATATAGCCCTAGCACGCCTGGCAGTAGACTGAAAGCTCGGGCCCCAGAAAATGTGTTACGAGCCCCATTCGCCCATCCAAAAGTGCCCCCAAAGGAAGGCTTTGGGTACATTTGAACTCCCCAGGGCAGCCTTTACGCAGCCCCACATGCAACTGGACCCTCCTTGTTCACTGTTTACGAGCAACCCTAAATATACCCCTAGCCACCATGGCAGAAGACTGAAAACTCGGGCTCCAGAAAATGCGTTTCAAGCCCCATTCACCCATCCAGAAGTGCCCCCAAAGGAAGGCTTTGGGTACAACTGAACTCCCCAGGGGAACCTTTATGCAGCCCCACATGCAACTGGACCCTCCGGGTTCACTCTTTCACCGCAAGCCTAAATATAGCCCTCGGCGCAATGGGAGAAGACTGAAAAAGCGGGCCCCAGAAAACGCATTGCGATTCCCCTTGGACCATCCAAAAGTGCCCCCAAAGGAAATCTTTGGGTACAACTGGACTCCCCAGGGGAGCCTTTATGCAGCCCCACATGCAACTGGACCCTCCGTATTCGCTCTTTCACAGCAACCCTAAATATAGCCCTGGCCCGCCTGGCAGTCGACTGAAAACTCGGGCCCCAGAAAATGCGTTAAAAGCCTAATTCGCCCATCCAAAAGTGCCCCCAAAGGAAGGCTTTGGGTACAATTGAACTCCCCAGGGGAGCCTTTATGCAGCCCCACATGCAACTGGACCCTCCGGGTTCACTCTTTCACCGCAAGCCTAAATATAGCCCTGGCCCGCCTGGCAGTCGACTGAAAACTCGGGCCCCAGAAAATGCGTTAAAAGCCTAATTCGCCCATCCAAAAGTGCCCCCAGAGGAAGGCTTTGGGTACAAGTGAACTCCCCAGGGGAGCCTTTATGCAGCCCCACATGCAACTGGACCCTCCTTGTTCACTGTTTACGAGCAACCCTAAATATACCCCTAGCCACCATGGCAGAAGACTGAAAACTCGGGCTCCAGAAAATGCGTTTCAAGCCCCATTCACCCATCCAGAAGTGCCCCCAAAGGAAGGCTTTGGGTACAAGTGAACTCCCCAGGGGAGCCTTTATGCAGCCCCACATGCAACTGGACCCTCCGGGTTCACTCTTTCACAGCAAGCCTAAATATAACCCTAGCCACCATGGCAGAAGACTGAAAACTCGGGCTCCAGAAAATGCATTTCAAGCCCCATTCGCCCATCCAAAAGTGCCCTTAAAGGAAGGCTTTGGGTACAAGTGAACTCCCCAGGGGAGCCTTTACGCAGCCCCACATGCAACTGGACCCTCTGGGTTCACTCTTTCACCGCAAGCCTAAATATAACCCTCGGCGAAATGGGAGAAGACTGAAAAAGCGGGCCTCAAAAAACGCATTGCGATTCCTCTTGTACCATCCAAAAGTGCCCCCAAAGGAAGGCTTTGGGTACAACTGGACTCCCCAGGGGAGCCTTAACGCAGCCCCACATGCAACTGGACCCTCCGTATTCGCTCTTTCACAGCAACCCTAAATATAGCCCTGGCCCGCCTGGCAGTCGACTGAAAACTCGGGCCCTAGAAAAACTGTTAAAAGCCTAATTCGCCCATCCAAAAGTGCCCCCAGAGGAAGGCTTTGGGTACAAGTGAACTCCCCAGGGGAGCCTTTATGCAGCCCCACATGCAACTGGACCCTCCGGGTTCACTCTTTCACCGCAAGCCTAAATATAGCCCTGGCCCGCCTGGCAGTGGACTGAAAGCTCGGGCCACAGAAAATTTGTTACGAGCCCCATTCGCCCATCCAAAAGTGCCCCCAAAGGAAGGCTTTGGGTACATCTTAACTCCCCAGGGGAGCGTTTACGCAGCCCCACATGCAACTGGACCCTCTGTGTTCGCTCTTTACAGCAACCCTAAATATAACCCTAGGCAGCATGGCAGAAGACTGAAAACTCGGGCCACAGAAAAAGCGTTTCAAGCCCCTTTCGCCCATCCAGAAGTGCCCCCAAAGGAAGGCTTTGGGTACAAGTGAACTCCCCAGGGGAGCCTTTATGCAGCCCCACATGCAACTGGACCCTCCGTATTCACTCTTTCACAGCAACCCTAAATATATCCCTGGCCCGCCTGGCAGTCGACTGAAAACTCGTTCCCCAGAAAATGCATTAAAAGCCTAATTCGCCCATCCAAAAGGGCCCCCAGAGGAAGGCTTTGGGTACATCTGAACTCCCCAGGGGAGCCTTTATGCAGCCCCACATGCAACTGGACCCTCCGGGTTCACTCTTTCACCGCAAGCCTAAATATAGCCCTAGCACGCCTGGCAGTCGACTGAAAGCTAGGGCCCCAGAAAATGTGTTACGAGCCCCATTCGCCCATCCAGAAGTGCCCTCAAAGGAAGGCTTTGGGTACAAGTGAACTCCCCAGGGGAGCCTTTATGCAGCCCCACATGCAACTGGACCCTCCGTATTCGCTCTTTCACAGCAACCCTAAATATAACCCTGGCCCGCATGGAACACGACTGAAAAATAGGGCCCCAGAAAACATGCCACAAGCCCCATTCTCCCATCCAAAAGTGCCACCAAAGGAAGGCTTTGGGTACAACTGAACTCCCCAGGGGAGCCTTTATGCAGACCCACATGCAACTGGACCCTCCCGGTTCACTCTTTCACCGCAAGCCTAAATATAGCCCTAGCACGCCTGGCAGTAGACTGACAGCTCGGGCCCCAGAAAATGTGTTACGAGCCCCATTCGCCCATCCAAAAGTGCCCCCAAAGGAAGGCTTTGGGTACATTTGAACTCCCCAGGGGAGCCTTTACGCAGCCCCACATGCAACTGGACCCTCCTTGTTCACTGTTTACGAGCAACCCTAAATATACCCCTAGCCACCATGGCAGAAGACTGAAAACTCGGGCTCCAGAAAATGCGTTTCAAGCCCCATTCACCCATCCAGAAGTGCCCCCAAAGGAAGGCTTTGGGTACAACTGAACTCCCCAGGGGAGCCTTTATGCAGCCCCACATGCAACTGGACCCTCCGGGTTCACTCTTTCACCGCAAGCCAAAATATATCACTCGGCGCAATGGGAGAAGACTGAAAAAGCGGGCCCCACAAAACGCATTGCGATTCCCCTTGGACCATCCAAAAGTGCCCCCAAAGGAAATCTTTGGGTACAACTGGACTCCCCAGGGGAGCCTTTATGCAGCCCCACATGCAACTGGACCCTCCGTATTCGCTCTTTCACAGCAACCCTAAATATAGCCCTGGCCCGCCTGGCAGTCGACTGAAAACTCGGGCCCCAGAAAATGCGTTAAAAGCCTAATTCGCCCATCCAAAAGTGCCTCCAAAGGAAGGCTTTGGGTACAATTGAACTCCCCAGGGGAGCCTTTATGCAGCCCCACATGCAACTGGACCCTCCGGGTTCACTCTTTCACAGCAACCCTAAATATAGCCCTGGCCCGCCTGGCAGTCGACTGAAAACTCGGGCCCCAGAAAATGCGTTAAAAGCCTAATTCGCCCATCCAAAAGTGCCCCCAGAGGAAGGCTTTGGGTACAAGTGAACTCCCCAGGGGAGCCTTTATGCAGCCCCACATGCAACTGGACCCTCCTTGTTCACTGTTTACGAGCAACCCTAAATATACCCCTAGCCACCATGGCAGAAGACTGAAAACTCGGTCTCCAGAAAATGCGTTTCAAGCCCCATTCACCCATCCAGAAGTGCCCCCAAAGGAAGGCTTTGGGTACAAGTGAACTCCCCAGGGGAGCCTTTACGCAGCCCCACATGCAACTGGACCCTCCGGGTTCACTCTTTCACCGCAAGCCTAAATATAGCCCTCGGCGCAATGGGAGAAGACTGAAAAAGCGGGCCTCAGAAAATGCATTGCGATTCCCCTTGGACCATCCAAAAGTGCCCCCAGAGGAAGGCTTTGGGTACAACTGGACTCCCCAGGGGAGCCTTTATGCAGCCCCACATGCAACTGGACCCTCCGTATTCGCTCTTTCACAGCAACCCTAAATATAGCCCTGGCCCGCCTGGCAGTCGACTGAAAACTCGGGCCCCAGAAAATGCATTAAAAGCCTAATTCGCCCATCCAGAAGTGCCCCCAAAGGAAGGCTTTGGGTACAAGTGAACTCCCCAGGGGAGCCTTAACGCATCCCCACATGCAACTGGACCCTCCTTGTTCGCTCTTTACAGTAACCCTAAATATAACCCTAGCCATCATGGCAGAAGACTGAAAACTCGGGCCACAGAAAAAGCGTTTCAAGCCCCTTTCGCCATCCAGAAGTGCCCCCAAAGGAAGGCTTTGGGTACAAGTGAACTCCCCAGGGGAGCCTTTATGCAGCCCCACATGCAACTGGACCCTCCGTATTCGCTCTTTCACAGCAACCCTAAATATAACCCTGGCCCGCATGGCAGACGACTGAAAAATAGGGCCCCAGAAAACATGCTACAAGCCCCATTCTCCCATCCAAAAGTGCCCCCACAGGAAGGCTTTGGGTACAACTGAACTCCCCAGGGGAGCCTTTATGCAGCCCCACATGCAACTGGACCCTCCGGGTTCACTCTTTCACAGCAACCCTAAATATAGCCCTCGGCGCAATGGGAGAAGCCTGAAAAAGCGGGCCCCACAAAACGCATTGCGATTCCCCTTGGACCATCCAAAAGTGCCCCCAAAGGAAATCTTTGGGTACAACTTAACTCCCCAGGGGAGCCTTTATGCAGCCCCACATGCAACTGGACCCTCCGTATTCGCTCTTTCACAGCAACCCTAAATATAGCCCTGGCCCGCCTGGCAGTCGACTGAAAACTCGGGCCCCAGAAAATGCATTAAAAGCCTAATTCGCCCATCCAAAAGTGCCCCCAGAGGAAGGCTTTGGGTACAAGTGAACTCCCCAGGGGAGCCTTAACGCATCCCCACATGCAACTGGACCCTCCTTGTTCGCTCTTTACAGTAACCCTAAATATAACCCTAGCCAGCATGGCAGAAGACTGAAAACTCGGGCCACAGAAAAAGCGTTTCAAGCCCCTTTCGCCATCCAGAAGTGCCCCCAAAGGAAGGCTTTGGGTACAAGTGAACTCCCCAGGGGAGCCTTTATGCAGCCCCACATGCAACTGGACCCTCCGTATTCGCTCTTTCACAGCAACCCTAAATATAACCCTGGCCCGCATGGCAGACGACTGAATAATAGGGCCCCAGAAAACATGCTACAAACCCCATTCTCCCATCCAAAAGTGCCCCCAAAGGAAGGCTTTGGGTACAACTGAACTCCCCAGGGGAGCCTTTATGCAGCCCCACATGCAACTGGACCCTCCGGGTTCACTCTTTCACAGCAACCCTAAATATAGCCCTCGGCGCAATGGGAGAAGACTGAAAAAGCGGGCCCCACAAAACGCATTGCGATTCCCCTTGGCCATCCAAAAGTGCCCCCAAAGGAAATCTTTGGGTACAACTGGACTCCCCAGGGGAGCCTTAACACAGCCCCACATGCAACTGGACCCTCCGTATTTGCTCTTTCACAGCAACCCTAAATATAGCCCTGGCCCGCCTGGCAGTCGACTGAAAACTCGGGCCCCAGAAAATGCGTTAAAAGCCTAATTCGCCCATCCAAAAGTGCCCCCAAAGGAAGGCTTTGGGTACAAGTGAACTCCCCAGGGGAGCCTTTATGCAGCCCCACATGCAACTGGACCCTCCGGGTTCACTCTTTCACAGCAACCCTAAATATAGCCCTGGCCCGCCTGGCAGTCGACTGAAAACTCGGGCCCCAGAAAATGCATTTCAAACCCCATTCGCCCATCCAAAAGTGCCCCCAAAGGAAGGCTTTGGGTACATCTGAACTCCCCAGGGGAGCCTTTACGCAGCCCCACATGCAACTGGACCCTCAGGGTTCACTCTTTCACAGCAACCCTAAATATAGCCCTGTCCCTCCTGGCAGTCGACTGAAAACTCGGGCCCTAGGAAAACTGTTAAAAGCCTAATTCGCCCATCCAAAAGTGCCCCCAGAGGAAGGCTTTGGGTACAACTGAACTCCCCAGAGGAGCCTTTATGCAGGCCCATACGCAACTGGACCCTCCGTATTCGCTCTTTCACAGCAACCCTAAATATAGCCCTGGCCCGCCTGGCAGTCGACTGAAAACTCGGGCCCCAGAAAATGCGTTAAAAGCCTAATTCGCCCATCCAAAAGTGCCCCCAGAGGAAGGCTTTGGGTACATCTGAACTCCCCAGGGGAGCCTTTACGCAGCCCCACATGCAACTGGACCCTCCTTGTTCACTGTTTACGAGCAACCCTAAATATACCCCTAGCCACCATGGCAGAAGACTGAAAACTCGGGCTCCAGAAAATGCGTTTCAAGCCCCATTCACCCATCCAGAAGTGCCCCCAAAGGAAGGCTTTGGGTACAAGTGAACTCCCCAGGGGAGCCTTTATGCAGCCCCACATGCAACTGGACCCTCCGGGTTCACTCTTTCACAGCAAGCCTAAATATAACCCTAGCCACCATGGCAGAAGACTGAAAACTCGGGCTCCAGAAAATGCATTTCAAGCCCCATTCGCCCATCCAAAAGTGCCCCCAAAGGAAGGCTTTGGGTACAAGTGAACTCCCCAGGGGAGCCTTTACGCAGCCCCACATGCAACTGGACCCTCTGGGTTCACTCTTTCACCGCAAGCCTAAATATAGCCCTGGCCCGCCTGGCAGTCGACTGAAAACTCGGGCCCTAGGAAAACTGTTAAAAGTCTAATTCGCCCATCCAAAAGTGCCCCCAGAGGAAGGCTTTGGGTACAACTGAACTCCCCAGAGGAGCCTTTATGCAGGCCCATACGCAACTGGACCCTCCGTATTCGCTCTTTCACAGCAACCCTAAATATAGCCCTGGCCCGCCTGGCAGTCGACTGAAAACTCGGGCCCCAGAAAATGCGTTAAAAGCCTAATTCGCCCATCCAAAAGTGCCCCCAGAGGAAGGCTTTGGGTACATCTGAAATCCCCAGGGGAGCCTTTATGCAGCCCCACATGCAACTGGACTCTCCTTGTTCACTGTTTACGAGCAACCCTAAATATACCCCTAGCCAGCATGGCAGAAGACTGAAAACTCGGGCTCCAGAAAATGCGTTTCAAGCCCCATTCACCAATCCAAAAAGTCACCAAAGGAAGGCTTTGGGTACAAGTGAACTCCCCAGGGGAGCCTTTATACAGCCCCACATGCAACTGGACCCTCCGGGTTCACTCTTTCACCGCAAGCCTAAATATAGCCCTGGCCCGCCTGGCAGTCGACTGAAAACTCGGGCCCTAGGAAAACTGTTAAAAGCCTAATTCGCCCATCCAAAAGTGCCCCCAGAGGAAGGCTTTGGGTACAACTGAACTCCCCAGAGGAGCCTTTATGCAGGCCCATACGCAACTGGATCCTCCGTATTCGCTCTTTCACAGCAACCCTAAATATAGCCCTGGCCCGCCTGGCAGTCGACTGAAAACTCGGGCCCCAGAAAATGCGTTAAAAGCCTAATTCGCCCATCCAAAAGTGCCCCCAGAGGAAGGCTTTGGGTACATCTGAACTCCCCAGGGGAGCCTTTACGCAGCCCCACATGCAACTGGACTCTCCTTGTTCACTGTTTACGAGCAACCCTAAATATAACCCTAGTCAGCATGGCAGAAGACTGAAAACTCGGGCTCCAGAAAATGCGTTTCAAGCCCCATTCACCCATCCAGAAGTGCCCCCAAAGGAAGGCTTTGGGTACAAGTGAACTCCCCAGGGGAGCCTTTATACAGCCCCACATGCAACTGGACCCTCCGGGTTCACTCTTTCACCGCAAGCCTAAATATAGCCCTGGGCGCAATGGGAGAAGACTGAAAAAGCGGGCCCCAGAAAACGCATTGCGATTCCCCTTGGACCATGCAAAAGTGCCCCCAAAGGAAATCTTTGGGTACAACTGGACTCCCCAGGGGAGCCTTAACGCAGCCCCACATGCAACTGGACCCTCCGTATTCGCTCTTTCACAGCAACCCTAAATATAGCCCTGGCCCGCCTGGCAGTCGACTGAAAACTCGGGCCCCAGAAAATGCGTTAAAAGCCTAATTCGCCCATCCAAAAGTGCCCCCAGAGGAAGGCTTTGGGTACAAGTGAACTCCCCAGGGGAGCCTTTACGCAGCCCCACATGCAACTGGACCCTCCTTGTTCACTGTTTACGAGCAACCCTAAATATACCCCTAGCCACCATGGCAGAAGACTGAAAACTCGGGCCACAGAAAAAGCGTTTCAAGCCCCATTCACCCATCCAGAAGTGCCCCCAAAGGAAGGCTTTGGGTACAAGTGAACTCCCCAGGGGAGCCTTTATGCAGCCCCACATGCAACTGGACCCTCCGGGTTCACTCTTTCACCGCAAGCCTAAATATAGCCCTAGCAAGCCTGGCTGTCGACTGAAAGCTCGGGCCACAGAAAATGTGTTACAAGCCCCATTCGCCCATCCAAAAGTGCCCCCAAAGGAAGGCTTTGGGTACATCTTAACTCCCCAGGGGAGCCTTTACGCAGCCCCACATGCAACTGGACCCTCCGTGTTCGCTCTTTACAGCAACCCTAAATATAACCCTAGGCAGCATGGCAGAAAACTGAAAACTCGGGCCACAGAAAAAGCGTTTCAAGCCCCTTTCGCCCATCCAGAAGTGACCCCAAAGGAAGGCTTTGGGTACAAGTGAACTCCCCAGGGGAGCCTTTATGCAGCCCCACATGCAACTGGACCCTCCGTATTCGCTCTTTCACAGCAACCCTAAATATATCCCTGGCCCGCCTGGCAGTCGACTGAAAACTCGAGCCCCAGAAAATGCATTAAAAGCCTAATTCGCCCATACAAAAGGGCCCCCAGAGGAAGGCTTTGGGTACATCTGAACTCCCCAGGGGAGCCTTTATGCAGCCCCACATGCAACTGGACCCTCCTTGTTCACTGTTTATGAGCAACCCTAAATATACCCCTAGCCACCATGGCAGAAGACTGAAAACTCGGGCTCCAGAAAATGCGTTTCAAGCCCCATTCACCCATCCAGAAGTGCCCCCAAAGGAAGGCTTTGGGTACAAGTGAACTCCCCAGGGGAGCCTTTATGCAGCCCCACATGCAACTGGACCCTCCGGGTTCACTCTTTCACCGCAAGCCTAAATATAGCCCTAGCACGCCTGGCAGTAGACTGAAAGCTCGGGCCCCAGAAAATGTGTTACGAGCCCCATTCGCCCATCCAAAAGTGCCCCCAAAGGAAGGCTTTGGGTACATCTGAACTCCCCAGGGGAGCCTTTACGCAGCCCCACATGCAACTGGACCCTCCTTGTTCACTGTTTACGAGCAACCCTAAATGTAACGCTAGCCAGCATGGCAGAAGACTGAAAACTCGGGCCACAGAAAAAGCGTTTCAAGCCCCTTTCGCCCATCCAGAAGTGCCCCCAAAGGAAGGCTTTGGGTACAAGTGAACTCCCCAGGGGAGCCTTTATGCAGCCCCACATGCAACTGGACCCTCCGTATTCGCTCTTTCACAGCAACCCTAAATATAACCCTGGCCCACATAGCAGACGACTGAAAACTCGGGCCCCAGAAAACATGTTACAAGCCCCATTCTCCCATCCAAAAGTGCCCCCAAAGGAAGGCTTTGGGTACAAGTGAACTCCCCAGGGGAGCCTTTATGCAGCCCCACATGCAACTGGACCCTCCCGGTTCACTCTTTCACCGCAAGTCTAAATATAGCCCTGGCCCGCCTGGCAGTCGACTGAAAACTCGGGCCCTAGGAAAACTGTTAAAAGTCTAATTCGCCCATCCAAAAGTGCCCCCAGAGGAAGGCTTTGGGTACAACTGAACTCCCCAGAGGAGCCTTTATGCAGGCCCATACGCAACTGGACCCTCCGTATTCGCTCTTTCACAGCAACCCTAAATATAGCCCTGGCCCGCCTGGCAGTCGACTGAAAACTCGGGCCCCAGAAAATGCGTTAAAAGCCTAATTCGCCCATCCAAAAGTGCCCCCAGAGGAAGGCTTTGGGTACATCTGAAATCCCCAGGGGAGCCTTTATGCAGCCCCACATGCAACTGGACTCTCCTTGTTCACTGTTTACGAGCAACCCTAAATATACCCCTAGCCAGCATGGCAGAAGACTGAAAACTCGGGCTCCAGAAAATGCGTTTCAAGCCCCATTCACCCATCCAAAAAGTCACCAAAGGAAGGCTTTGGGTACAAGTGAACTCCCCAGGGGAGCCTTTATACAGCCCCACATGCAACTGGACCCTCCGGGTTCACTCTTTCACCGCAAGCCTAAATATAGCCCTGGCCCGCCTGGCAGTCGACTGAAAACTCGGGCCCTAGGAAAACTGTTAAAAGCCTAATTCGCCCATCCAAAAGTGCCCCCAGAGGAAGGCTTTGGGTACAACTGAACTCCCCAGAGGAGCCTTTATGCAGGCCCATACGCAACTGGATCCTCCGTATTCGCTCTTTCACAGCAACCCTAAATATAGCCCTGGCCCGCCTGGCAGTCGACTGAAAACTCGGGCCCCAGAAAATGCGTTAAAAGCCTAATTCACCCATCCAAAAGTGCCCCCAGAGGAAGGCTTTGGGTACATCTGAACTCCCCAGGGGAGCCTTTACGCAGCCCCACATGCAACTGGACTCTCCTTGTTCACTGTTTACGAGCAACCCTAAATATAACCCTAGTCAGCATGGCAGAAGACTGAAAACTCGGGCTCCAGAAAATGCGTTTCAAGCCCCATTCACCCATCCAGAAGTGCCCCCAAAGGAAGGCTTTGGGTACAAGTGAACTCCCCAGGGGAGCCTTTATACAGCCCCACATGCAACTGGACCCTCCGGGTTCACTCTTTCACCGCAAGCCTAAGTATAGCCCTGGGCGCAATGGGAGAAGACTGAAAAAGCGGGCCCCAGAAAACGCATTGCGATTCCCCTTGGACCATGCAAAAGTGCCCCCAAAGGAAATCTTTGGGTACAACTGGACTCCCCAGGGGAGCCTTAACGCAGCCCCACATGCAACTGGACCCTCCGTATTCGCTCTTTCACAGCAACCCTAAATATAGCCCTGGCCCGCCTGGCAGTCGACTGAAAACTCGGGCCCCAGAAAATGCGTTAAAAGCCTAATTCGCCCATCCAAAAGTGCCCCCAGAGGAAGGCTTTGGGTACAAGTGAACTCCCCAGGGGAGCCTTTACGCAGCCCCACATGCAACTGGACCCTCCTTGTTCACTGTTTACGAGCAACCCTAAATATACCCCTAGCCACCATGGCAGAAGACTGAAAACTCGGGCCACAGAAAAAGCGTTTCAAGCCCCATTCACCCATCCAGAAGTGCCCCCAAAGGAAGGCTTTGGGTACAAGTGAACTCCCCAGGGGAGCCTTTATGCAGCCCCACATGCAACTGGACCCTCCGGGTTCACTCTTTCACCGCAAGCCTAAATATAGCCCTAGCAAGCCTGGCTGTCGACTGAAAGCTCGGGCCACAGAAAATGTGTTACAAGCCCCATTCGCCCATCCAAAAGTGCCCCCAAAGGAAGGCTTTGGGTACATCTTAACTCCCCAGGGGAGCCTTTACGCAGCCCCACATGCAACTGGACCCTCCGTGTTCGCTCTTTACAGCAACCCTAAATATAACCCTAGGCAGCATGGCAGAAAACTGAAAACTCGGGCCACAGAAAAAGCGTTTCAAGCCCCTTTCGCCCATCCAGAAGTGACCCCAAAGGAAGGCTTTGGGTACAAGTGAACTCCCCAGGGGAGCCTTTATGCAGCCCCACATGCAACTGGACCCTCCGTATTCGCTCTTTCACAGCAACCCTAAATATATCCCTGGCCCGCCTGGCAGTCGACTGAAAACTCGAGCCCCAGAAAATGCATTAAAAGCCTAATTCGCCCATACAAAAGGGCCCCCAGAGGAAGGCTTTGGGTACATCTGAACTCCCCAGGGGAGCCTTTATGCAGCCCCACATGCAACTGGACCCTCCTTGTTCACTGTTTATGAGCAACCCTAAATATACCCCTAGCCACCATGGCAGAAGACTGAAAACTCGGGCTCCAGAAAATGCGTTTCAAGCCCCATTCACCCATCCAGAAGTGCCCCCAAAGGAAGGCTTTGGGTACAAGTGAACTCCCCAGGGGAGCCTTTATGCAGCCCCACATGCAACTGGACCCTCCGGGTTCACTCTTTCACCGCAAGCCTAAATATAGCCCTAGCACGCCTGGCAGTAGACTGAAAGCTCGGGCCCCAGAAAATGTGTTACGAGCCCCATTCGCCCATCCAAAAGTGCCCCCAAAGGAAGGCTTTGGGTACATCTGAACTCCCCAGGGGAGCCTTTACGCAGCCCCACATGCAACTGGACCCTCCTTGTTCACTGTTTACGAGCAACCCTAAATGTAACGCTAGCCAGCATGGCAGAAGACTGAAAACTCGGGCCACAGAAAAAGCGTTTCAAGCCCCTTTCGCCCATCCAGAAGTGCCCCCAAAGGAAGGCTTTGGGTACAAGTGAACTCCCCAGGGGAGCCTTTATGCAGCCCCACATGCAACTGGACCCTCCGTATTCGCTCTTTCACAGCAACCCTAAATATAACCCTGGCCCACATAGCAGACGACTGAAAACTCGGGCCCCAGAAAACATGTTACAAGCCCCATTCTCCCATCCAAAAGTGCCCCCAAAGGAAGGCTTTGGGTACAAGTGAACTCCCCAGGGGAGCCTTTATGCAGCCCCACATGCAACTGGACCCTCCCGGTTCACTCTTTCACCGCAAGTCTAAATATATCCCTAGCTCGCCTGGCAGTAGACTGAATGCTCGGGCAACAGAAAATATGTTACGAGCCCCATTCGCCCATCCAAAAGTGCCCCCAAAGGAAGGCTTTGGGTACATCTGAACTCCCCAGGGGAGCCTTTATGCAGCCCCACATGCAACTGGACCCTCCTTGTTCACTGTTTACGAGCAACCCTAAATATACCCCTAGCCACCATGGCAGAAGACTGAAAACTCGGGCTCCAGAAAATGCGTTTCAAGCCCCATTCACCCATCCAAAAAAGCCCCAAAAGGAAGGCTTTGGGTACAAGTGAACTCCCCAGGGGAGCCTTTACGCAGCCCCACATGCAACTGGACCCTCCGGGTTCACTCTTTCACCGCAAGCCTAAATATAGACCTCGGCGCAAGGGGAGAAGACTGAAAAAGCGGGCCTCAGAAAACGCATTGCGATTCTCCTTGGACCATCCAAAAGTGCCCCCAAAGGAAGGCTTTGGGTACAACTGGACTCCCCAGGGGAGCCTTAACACAGCCCCACATGCAACTGGACCCTCAGTATTCGCTCTTTCACAGCAACCCTAAATATAGCCCTGGCCCGCCTGGCAGTCGACTGAAAACTCGGGCCCTAGGAAAACTGTTAAAAGCCTAATTCGCCCATCCAAAAGTGCCCCCAAAGGAAGGCTTTGGGTACAACTGAACTCCCCAGAGGAGCCTTTATGCAGGCCCATACGCAACTGGACCCTCCGTATTCGCTCTTTCACAGCAACCCTAAATATAGCCCTGGCCCGCCTGGCAGTCGACTGAAAACTCGGGCCCCAGAAAATGCGTTAAAAGCCTAATTCCCCCATCCAAAAGTGCCCCCAGAGGAAGGCTTTGGGTACATCTGAACTCCCCAGGGGAGCCTTTACGCAGCCCCACATGCAACTGGACCCTCCTTGTTCACTGTTTACGAGCAACCCTAAATATACCCCTAGCCACCATGGCAGAAGACTGAAAACTCGGGCTCCAGAAAATGCGTTTCAAGCCCCATTCACCCATCCAGAAGTTCCCCCAAAGGAAGGCTTTGGGTACAAGTGAACTCCCCAGGGGAGCCTTTATGCAGCCCCACATGCAACTGGACCCTCCGGGTTCACTCTTTCACAGCAAGCCTAAATATAACCCTAGCCACCATGGCAGAAGACTGAAAACTCGGGCTCCAGAAAATGCATTTCAAGCCCCATTCGCCCATCCAAAAGTGCCCCCAAAGGAAGGCTTTGGGTACAAGGGAACTCCCCAGGGGAGCCTTTACGCAGCCCCACATGCAACTGGACCCTCTGGGTTCACTCTTTCACCGCAAGCCTAAATATAGCCCTCGGCGCAATGGGAGAAGACTGAAAAAGCGGGCCTCAAAAAACGCATTGCGATTCCCCTTGTACCATCCAAAAGTGCCCCCAAAGGAAGGCTTTGGGTACAACTGGACGCTCCAGGGGAGCCTTAACGCAGCCCCACATGCAACTGGACCCTCCGTATTCGCTCTTTCACAGCAACCCTAAATATAGCCCTGGCCCGCCTGGCAGTCGACTGAAAACTCGGGCCCCAGAAAATGCGTTAAAAGCCTAATTCGCCCATCCAAAAGTGCCCCCAAAGGAAGGCTTTGGGTACAAGTGAACTCCCCAGGGGAGCCTTTATGCAGCCCCACATGCAACTGGACCCTCCGGGTTCACTCTTTCACCGCAAGCCTAAATATAGCCCTGGCCCGCCTGGCAGTCGACTGAAAACTCGGGCCCTAGGAAAACTGTTAAAAGCCTAATTCGCCCATCCAAAAGTGCCCCCAAAGGAAGGCTTTGGGTACAACTGAACTCCCCAGAGGAGCCTTTATGCAGGCCCATACGCAACTGGACCCTCCGTATTCGCTCTTTCACAGCAACCCTAAATATAGCCCTGGCCCGCCTGGCAGTCGACTGAAAACTCGGGCCCCAGAAAATGCGTTAAAAGCCTAATTCGCCCATCCAAAAGTGCCCCCAGAGGAAGGCTTTGGGTACATCTGAACTCCCCAGGGGAGCCTTTACGCAGCCCCACATGCAACTGGACTCTCCTTGTTCACTGTTTACGAGCAACCCTAAATATACCCCTAGCCAGCATGGCAGAAGACTGAAAACTCGGGCTCCAGAAAATGCGTTTCAAGCCCCATTCACCCATCCAGAAGTGCCCCCAAAGGAAGGCTTTGGGTACAAGTGAACTCCCCAGGGGAGCCTTTATACAGCCCCACATGCAACTGGACCCTCCGGGTTCACTCTTTCACCGCAAGCCTAAATATAGCCCTGGGCGCAATGGGAGAAGACTGAAAAAGCGGGCCCCAGAAAACGCATTGCGATTCCCCTTGGACCATGCAAAAGTGCCCCCAAAGGAAATCTTTGGGTACAAGTGAACTCCCCAGGGGAGCCTTAACGCAGCCCCACATGCAACTGGACCCTCCGTATTCGCTCTTTCACAGCAACCCTAAATATAGCCCTGGCCCGCCTGGCAGTCGACTGAAAACTCGGGCCCCAGAAAATGCGTTAAAAGCCTAATTCGCCCATCCAAAAGTGCCCCCAGAGGAAGGCTTTGGGTACAAGTGAACTCCCCAGGGGAGCCTTTACGCAGCCCCACATGCAACTGGACCCTCCTTGTTCACTGTTTACGAGCAACCCTAAATATACCCCTAGCCACAATGGCAGAAGACTGAAAACTCGGGCTCCAGAAAATGCGTTTCAAGCTCCATTCACCCATCCAGAAGTGCCCTCAAAGGAAGGCTTTGGGTACAAGTGAACTCCCCAGGGGAGCCTTTATGCAGCCCCACATGCAACTGGACCCTCCGGGTTCACTCTTTCACCGCAAGCCTAAATATAGCCCTCGGCGCAAGGGGAGAAGACTGAAAAAGCGGGCCTCAGAAAACGCATTGCGATTCCCCTTGGACCATCCAAAAGTGCCCCCAGAGGAAGGCTTTGGGTACAACTGGACTCCCCAGGGGAGCCTTAACACAGCCCCACATGCAACTGGACCCTCCGTATTCGCTCTTTCACAGCAACCCTAAATATAGCCCTGGCCCGCCTGGCAGTCGACTGAAAACTCGGGCCCCAGAAAATGCATTAAAAGCCTAATTCGCCCATCCAAAAGTGCCCCCAGAGGAAGGCTTTGGGTACAAGTGAACTCCCCAGGGGAGCCTTTACGCAGCCCCACATGCAACTGGACCCTCCGTGTTCGCTCTTTACAGCAACCCTAAATATAACCCAAGGCAGCATGGCAGAAGACTTAAAACTCAGGCCACAGAAAACGCGTTTCAAGCCCCTTTCGCCCATCCAGAAGTGCCCCCAAAGGAAGGCTTTGGGTACAAGTGAACTCCCCAGGGGAGCCTTTATGCAGCCCCACATGCAACTGGACCCTCCGTATTCGCTCTTTCACAGCAACCCTAAATATAGCCCTGGCCCGCCTGGCAGTCGACTGAAAACTCGAGCCCCAGAAAATGCATTAAAAGCCTAATTCGCCCATACAAAAGGGCCCCCAGAGGAAGGCTTTGGGTACATCTGAACTCCCCAGGGGAGCCTTTATGCAGCCCCACATGCAACTGGACCCTCCTTGTTCACTGTTTACGAGCAACCCTAAATATACCCCTAGCCACCATGGCAGAAGACTGAAAACTCGGGCTCCAGAAAATGCGTTTCAAGCCCCATTCACCCATCCAGAAGTGCCCCCAAAGGAAGGCTTTGGGTACAAGTGAACTCCCCAGGGGAGCCTTTACGCAGCCCCACATGCAACTGGACCCTCCGGGTTCACTCTTTCACAGCAACCCTAAATATAACCCTGGCCCACATAGCAGACGACTGAAAACTCGGGCCCAAGAAAACATGCTACAAGCCCCATTCTCCCATCCAAAAGTGCCCCCAAAGGAAGGCTTTGGGTACAAGTGAACTCCCCAGGGGAGCCTTTATGCAGCCCCACATGCAACTGGACCCTCCCGGTTCACTCTTTCACCGCAAGTCTAAATATATCCCTAGCTCGCCTGGCAGTAGACTGAATGCTCGGGCAACAGAAAATATGTTACGAGCCCCATTCGCCCATCCAAAAGTGCCCCCAAAGGAAGGCTTTGGGTACATCTGAACTCCCCAGGGGAGCCTTTACGCAGCCCCACATGCAACTGGACCCTCCTTGTTCACTGTTTATGAGAAACCCTAAATATACCCCTAGCCACCATGGCAGAAGACTGAAAACTCGGGCTCCAGAAAATGCGTTTCAAGCCCCATTCACCCATCCAGAAGTGCCCCAAAAGGAAGGCTTTGGGTACAAGTGAACTCCCCAGGGGAGCCTTTATGCAGCCCCACATGCAACTGGACCCTCCGGGTTCACTCTTTCACCGCAAGCCTAAATATAGACCTCGGCGCAAGGGGAGAAGACTGAAAAAGCGGGCCTCAAAAAACGCATTGCGATTCTCCTTGGACCATCCAAAAGTGCCCCCAAAGGAAGGCTTTGGGTACAACTGGACTCCCCAGGGGAGCCTTAACACAGCCCCACATGCAACTGGACCCTCAGTATTCGCTCTTTCACAGCAACCCTAAATATAGCCCTGGCCCGCCTGGCAGTCGACTGAAAACTCGGGCCCTAGGAAAACTGTTAAAAGCCTAATTCGCCCATCCAAAAGTGACCCCAGAAAAAGGCTTTGGGTACATCTTAACTCCCCAGGGGAGCCTTTATGCAGGCCCATACGCAACTGGACCCTCCGTATTCGCTCTTTCACAGCAACCCTAAATATAGCCCTGGCCCGCCTGGCAGTCGACTGAAAACTCGGGCCCCAGAAAATGCGTTAAAAGCCTAATTCCCCCATCCAAAAGTGCCCCCAGAGGAAGGCTTTGGGTACAACTGAACTCCCCAGGGGAGCCTTTATGCAGCCCCACATGCAACTGGACCCTCCGGGTTCACTCTTTCACAGCAAGCCTAAATATACCCCTAGCCACCATGGCAGAAGACTGAAAACTCGGGCTCCAGAAAATGCATTTCAAGCCCCATTCGCCCATCCAAAAGTGCCCCCAAAGGAAGGCTTTGGGTACAAGGGAACTCCCCAGGGGAGCCTTTATGCAGCCCCACATGCAACTGGACCCTCTGGGTTCACTCTTTCACCGCAAGCCTAAATATAGCCCTCGGCGCAATGGGAGAAGACTGAAAAAGCGGGCCTCAAAAAACGCATTGCGATTCCCCTTGGACCATCCAAAAGTGCCCCCAAAGGAAGGCTTTGGGTACAACTGGACGCCCCAGGGGAGCCTTAACGCAGCCCCACATGCAACTGGACCCTCCGTATTCGCTCTTTCACAGCAACCCTAAATATAGCCCTGGCCCGCCTGGCAGTCGACTGAAAACTCGGGCCCTAGGAAAACTGTTAAAAGCCTAATTCGCCCATCCAAAAGTGCCCCCAGAGGAAGGCTTTGGGTACAACTGAACTCCCCAGAGGAGCCTTTATGCAGGCCCATATGCAACTGGACCCTCCGTATTCGCTCTTTCACAGCAACCCTAAATATAGCCCTGGCCCGCCTGGCAGTCGACTGAAAACTCGGGCCCCAGAAAATGCGTTAAAAGCCTAATTCGCCCATCCAAAAGTGCCCCCAGAGGAAGGCTTTGGGTACATCTGAACTCCCCAGGGGAGCCTTTACGCAGCCCCACATGCAACTGGACCCTCCTTGTTCACTGTTTACGAGCAACCCTAAATATACCCCTAGCCACCATGGCAGAAGACTGAAAACTCGGGCTCCAGAAAATGCGTTTCAAGCCCCATTCACCCATCCAGAAGTGCCCCCAAAGGAAGGCTTTGGGTACAACTGAACTCCCCAGGGGAGCCTTTATGCAGCCCCACATGCAACTGGACCCTCCGGGTTCACTCTTTCACAGCAAGCCTAAATATAACCCTAGCCACCATGGCAGAAGACTGAAAACTCGGGCTCCAGAAAATGCATTTCAAGCCCCATTCGCCCATCCAAAAGTGCCCCCAAAGGAAGGCTTTGGGTACATCTGAACTCCCCAGGGGAGCCTTTACGCAGCCCCACATGCAACTGGACCCTCAGGGTTCACTCTTTCACCGCAAGCCTAAATATAGCCCTGGCCCGCCTGGCAGTCGACTGAAAACTCGGGCCCTAGGAAAACTGTTAAAAGCCTAATTCGCCCATCCAAAAGTGCCCCCAGAGGAAGGCTTTGGGTACAACTGAACTCCCCAGAGGAGCCTTTATGCATGCCCATACGCAACTGGACCCTCCGTATTCGCTCTTTCACAGCAACCCTAAATATAGCCCTGGCCCGCATGGCAGACGACTGAAAAATAGGGCCCCAGAAAACATGCTACAAGCCCCATTCTCCCATCCAAAAGTGCCCCCAAAGGAAGGCTTTGGGTACAACTGAACTCCCCAGGGGAGCCTTTATGCAGCCCCACATGCAACTGGACCCTCCCGGTTCACTCTTTCACCGCAAGCCTAAATATAGCCCTAGCACGCCTGGCAGTAGACTGACAACTCGGGCCCCAGAAAATGTGTTACGAGCCCCATTCGCCCATCCAAAAGTGCCCCCAAAGGAAGGCTTTGGGTACATTTGAACTCCCCAGGGCAGCCTTTACGCAGCCCCACATGCAACTGGACCCTCCTTGTTCACTGTTTACGAGCAACCCTAAATATACCCCTAGCCACCATGGCAGAAGACTGAAAACTCGGGCTCCAGAAAATGCGTTTCAAGCCCCATTCACCCATCCAGAAGTGCCCCCAAAGGAAGGCTTTGGGTACAACTGAACTCCCCAGGGGAGCCTTTATGCAGCCCCACATGCAACTGGACCCTCCGGGTTCACTCTTTCACCGCAAGCCTAAATATAGCCCTGGGCGCAATGGGAGAAGACTGAAAAAGCGGGCCCCAGAAAACGCATTGCGATTCCCCTTGGACCATCCAAAAGTGCCCCCAAAGGAAATCTTTGGGTACAACTGGACTCCCCAGGGGAGCCTTAACGCAGCCCCACATGCAACTGGACCCTCCGTATTCGCTCTTTCACAGCAACCCTAAATATAGCCCTGGCCCGCCTGGCAGTCGACTGAAAACTCGGGCCCCAGAAAATGCGTTAAAAGCCTAATTCGCCCATCCAAAAGTGCCCCCAGAGGAAGGCTTTGGGTACAACTGAACTCCCCAGGGGAGCCTTTATGCAGCCCCACATGCAACTGGACCCTCCTTGTTCACTGTTTACGAGCAACCCTAAATATAACCCTAGCCACCATGGCAGAAGACTGAAAACTCGGGCTCCAGAAAATGCGTTTCAAACCCCATTCACCCATCCAGAAGTGCCCCCAAAGGAAGGCTTTGGGTACAAGTGAACTCCCCAGGGGAGCCTTTATGCAGCCCCACATGCAACTGGACCCTCCGGGTTCACTCTTTCACAGCAAGCCTAAATATAACCCTAGCCACCATGGCAGAAGACTGAAAACTCGGGCTCCAGAAAATACATTTCAAGCCCCATTCGCCCATCCAAAAGTGCCCCCAAAGGAAGGCTTTGGGTACAAGTGAACTCCCCAGGGGAGCCTTTACGCAGCCCCACATGCAACTGGACCCTCTGGGTTCACTCTTTCACCGCAAGCCTAAATATAGCCCTCGGCGCAATGGGAGAAGCCTGAAAAAGCGGGCCTCAAAAAACGCATTGCGATTCCTCTTTTACCATCCAAAAGTGCCCCCAAAGGAAGGCTTTGGGTACAACTGGACTCCCCAGGGGAGCCTTAACGCAGCCCCACATGCAACTGGACCCTCCGTATTCGCTCTTTCACAGCAACCCTAAATATAGCCCTGGCCCGCCTGGCAGTCGACTGAAAACTCGGGCCCTAGAAAAACTGTTAAAAGCCTAATTCGCCCATCCAAAAGTGCCCCCAGAGGAAGGCTTTGGGTACATCTGAACTCCCCAGGGGAGCCTTTATGCAGGCCCATACGCAACTGGACCCTCCGTATTCGCTCTTTCACAGCAACCCTAAATAAATCCCTGGCCCACCTGGCAGTCGACTGAAAGCTCGGGCCACAGAAAATTTGTTACGAGCCCCATTCGCCCATCCAAAAGTGCCCCCAAAGGAAGGCTTTGGGTACAAGTGAATTCCCCAGGGGAGCCTTTACGCAGCCCCACATGCAACTGGACCCTCCGTGTTCGCTCTTTACAGCAACCCTAAATATAACCCTAGGCAGCATGGCAGAAGACTGAAAACTCGGGCCACAGAAAAAGCGTTTCATGCCCCTTTCGCCCATCCAGAAGTGCCCCCAAAGGAAGGCTTTGGGTACAAGTGAACTCCCCAGGGGAGCCTTTATGCAGCCCCACATGCAACTGGACCCTCCGTATTCGCTCTTTCACAGCAACCCTAAATATAGCCCTGGCCCGCCTGGCAGTCGACTGAAAACTCGGGCCCCAGAAAATGCATTAAAAGCCTAATTCGCCCATGCAAAAGGGCCCCCAGAGGAAGGCTTTGGGTACATCTGAACTCCCCAGGGGAGCCTTTATGCAGCCCCACATGCAACTGGACCCTCCGGGTTCACTCTTTCACCGCAAGCCTAAATATAGCCCTAGCACGCCTGGCAGTCGACTGAAAGCTCGGGCCCCAGAAAATGTGTTACGAGCCCCATTCGCCCATCCAGAAGTGCCCCCAAAGGAAGGCTTTGGGTACAAGTGAACTCCCCAGGGGAGCCTTTATGCAGCCCCACATGCAACTGGACCCTCCGTATTCGCTCTTTCACAGCAACCCTAAATATAGCCCTGGCCCGCATGGCACACGACTGAAAAATAGGGCCCCAGAAAACATGCCACAAGCCCCATTCTCCCATCCAAAAGTGCGCCCAGAGGAAGGCTTTGGGTACAACTGAACTCCCCAGGGGAGCCTTTATGCAGACCCACATGCAACTGGACCCTCCCGGTTCACTCTTTCACCGCAAGCCTAAATATAGCCCTAGCACGCCTGGCAGTAGACTGACAGCTCGGGCCCCAAAAAATGTGTTACGAGCCCCATTCGCCCATCCAAAAGTGCCCCCAAAGGAAGGCTTTGGGTACATTTGAACTCCCCAGGGGAGCCTTTACGCAGCCCCACATGCAACTGGACCCTCCTTGTTCACTGTTTACGAGCAACCCTAAATATACCCCTAGCCACCATGGCAGAAGACTGAAAACTCGGGCTCCAGAAAATGCGTTTCAAGCCCCATTCACCCATCCAGAAGTGCCCCCAAAGGAAGGCTTTGGGTACAACTGAACTCCCCAGGGGAGCCTTTATGCAGCCCCACATGCAACTGGACCCTCCGGGTTCACTCTTTCACCGCAAGCCTAAATATAGCCCTCGGCGCAATGGGAGAAGACTGAAAAAGCGGGCCCCAGAAAACGCATTGCGATTCCCCTTGGACCATCCAAAAGTGCCCCCAAAGGAAATCTTTGGGTACAACTGGACTCCCCAGGGGAGCCTTTATGCAGCCCCACATGCAACTGGACCCTCCGTATTCGCTCTTTCACAGCAACCCTAAATATAGTCCTGGCCCGCCTGGCAGTCGACTGAAAACTCGGGCCCCAGAAAATGCGTTAAAAGCCTAATTCGCCCATCCAAAAGTGCCCCCAGAGGAAGGCTTTGGGTACAAGTGAACTCCCCAGGGGAGCCTTTATGCAGCCCCACATGCAACTGGACCCTCCTTGTTCACTGTTTACGAGCAACCCTAAATGTACACCTAGCCACCATGGCAGAAGACTGAAAACTCGGACTCCAGAAAATGCGTTTCAAGCCCCATTCACCCATCCAGAAGTGCCCCCAAAGGAAGGCTTTGGGTACAAGTGAACTCCCCAGGGGAGCCTTTATGCAGCCCCACATGCAACTGGACCCTCCGGGTTCACTCTTTCACAGCAAGCCTAAATATAACCCTAGCCACCATGGCAGAAGACTGAAAACTCGGGCTCCAGAAAATGCATTTCAAGCCCCATTCGCCCATCCAAAAGTGCCCCCAAAGGAAGGCTTTGGGTACAAGTGAACTCCCCAGGGGAGCCTTTACGCAGCCCCACATGCAACTGGACCCTCTGGGTTCACTCTTTCACCGCAAGCCTAAATATAGCCCTCGGCGCAATGGGAGAAGACTGAAAAAGCGGGCCTCAAAAAACGCATTGCGATTCCTCTTGTACCATCCAAAAGTGCCCCCAAACGAAGGCTTTGGGTACAACTGGACTCCCCAGGGGAGCCTTTATGCAGCCCCACATGCAACTGGACCCTCCGTATTCGCTCTTTCACAGCAACCCTAAATATAGCCCTGGCCCGCCTGGCAGTCCACTGAAAACTCGGGCCCTAGAAAAACTGTTAAAAGCCTAATTCGCCCATCCAAAAGTGCCCCCAGAGGAAGGCTTTGGGTACATCTGAACTCCCCAGGGGAGCCTTTATGCAGGCCCATACGCAACTGGACCCTCCGTATTCGCTCTTTCACAGCAACCCTAAATATAGCCCTGGCCCGCCTGGCAGTCGACCGAAAACTCGGGCCCCAGAAAATGCATTAAAAGCCTAATTCGCCCATCCAAAAGTGCCCCCAGAGGAAGGCTTTGGGTACAAGTGAACTCCCCAAGGGAGCCTTTATGCAGCCCCACATACAACTGGACCCTCCGGGTTCACTCTTTCACCGCAAGCCTAAATATAGCCCTAGCAAGCCTGGCAGTGGACTGAAAGCTCGGGCCACAGAAAATTTGTTACGAACCCCATTCGCCCATCCAAAAGTGCCCTCAAAGGAAGGCTTTGGGTACATCTTAACTCCCCAGGGGAGCCTTTACGCAGCCCCACATGCAAATGGACCCTCCGGGTTCACTCTTTCACAGCAACCCTAAATATAGCCCTGGCCCGCCTGGCAGTCGACTGAAAGCTAGGGCCCCAGAAAATGTGTTACGAGCCCCATTCGCCCATCCAGAAGTGCCCTCAAAGGAAGGCTTTGGGTACAAGTGAACTCCCCAGGGGAACCTTTATGCAGCCCCACATGCAACTGGACCCTCCGTATTCGCTCTTTCACAGCAACCCTAAATATAACCCTGGCCCGCATGGCACACGACTGAAAAATAGGGCCCCAGAAAACATGCTACAAGCCCCATTCTCCCATCCAAAAGTGCCACCAAAGGAAGGCTTTGGGTACAACTGAACTCCCCAGGGGAGCCTTTATGCAGCCCCACATGCAACTGGACCCTCCCGGTTCACTCTTTCACCGCAAGCCTAAATATAGCCCTAGCCACCATGGCAGAAGACTGAAAACTCGGGCTCCAGAAAATGCATTTCAAGCCCCATTCACCCCTCCAGAAGTGCCCCCAAAGGAAGGCTTTGGGTACATTTGAACTCCCCAGGGGAGCCTTTACGCAGCCCCACATGCAACTGGACCCTCCTTCTTCACTGTTTACGAGCAACCCTAAATATACCCCTAGCCAGCATGGCAGAAGACTGAAAACTCGGGCTCCAGAAAATGCGTTTCAAGCCCCATTCACCCATCCAGAAGTGCCCCCAAAGGAAGGCTTTGGGTACAACTCAACTCCCCAGGGGAGCCTTTATGCAGCCCCACATGCAACTGGACCCTCCGGGTTCACTCTTTCACCGCAAGCCTAAATATAGCCCTCGGCGCAATGGGAGAAGACTGAAAAAGCGGGCCCCAGAAAACGCATTGCGATTCCCCTTGGACCATCCCAAAGTGCCCCCAAAGGAAATCTTTGGGTACAACTGGACTCCCCAGGGGAGCCTTTATGCAGCCCCACATGCAACTGGACCCTCCGTATTCGCTCTTTCACAGCAACCCTAAATATAGCCCTGGCCCGCCTGGCAGTCGACTGAAAACTCGGGCCCCAGAAAATGCGTTAAAAGCCTAATTCGCCCATCCAAAAGTGCCCCCAAAGGAAGGCTTTGGGTACAATTGAACTCCCCAGGGGAGCCTTTATGCAGCCCCACATGCAACTGGACCCTCCGGGTTCACTCTTTCACAGCAACCCTAAATATAGCCCTGGCCCGCCTGGCAGTCGACTGAAAACTCGGGCCCCAGAAAATGCGTTAAAGGCCTAATTCGCCCATCCAAAAGTGCCCCCAGAGGAAGGCTTTGGGTACAAGTGAACTCCCCAGGGGAGCCTTTACGCAGCCCCACATGCAACTGGACCCTCCGTATTCGCTCTTTCACAGCAACCCTAAATATAGCCCTGGCCCGCCTGGCAGTCGACTGAAAATTCGGGCCCCAGAAAATGCATTAAAAGCCTAATTCGCCCATGCAAAAGGGCCCCCAGAGGAAGGCTTTGGGTACATCTGAACTCCCCAGGGGAGCCTTTATGCAGCCCCACATGCAACTGGACCCTCCGGGTTCACTCTTTCACCGCAAGCCTAAATATAGCCCTAGCACGCCTGGCAGTCGACTGAAAGCTAGGGCCCCAGAAAATGTGTTACGAGCCCCATTCGCCCATCCAGAAGTGCCCTCAAAGGAAGGCTTTGGGTACAAGTGAACTACCCAGGGGAACCTTTATGCAGCCCCACATGCAACTGGACCCTCCGTATTCGCTCTTTCACAGCAACCCTAAATATAGCCCTGGCCCGCCTGGCAGTCCACTGAAAACTCGGGCCCCAGAAAACATGCTACAAGCCCCATTCTCCCATCCAAAAGTGCCACCAAAGGAAGGCTTTGGGTACAACTGAACTCCCCAGGGGAGCCTTTATGCAGACCCACATGCAACTGGACCCTCCCGGTTCACTCTTTCACCGCAAGCCTAAATATAGCCCTAGCACGCCTGGCAGTAGACTGACAGCTCGGGCCCCAGAAAATGTGTTACGAGCCCCATTCGCCCATCCAAAAGTGCCCCCAAAGGAAGGCTTTGGGTACATTTGAACTCCCCAGGGGAGCCTTTACACAGCCCCACATGCAACTGGACCCTCCTTGTTCACTGTTTACGAGCAACCCTAAATATACCCCTAGCCAGCATGGCAGAAGACTGAAAACTCGGGCTCCAGAAAATGCGTTTCAAGCCCCATTCACCCATCCAGAAGTGCCCCCAAAGGAAGGCTTTGGGTACAACTGAACTCCCCAGGGGAGCCTTTATGCAGCCCCACATGCAACTGGACCCTCCGGGTTCACTCTTTCACCGCAAGCCTAAATATAGCCCTAGCACGCCTGGCAGTCGACTGAAAGCTAGGGCCCCAGAAAATGTGTTACGAGCCCCATTCGCCCATCCAGAAGTGCCCTCAAAGGAAGGCTTTGGGTACAAGTGAACTCCCCAGGGGAACCTTTATGCAGCCCCACATGCAACTGGACCCTCCGTATTCGCTCTTTCACAGCAACCCTAAATATAACCCTGGCCCGCATGGCACACGACTGAAAAATAGGGCCCCAGAAAACATGCTACAAGCCCCATTCTCCCATCCAAAAGTGCCACCAAAGGAAGGCTTTGGGTACAACTGAACTCCCCAGGGGAGCCTTTATGCAGCCCCACATGCAACTGGACCCTCCCGGTTCACTCTTTCACCGCAAGCCTAAATATAGCCCTAGCCACCATGGCAGAAGACTGAAAACTCGGGCTCCAGAAAATGCATTTCAAGCCCCATTCGCCCATCCAAAAGTGCCCCCAAAGGAAGGCTTTGGGTACATTTGAACTCCCCAGGGGAGCCTTTACGCAGCCCCACATGCAACTGGACCCTCCTTGTTCACTGTTTACGAGCAACCCTAAATATACCCCTAGCCACCATGGCAGAAGACTGAAAACTCGGGCTCCAGAAAATGCGTTTCAAGCCCCATTCACCCATCCAGAAGTGCCCCCAAAGGAAGGCTTTGGGTACAACTGAACTCCCCAGGGGAGCCTTTATGCAGCCCCACATGCAACTGGACCCTCCGGGTTCACTCTTTCACCGCAAGCCTAAATATAGCCCTCGGCGCAATGGGAGAAGACTGAAAAAGCGGGCCCCAGAAAACGCATTGCGATTCCCCTTGGACCATCCCAAAGTGCCCCCAAAGGAAATCTTTGGGTACAACTGGACTCCCCAGGGGAGCCTTTATGCAGCCCCACATGCAACTGGACCCTCCGTATTCGCTCTTTCACAGCAACCCTAAATATAGCCCTGGCCCGCCTGGCAGTCGACTGAAAACTCGGGCCCCAGAAAATGCGTTAAAAGCCTAATTCGCCCATCCAAAAGTGCCCCCAAAGGAAGGCTTTGGGTACAATTGAACTCCCCAGGGGAGCCTTTATGCAGCCCCACATGCAACTGGACCCTCCGGGTTCACTCTTTCACAGCAACCCTAAATATAGCCCTGGCCCGCCTGGCAGTCGACTGAAAACTCGGGCCCCAGAAAATGCGTTAAAGGCCTAATTCGCCCATCCAAAAGTGCCCCCAGAGGAAGGCTTTGGGTACATCTGAACTCCCCAGGGGAGCCTTTATGCAGCCCCACATGCAACTGGACCCTCCTTGTTCACTGTTTACGAGCAACCCTAAATATACCCCTAGCCACCATGGCAGAAGACTGAAAACTCGGGCTCCAGAAAATGCGTTTCAAGCCCCATTCACCCATCCAGAAGTGCCACCAAAGGAAGGCTTTGGGTACAAGTGAACTCCCCAGGGGAGCCTTTATGCAGCCCCACATGCAACTGGACCCTCAGTTTTCAGTCGACTGAAAACTCGGGCTCAGAAAATGCGTTAAAAGCCTAATTCGCCCATCCAAAAGTGCCCCCAGAGGAAGGCTTTGGGTACAAGTGAACTCCCCAGGGGAGCCTTTATGCAGCCCCACATGCAACTGGACCCTCCTTGTTCACTGTTTACGAGCAACCCTAAATATACCCCTAGCCACCATGGCAGAAGACTGAAAACTCGGGCTCCAGAAAATGCGTTTCAAGCCCCATTCACCCATCCAGAAGTGCCCCCAAAGGAAGGCTTTGGGTACAAGTGAACTCCCCAGGGGAGCCTTTATGCAGCCCCACATGCAACTGGACCCTCCGGGTTCACTCTTTCACAGCAAGCCTAAATATAACCCTAGCCACCATGGCAGAAGACTGAAAACTCGGGCTCCAGAAAATGCGTTTCAAGCCCCATTCACCCATCCAGAAGTGCCCCCAAAGGAAGGCTTTGGGTACAAGTGAACTCCCCAGGGGAGCCTTTATGCAGCCCCACATGCAACTGGACCCTCCGGGTTCACTCTTTCACCGCAAGCCTAAATATAGCCCTCAGCGCAATGGGAGAAGACTGAAAAAGCGGGCCTCAAAAAACGCATTGCGATTCCTCTTGTACCATCCAAAAGTGCCCCCAAAGGAAGACTTTGGGTACATCTGAACTCCCCCGGGGAGCCTTTATGCAGGCCCATACGCAACTGGACCCTCCGTATTCGCTCTTTCACAGCAACCCTAAATAAATCCCTGGCCCACCTGGCAGTCGACTGAAAGCTCGGGCCACAGAAAATTTGTTACGAGCCCCATTCGCCCATCCAAAAGTGCCCCCAAAGGAAGGCTTTGGGTACATCTGAACTCCCCAGGGGAGCCTTTACGCAGCCCCACATGCAACTGGACCCTCCGTGTTCGCTCTTTACAGCAACCCTAAATATAACCCTAGGCAGCATGGCAGAAGACTGAAAACTCGGGCCACAGAAAAAGCGTTTCAAGCCCCTTTCGCCCATCCAGAAGTGCCCCCAAAGGAAGGCTTTGGGTACAAGTGAACTCCCCAGGGGAGCCTTAACACAGCCCCACATGCAACTGGACCCTCCGTATTCGCTCTTTCACAGCAACCCTAAATATAGCCCTGGCCCGCCTGGCAGTCGACTGAAAAATAGGGCCCCAGAAAACATGCTAAAAGCCCCATTCGCCCATCCAGAAGTGCCCCCAAAGGAAGGCTTTGGGTACAAGTGAACTCCCCAGGGGAGCCTTTACGCAGCCCCACATGCAACTGGACCCTCTGGGTTCACTCTTTCACCGCAACCCTAAATATAGCCCTCGGCGCAATGGGAGAAGACTGAAAAAGCGGGCCTCAAAAAACGCATTGCGATTCCTCTTGTACCATCCAAAAGTGCCCCCAAAGGAAGGCTTTGGGTACAACTGGACTCCCCAGGGGAGCCTTAACGCAGCCCCACATGCAACTGGACCCTCCGTATTCGCTCTTTCACAGCAACCCTAAATATAGCCCTGGCCCGCCTGGCAGTCCACTGAAAACTCGGGCCCTAGAAAAACTGTTAAAAGCCTAATTCGCCCATCCAAAAGTGCCCCCAGAGGAAGGCTTTGGGTACATCTGAACTCCCCAGGGGAGCCTTTATGCAGGCCCATACGCAACTGGACCCTCCGTATTCGCTCTTTCACAGCAACCCTAAATATAGCCCTGGCCCGCCTGGCAGTCGACTGAAAACTCGGGCCCCAGAAAATGCATTAAAAGCCTAATTCGCCCATCCAAAAGTGCCCCCAAAGGAAGGCTTTGGGTACATCTGAACTCCCCAGGGGAGCCTTTACGCAGCCCCACATGCAACTGGACCCTCCGGGTTCACTCTTTACAGCAACCCTAAATATAACCCTAGGCAGCATGGCAGAAGACTGAAAACTCGGCCACAGAAAAAGCGTTTCAAGCCCCTTTCGTCCATCCAGAAGTGCCCCCAAAGGAAGGCTTTGGGTACAAGTGAACTCCCCAGGGGAGCCTTTATGCAGCCCCACATGCAACTGGACCCTCCGTATTCGCTCTTTCACAGCAACCCTAAATATAGCCCTGGCCCGCCTGGCAGTCGACTGAAAACTCGTTCCCCAGAAAATGCATTAAAAGCCTAATTCGCCCATCCAAAAGGGCCCCCAGAGGAAGGCTTTGGGTACATCTGAACTCCCCAGGGGAGCCTTTATGCAGCCCCACATGGAACTGGACCCTCCGGGTTCACTCTTTCACCGCAAGCCTAAATATAGCCCTAGCACGCCTGGCAGTCGACTGAAAGCTCGGGCCCCAGAAAATGTGTTACGAGCCCCATTCGCCCATCCAGAAGTGCCCTCAAAGGAAGGCTTTGGGTACAAGTGAATTCCCCAGGGGAGCCTTTATGCAGCCCCACATGCAACTGGACCCTCCGTATTCGCTCTTTCACAGCAACCCTAAATATAAACCTGGCCCGCATGGCACACGACTGAAAAATAGGGCCCCAGAAAACATGCTACAAGCCCCATTCTCCCATCCAAAAGTGCCACCAAAGGAAGGCTTTGGGTACAACTGAACTCCCCAGGGGAGCCTTTATGCAGCCCCACATGCAACTGGACCCTCCCGGTTCACTCTTTCACCGCAAGCCTAAATATAGCCCTAGCACGCCTGGCAGTAGACTGACAGCTCGGGCCCCAGAAAATGTGTTACGAGCCCCATTCGCCCATCCAAAAGTGCCCCCAAAGGAAGGCTTTGGGTACATTTGAACTCCCCAGGGGAGCCTTTACGCAGCCCCACATGCAACTGGACCCTCCTTGTTCACTGTTTACGAGCAACCCTAAATATACCCCTAGCCACCATGGCAGAAGACTGAAAACTCGGGCTCCAGAAAATGCGTTTCAAGCCCTATTCACCCATCCAGAAGTGCCCGTAAAGGAAGGCTTTGGGTACAACTGAACTCCCCAGGGGAGCCTTTATGCAGCCCCACATGCAACTGGACCCTCCGGGTTCACTCTTTCACCGCAAGCCTAAATATAGCCCTCGGCGCAATGGGAGAAGACTGAAAAAGCGGGCCCCACAAAACGCATTGCGATTCCCCTTGGACCATCCAAAAGTGCCCCCAAAGGAAATCTTTGGGTACAACTGGACTCCCCAGGGGAGCCTTTATGCAGCCCCACATGCAACTGGACCCTCCGTATTCGCTCTTTCACAGCAACCCTAAATATAGCCCTGGCCCGCCTGGCAGTCGACTGAAAACTCGGGCCCCAGAAAATGCGTTAAAAGCCTAATTCGCCCATCCAAAAGTGCCTCCAAAGGAAGGCTTTGGGTACAATTGAACTCCCCAGGGGAGCCTTTATGCAGCCCCACATGCAACTGGACCCTCCGGGTTCACTCTTTCACAGCAACCCTAAATATAGCCCTGGCCCGCCTGGCAGTCGACTGAAAACTCGGGCCCCAGAAAATGCGTTAAAAGCCTAATTCGCCCATCCAAAAGTGCCCCCAGAGGAAGGCTTTGGGTACAAGTGAACTCCCCAGGGGAGCCTTTATGCAGCCCCACATGCAACTGGACCCTCCTTGTTCACTGTTTACGAGCAACCCTAAATATACCCCTAGCCACCATGGCAGAAGACTGAAAACTCGGGCTCCAGAAAATGCGTTTCAAGCCCCATTCACCCATCCAGAAGTGCCCCCAAAGGAAGGCTTTGGGTACAAGTGAACTCCCCAGGGGAGCCTTTACGCAGCCCCACATGCAACTGGACCCTCCGGGTTCACTCTTTCACCGCAAGCCTAAATATAGCCCTCGGCGCAATAGGAGAAGACTGAAAAAGCGGGCCTCAGAAAACGCATTGCGATTCCCCTTGGACCATCCAAAAGTGCCCCCAGAGGAAGGCTTTGGGTACAACTGGACTCCCCAGGGGAGCCTTTATGCAGCCCCACATGCAACTGGACCCTCCGTATTCGCTCTTTCACAGCAACCCTAAATATAGCCCTGGCCCGCCTGGCAGTCGACTGAAAACTCGGGCCCCAGAAAATGCATTAAAAGCCTAATTCGCCCATCCAAAAGTGCCCCCAAAGGAAGGCTTTGGGTACAAGTGAACTCCACAGTGGAGCCTTTACGCATCCCCACATGCAACTGGACCCTCCTTGTTCGCTCTTTACAGCAACCCTAAATATAACCCTAGCCAGCATGGCAGAAGACTGAAAACTCGGGCCACAGAAAAAGCGTTTCAAGCCCCTTTCGCCATCCAGAAGTGCCCCCAAAGGAAGGCTTTGGGTACAAGTGAACTCCCCAGGGGAGCCTTTATGCAGCCCCACATGCAACTGGACCCTCCGTATTCGCTCTTTCACAGCAACCCTAAATATAACCCTGGCCCGCATGGCAGACGACTGAAAAATAGGGCCCCAGAAAACATGCTACAAGCCCCATTCTCCCATCCAAAAGTGCCCCCAAAGGAAGGCTTTGGGTACAACTGAACTCCCCAGGGGAGCCTTTACGCAGCCCCACATGCAACTGGACCCTCCTTGTTCACTGTTTACGAGCAACCCTAAATATAACCCTAGCCACCATGGCAGAAGACTGAAAACTCGGGCTCCAGAAAATGCGTTTCAAGCCCCATTCACCCATCCAGAAGTGCCCCCAAAGGAAGGCTTTGGGTACAAGTGAACTCCCCAGGGGAGCCTTTATGCAGCCCCACATGCAACTGGACCCTCCGTATTCGCTCTTTCACAGCAACCCTAAATATAGCCCTGGGCGCAATGGGAGAAGACTGAAAAAGCGGGCCCCAGAAAACGCATTGCGATTCCCCTTGGACCATCCAAAAGTGCCCCCAAAGGAAATCTTTGGGTACAACTGGACTCCCCAGGGGAGCCTTAACGCAGCCCCACATGCAACTGGACCCTCCGTATTCGCTCTTTCACAGCAACCCTAAATATAGCCCTGGCCCGCCTGGCAGTCGACTGAAAACTCGGGCCCCAGAAAACGTTCTACAAGCCCCATTCGACCATCCAAAAGTGCCCCCAAAAGAAGGCTTTGGGTACAATTGAACTCCCCAGGGGAGCCTTTATGCAGCCCCACATGCAACTGGACCCTCCGGGTTCACTCTTTCACAGCAACCCTAAATATAGCCCTGGCCCGCCTGGCAGTCGACTGAAAACTCGGGCCCCAGAAAATGCGTTAAAAGCCTAATTCGCCCATCCAAAAGTGCCCCCAGAGGAAGGCTTTGGGTACAAGTGAACTCCCCAGGGGAGCCTTTATGCAGCCCCTCATGCAACTGGACCCTCCGGGTTCACTCTTTCACAGCAACCCTAAATATAGCCCTGGCCCGCGTGGCAGTCGACTGAAAACTCGGGCCCCAGAAAATGCGTTAAAAGCCTAATTCGCCCATCCAGACGTGCCCCCAGAGGAAGGCTTTGGGTACAAGTGAACTCCCCAGCGGAGCCTTTACGCAGCCCCACATGCAACTGGACCCTCCTTGTTCACTGTTTACGAGCAATCCTAAATATATTCCTAGCCACCATGGCAGAAGACTGAAAACTCGGGCTCCAGAAAATGCGTTTCAATCCCCATTCACCCATCCAGAAGTGCCCCCAAAGGAAGGCTTTGGGTACAAGTGAACTCCCCAGGGGAGCCTTTATGCAGCCCCACATGCAACTGGACCCTCCGGGTTCACTCTTTCACCGCAAGCCTAAATATATCCCTCGGCGCAATGGGAGAAGACTGAAAAAGCGGGCCCCAGAAAACGCATTGCGATTCCACTTGGACCATCCAAAAGTGCCCCCAAAGGAAATCTTTGGGTACAACTGGACTCCCCAGGGGAGCCTTAACGCAGCCCCACATGCAACTGGACCCTCCGTATTCGCTCTTTCACAGCAACCCTAAATATAGCCCTGGCCCGCCTGGCAGTCGACTGAAAACTCGGGCCCCAGAAAATGCATTAAAAGCCTAATTCGCCCATCCAAAAGTGCCCCCAAAGGAAGGCTTTGGTTACATCTGAACTCCCCAGGGGAGCCTTTATGCAGCCCCACATGCAACTGGACCCTCCTTGTTCGCTCTTTACAGCAACCCTAAATATAACCCTAGCCAGCATGGCAGAAAACTGAAAACTCGGGCCACAGAAAAAGCGTTTCAAGCTCCATTCACCCATCCAGAAGTGCCCCCAAAGGAAGGCTTTGGGTACAAGTGAACTCCCCAGGGGAGCCTTTATGCAGCCCCACATGCAACTGGACCCTCCGGGTTCACTCTTTCACAGTAACCCTAAATATAACCCTGGCCCGCATGGCAGTCGACTGAAAGCTCGGGCCACAGAAAATGTGTTACGAGCCCCATTCGCCCATCCAAAAGTGCCCCCAAAGGAAGGCTTTGGGTACATCTGAACTCCCCAGGGGAGCCTTTACGCAGCCCCACATGCATCTGGACCCTCCTTGTTCACTGTTTACGAGCAACCCTAAATATACCCCTAGCCACCATGGCAGAAGACTGAAAATTCGGGCTCCATAAAATGCGTTTCAAGCCCCATTCGCCCATCCATAAGTGCCCCCAAAGGAAGGCTTTGGGTACAAGTGAACTCCCCAGGGGAGCCTTTATGCAGCCCCACATGCAACTGGACCCTCCTTCTTCACTGTTTACGAGCAACCCTAAATATAACCCTAGCCAGCATGGCAGAAAACTGAAAACTCGGGCCACAGAAAAAGCGTTTCAAGCCCCTTTCGCCCATCCATAAGTGCCCCCAAAGGAAGGCTTTGGGTACAAGTGAACTCCCCAGGGGAGCCTTTACGCAGCCCCACATGCAACTGGACCCTCCGGGTTCACTCTTTCACCGCAAGCCTAAATTTAGCCCTCGGCGCAATGGGAGAAGACTGAAAAAGCGGGCCCCAGAAAACGCATTGCGATTCCCCTTGGACCATCCAAAAGTGCCCCCAAAGGAAATCTTTGGGTACAACTGGACTCCCCAGGGGAGCCTTTATGCAGCCCCACATGCAACTGGACCCTCCGTATTCGCTCTTTCACAGCAACCCTAAATATAGCCCTGGCCCGCCTGGCAGTCGACTGAAAACTCGGGCCCCAGAAAATGCGTTAAAAGCCTAATTCGCCCATCCAAAAGTGCCCCCAAAGGAAGGCTTTGGGTACAAGTGAACTCCCCAGGGGAGCCTTTACGCATCCCCACATGCAACTGGACCCTCCTTGTTCGCTCTTTACAGCAACCCTAAATAAAACCCTAGCCAGCATGGCAGAAGACTGAAAACTCGGGCCACAGAAAAAGCGTTTCAAGCCCATTTCGCCCATCCAGAAGTGCCCCCAAAGGAAGGCTTTGGGTACAAGTGAACTCCCCAGGGGAGCCTTTATGCAGTCCCACATGCAACTGGACCCTCCGGGTTCACTCTTTCACCGCAAGCCTAAATATAGCCCTAGCACGCCTGGCAGTCGACTGAAAGCTCGGGCCACAGAAAATGTGTTACGAGCCCCATTCGCCCATCCAAAAGTGCCCCCAAAGGAAGGCTTTGGGTACAACTGAACTCCCCAGGGGAGCCTTTATGCAGCCCCACATGCAACTGGACCCTCCGTATTCGCTCTTTCACAGCAACCCTAAATATATCCCTGGCCGGCATGGCAGACGACTGAAAAATCGGGCCCCAGAAAACGTGCTTCAAGCCCCATTTGACCATCCAAAAGTGCCCCCAGAGGAAGGCTTTGGGTACAACTGAACTCCCCAGGGGAACCTTTATGCAGGCCAATACGCAACAGGACCCTCCGGGTTCACTCTTTCACGGCAAGCCTAAATATATCCCTCGGCGCAATGGGAGATGTCTGAAAAAGCGGGCCCCAGAAAACGCATTGCGATTCCCCTTGGACCATCCAAAAGTGCCCCCAAAGGAAATCTTTGGGTACAACTGAACTCCCCAGGGGAGCCTTAAAGCAGCCCAACATGCAACTGGACCCTCCGTATTCGCTCTTTCACAGCAACCCTAAATATAGCCCTGGCCCGCCTGGCAGTCGACTGAAAACTCAGGCCCCAGAAAATGCGTTAAAAGCCTAATTCGCCCATCCAACAGTGCACCCAAAGGAAGGCTTTGGGTACAACTGAACTCCCCAGGGGAGCCTTTACGCAGCCCCACATGCAACTGGACCCTCCTTGTTCACTGTTTACGAGCAACCCTAAATATAACCCGGGCTCGCCTGGCAGTCGAATGAAAACTCGGGCCCCAGAAAATGCATTAAAAGCCTAATTCGCCCATCCAAAAGTGCCCCCAGAGGAAGGCTTTGGGTACAAGTGAACTCCCCAGGGGAGCCTTTACGCAGCCCCACATGCAACTGGACCCTCCTTGTTCACTGTTTACGAGCAACCCTAAATATACCCCTAGCCACCATGGCAGAAGACTGAAAACTCGGGCTCCAGAAAATGCGTTTCAATACCCTTTCACCCATCTAGAAGTGCCCCCAAAGGAAGGCTTTGGGTACAAGTGAACTCCCCAGGGGAGCCTTTATGCAGCCCCACATGCAACTGGACCCTCCGTATTCGCTCTTTCACAGCTACCCTAAATATAACCCTGGCCCGCATGGCAGACGACTGAAAAATCGGGCCACAGAAAAAGCGTTTCAAGCCGCATTCGCCCATCCAAAAGTGCCCCCAGAGGAAGGCTTTGGGTACAAGTGAACTCCCCAGGGGAGCCTTTATGCAGGCCCATACGCAACTGGACCCCCCGTGTTCGCTGTTTACAAGCAACCCTAAATATAACACTAGCCAGCATGGCAGAAAACTGAAAAATCGGGCCACAGAAAAACTGTTAAAAGCCCCATTCGCCCATCCAAAAGTGCCCCCAGAGGAAGGCTTTGAGTACAACTGAACTCCCCAGGGGAGCCTTTACGCAGCCCCACATGCAACTGGACCCTCCTTGTTCACTGTTTACGAGCAACCCTAAATATACCCCTAGCCACAATGGCAGAAGACTGAAAACTCGGGCTCCAGACAATGCGTTTCAAGCCCCATTCACCCATCCAGAAGTGCCCCCAAAGGAAGGCTTTGGGTACAAGTGAACTCCCCAGGGGAGCCTTTATGCAGCCCCACAGGCAACTGGACCCTCCGGGTTCACTCTTTCACCGCAAGCCTTAATATAGCCCTAGCACGCCTGGCAGTCGACTGAAAGCTCGGGCCCCAGAAAATGTGTTACGAGCCCCATTCGCCCATCCAAAAGTGCCCCCAAAGGAAGGCTTTGGTTACATCTGAACTCCCCAGGGGAGCCTTTACGCAGCCCCACATGCAAATGGACCCTCCTTGTTCACTGTTTACGAGCAACCCTAAATATACCCCTTGCCACCATGGCAGAAGACTGAAAACTCGGGCTCCAGAAAATGCGTTTCAAGCCCCATTCACCCATCCAGAAGTGCCCCCAAAGGAAGGCTTTGGGTACATCTGAACTCCCCAGGGGAGCCTTTACGCAGCCCCACATGCAAATGGACCCTCCTTGTTCACTGTTTACGAGCAACCCTAAATATACCCCTAGCCACCATGGCAGAAGACTGAAAACTCGGGCTCCAGGAAATGCGTTTCAAGCCCCATTCACCCATCCAGAAGTGCCCCCAAAGGAAGGCTTTGGGTACAAGTGAACTCCCCAGGGGAGCCTTTACGCAGCCCCACATGCAACTGGACCCTCCGTGTTCGCTCTTTACAGCAACCCTAAATATAACCCTAGCCAGCATGGCAGAAGACTGAAAACTGGGGCCACAGAAAAAGCGTTTCAAGCCCCTTTCGCCCATCCATAAGTGCCCCCAAAGGAAGGCTTTGGGTACAAGTGAACTCCCCAGGGGAGCCTTTATGCAGCCCTACATGCAACTGGACCCTCCGTATTCGCTCTTTCACAGCAACACTAAATATAACGCTTGCCCGCATGGCAGACGACTGAAAAATCGGGCCACAGAAAACGTGCTACAAGCCCCATTCGCCCATCCAAAAGTGCCCCCAAAGGAAGGCTTTGGGTACAAGTGAACTCCCCAGGGGAGCCTTTATACAGGCCCATACGCAACTGGACCCCCCGTGTTCGCTGTTTACATGCAACCCTAAATATAACTCTAGCCAGCATGGCAGAAAACTGAAAACTCGGGCCTCAAAAAAACTGTTAAAAGCCTAATTCGCCCATCCAAAAGTGCCCCCAGAGGAAGGCTTTGGGTACAACTGAACTCCCCAGGGGAGCCTTTACGCAGCCCCACATGCAACTGGACCCTCCGTGTTCGCTCTTTACAGCAACCCTAAATATAACCCTAGCCAGCATGGCAGAAGACTGAAAACTCGGGCCACAGAAAAAGCGTTTCAAGCCCCATTCGCCCATCCAAAAGTGCCCCCAAAGGAAGGCTTTGGGTACAAGTGAACTCCCCAGGGGAGCCTTTATGCAGGCCCATACGCAACTGGACCCCCCGTGTTCGCTGTTTACAAGCAACCCTAAATATAACACTAGCCAGCATGGCAGAAGACTGAAAACTCGGGCCCAAGAAAATGCGTTAAAAGCCTAATTCGCCCATCCAAATGTGCCCCCAGAGGAAGGCTTTGGGTACATCTGAACTCCCCAGGGGAGCCTTTACGCAGTCCCACATGCAACTGGACCCTCCTTGTTCACTGTTTACGAGCAACCCTAAATATACCCCTAGCCACCATGGCAGAAGACTGAAAACTCGGGCTCCAGAAAATGTGTTACAAGCCATATTCGCCCATCCAAAAGTACCCCAAAGGAAGGCTTTGGGTACAAGTGAACTCCCCAGGGGAGCCTTTACGCAGCCCCACCTGCAACTGGACCCTCCGTGTTCGCTCTTTACAGCAACCCTAAATATAACCCCAGCCACCATGGCAGAAGACTGAAAACTCGGGCCACAGAAAAAGCGTTTCAAGCCCCATTCACCCATCCAGAAATGCCCCCAAAGGAAGGCTTTGGGTACAAGTGAACTCCCCAGGGGAGCCTTTATGCAGCCCCACATGCAACTGGACCCTCCGGGTTCACTCTTTCACCGCAAGCCTAAATATAGCCCTAGCACGCCTGGCAGTCGACTGAAAGCTCGGGCCCCAGAAAATGTGTTACGAGCCCCATTCGCCCATCCAAAAGAGCCTCCAAAGGAAGGCTTTGGGTACAACTGAACTCCCCAGGGGAGCCTTTACACAGCCCCACATGCAACTGGACCCTCCGTGTTCGCTCTTTACAGCAACCCTAAATATAACCCTAGGCAGCATGGCAGAAGACTGAAAACTCGGGCCACAGAAAAAGCCTTTCAAGCCCCATTCACCCATCCAGAAGTGCCCCCAAACGAAGGCTGTGGGTACAAGTGAACTCCCCAGGGGAGCCTTTATGCAGCCCCACATGCAACTGGACCCTCCGTATTCGCTCTTTCACAGCAACCCTAAATATAACCCTGGCCCGCATGGCAGATGACTGAAAAATCGGGCCACAGAAAACGTGCTACAAGCCCCATTCGCCCATCCAAAAGTGCCCCCAAAGGAAGGCTTTGGGTACATCTGAACTCCCCAGGGGAGCCTTTATGCAGGCCCATACGCAACTGGACCCCCCGTGTTCGCTGTTTACAAGCAACCCTATATATAACACTAGCCAGCATGGCAGAAAACTGAAAACTCGGGCCACAGAAAAACTGTTAAAAGCCTAATTCGCCCATCCAAAAGTGCCCCCAGAGGAAGGCTTTGGGTACAACTGAACTCCCCAGGGGAGCCTTTACGCAGCCCCACATGCAACTGGACCCTCCTTGTTCACTGTTTACGAGCAACCCTAAATATAACCCTAGCCAGCATGGCAGAAGACTGAAAACTCGGGCTCCAGAAAATGCGTTTCAAGCCCCATTCACCCATCCAGAAGTGCCCCCAAAGGAAGGCTTTGGGTACAAGTGAACTCCCCAGGGGAGCCTTTATGCAGCTCCACATGCAACGGGACCCTCCGGGTTCACTCTTTCACCGCAAGCCTAAATATAGCCCTAGCACGCCTGGCAGTCGACTGAAAGCTCGGGCCCCAGAAAATGTGTTACGAGCCCCATTCGCCCATCCAAAAGTGCCCCCAAAGGAAGGCTTTGGGTACATCTGAACTCCCCAGGGGAGCCTTTATGCAGCCCCACATGCAACCGGACCCTCCATGTTCGCTCTTTACAGCAACCCTAAATACACCCCTAGGCAGCATGGCAGAAGACTGAAAACTCGGGCCACAGAAAAAGCGTTTCAAGCCCATTCACCCATCCAGAAATGCCCCCAAAGGAAGGCTTTGGGTACAAGTGAACTCCCCAGGGGAGCCTTTATGCAGCTCCACATGCAACTGGACCCTCCGGGTTCACTCTTTCACCGCAAGCCTAAATATAGCCCTCGGCGCAATGGGAGAAGACTGAAAAAGCGGGCCCCAGAAAACGCATTGTGATTCCCCTTGGACCATCCAAAAGTGCCCCCAAAAAAAAATCTTTGGGTACAACTGAACTCCCCAGGGGAGCCTTTATGCAGCCCCACAAGCAACTGGACCCTCCGTATTCGCTCTTTCACAGAAACCCTAAATATAACCCTGACCCGCATGGCAGACGACTGAAAAATCGGGCCACAGAAAACGTGCTACAAGCCCCATTCGCCCATCCAAAAGTGCCCCCAAAGGAAGGCTTTGGGTACAAGTGAACTCCCCAGGGGAGCCTTTATGCAGGCCCATACGCAACTGGACCCCCCGTGTTCGCTGTTTACAAGCAACCCTAAATATAACACTAGCCAGCATGGCAGAAGACTGAAAACTCGGGCCACAGAAAATGCGTTAAAAGCCTAATTCGCCCATCCAAAAGTGCCCCCAGAGGAAGGCTTTGGGTACATCTGAACTCCCCAGGGGAGCTTTTACGCAGCCCCACATGCAACTGGACCCTCCTTGTTCACTGTTTACGAGCAACCCTAAACATACCCCTAGCCACCATGGCAGAAGACTGAAAACTCGGGCCCCAGAAAATGCGTTTCAAGCCCCATTCACCCATCCAGAAGTGCCCCCAGAGGAAGGCTTTGGGTACAACTGAACTCCCCAGGGGAGCCTTTATGCAGCCCCACATGCAACTGGACCCTCCGGGTTCACTCTTTCACCGCAAGCCTAAATATAGCCCTAGCACGCCTGGCAGTCAACTGAAAGCTCGGACCCCAGAAAATGTGTTACAAGCGACATTCGCCCATCCAAAAGTGCCCCCAAAGGAAGGCTTTGGGTACATCTGAACTCCCCAGGGGAGCCTTTACACAGCCCCACATGCAACTGGACCCTCCGTGTTCGCTCTTTACAGCAAACCTATATATAACCCTAGCCAGCATGGCAGAAGACTGAAAACTCGGGCTCCAGAAAATGCGTTTCAAGCCCCATTCACCCATCCAGAAGTGCCCCCAAAGGAAGGCTTTGGGTACAAGTGAACTCCCCAGGGGAGCCTTTATGCAGCCCCACATGCAACTGGACCCTCCTTGTTCACTCTTTCACCGCAAGCCTAAATATAGCCCTAGCACGCCTGGCAGTCGACTGAAAGCTCGGGCCCCAGAAAATGTGTTACGAGCCACATTCGCCCATCCAGAAGTGCCCCCAAAGGAAGGCTTTGGGTACAAGTGAACTCCCCAGGGGAGCCTTTACGCAGCCCCACATGCAACTGGACCCTCCGTGTTCGCTCTTTACAGCAACACTAAATATAACCCTAGGCAGCAAGGCAGAAGACTGAAAACTCGGGCCACAGAAAAAGCATTTCAAGCCCCATTCACCCATCCAGAAGTGCCCCCAAAGGAAGGCTTTGGGTACAAGTGAACTCCCCAGGGGAGCCTTTATGCAGCCCCACATGCAACTGGACCCTCCGTATTCGCTCTTTCACAGCAACCCTAAATATAACCCTGGCCCGCATGGCAGACGACTGAAAAATTGGGCCACAGAAAACGTGCTACAAGCCCCATTCGCCCATCCAAAAGTGCCCCCAAAAGAAGGCTTTGGGTACAAGTGAACTCCCCAGGGGAGCCTTTATGCAGGCCAATACGCAACTGGACTCCCCGTGTTCGCTGTTTACAGGCAACCCTATATATATCACTAGCCAGCATGGCAGAAAACTGAAAACTCGGGCCACAGAAAAACTGTTAAAAGCCTAATTCGCCCATCCAAAAGTGCCCCCAAAGGAAGGCTTTGGGTACAAGTGAACTCCCCAGGGGAGCCTATACGCAGCCCCACATGCAACTGGACCCTCCTTGTTCACTGTTTACGAGCAACCCTAAATATAACCCTAGCCAGCATGGCAGAAGACTGAAAACTCGGGCTCCAGAAAATGTGTTTCAAGCCCCATTCACCCATCCAGAAGTGCCCCCAAAGGAAGGCTTTGGGTACAAGTGAACTCCCCAGGGGAGCCTTTATGCAGCCCCACATGCAACTGGACCCTCCGGGTTCACTCTTTCACCGCGAGCCTAAATATAGCCCTAGCACGCCTGGCAGTCGACTGAAAGCTCGGGCCCAAGAAAACGTGTTACGAGCCCCATTCGCCCATCCAAAAGTGCCCCCAAAGGAAGGCTTTGGGTACAAGTGAACTCCCCAGGGGAGCCTTTACGCAGCCCCACATGCAACTGGACCCTCCTTGTTCACTGTTTACGAGCAACCCTAAATATACCCCTAGCCAGCATGGCAGAAGACTGAAAACTCGGGCTCCAGAAAATGCGTTTCAAGCCCCATTCACCCATCCAGAAGTGCCCCCAAAGGAAGGCTTTGGGTACAAGTGAACTACCCAGGGGAGCCTTTATGCAGACCCACATGCAACTGGACCCACCGTATTCACTCTTTCACAGCAACCCTAAATATAGCCCTAGCACGCCCGGCATTCGACTGAAAGCTCGGGCCCCATAAAATGTGTTACGAGCCCCATTCGCCCATCCAAAAGTGCCCCCAAAGGAAGGCTTTGGGTACATCTGAACTCCCCAGGGGAGCCTTTACGCATCCCCACGTGCAACTGGACCCTCCTTGTTCACTGTTTACGAGCAACCCTAAATATACCCCTAGCCACCATGGCAGAAGACTGAAAACTCCGGCTCCAGAAAATGCGTTTCAAGCCCCATTCACCCATCCAGAAGTGCCCCCAAAGGAAGGCTTTGGGTACAAGTGAACTCCCCAGGGGAGCCTTTATGCAGCCCCACATGCAACTGGACCCTCCGTATTCGCTCTTTAACAGCAACCCTAAATATAACCCTGGCCCGCATGGCAGACGACTGAAAAATCGGGCCACAGAAAACGTGCTACAAGCCCCATTCGCCCATCCAAAAGTGCCCCCAAAGGAAGGCTTTGGGTACAACTGAACTCCCCAGGGGAGCCTTTATGCAGGCCCATACGCAACTGGACCCCCCGTGTTCGCTGTTTACAGCAACCCTAAATATAACACTAGCCAGCATGGCAGAAAACTGAAAACTCGGGCCACAGAAAAACTGTTAAAAGCCTAATTCACCCATCCAAAAGTGCCCCCAAAGGAAGGCTTTGGGTACAACTGAACTCCCCAGGGGAGACTTTATGCAGCCCCACATGCAACTGGACCCTCCGGGTTCACTCTTTCACAGCAACCCTAAACATAGCCCTGGCCCGCCTGGCAGTCGACTGAAAACTCGGGCCCCAGAAAATGCGTTAAAAGCCTAATTCGCCCATCCAAAAGTGCGCCCAGAGGAAGGCTTTGGGTACAACGGAACTCCCCAGGGGAGCCTTAACGCAGCCCCACATGCAACTGGACCCTCCGTATTCGCTCTTTCACAGCAACCCTAAATATAGCCCTGGCCCGCCTGGCAGTCGACTGAAAACTCGGGCCCCAGAAAATGCATTAAAAGCCTAATTCGCCCATCCAAAAGTGCCCCCAGAGGAAGGCTTTGGGTACAAGTGAACTCCCCAGGGGAGCCTTTATGCAGCCCCACATGCAACTGGACCCTCCTTGTTCACTGTTTACGAGCAACCCTAAATATAACCTTAGCCACCATGGCAGAAGACTGAAAACTCGGGCTCCAGAAAATGCGTTTCAAGCCCCATTCACCCATCCAGAAGTGCCCCCAAAGGAAGGCTTTGGGTACAACTGAACTCCCCAGGGGAGCCTTTATGCAGCCCCACATGCAACTGGACCCTCCGGGTTCACTCTTTCACCGCGAGCCTAAATACAGCCCTAGCACGCCTGGTAGTCGACTGAAAGCTCGGGCCCCAGAAAATGTGTTACGAGCCCCATTCGCCCATCCAAAAGTGCCCCCAAAGGAAGGCTTTGGGTACATCTGAACTCCCCAGGGGAGCCTTTACGCAGCCCCACATGCAACTGGACCCTCCTTGTTCACTGTTTACGAGCAACCCTAAATATACCCCTAGCCAGCATGGCAGAAGACTGAAAACTCGGGCTCCAGAAAATGCGTTTCAAGCCCCATTCACCCATCCAGAAGTGCCCCCAAAGGAAGGCTTTGGGTACAAGTGAACTCCCCAGGGGAGCCTTTATGCAGCCCCACATGCAGCTGGACCCTCCGGGTTCACTCTTTCACCACAAGCCTAAATATAGCCCTAGAACGCCTGGCAGTCGACTGAAAGCTCGGGCCCCAGAAAATGTGTTACGAGCCCCATTCGCCCATCCAAAAGTGCCTCCAAAGGAAGGCTTTGGGTACAAGTGAACTCCCCAGGGGAGCCTTAACGCAGCCCCACATGCAACTCGACCCTCCGTATTCGCTCTTTCACAGAAACCCTATATATAGCCCTGGCCTGCCTGGCAGTCGACTGAAAACTCGGGCCCCAGAAAAATCATTAAAAGCCTAATTCGCCCATCCAAAAGTGTCCCCAGAGGAAGGCTTTGGGTACAACTGAACTCCCCAGGGGAGCCTTTACGCAGCCCCACATGCAACTGGACCCTCCTTGTTCACTGTTTACGAGCAACCCTAAATATACCCCTAGCCACCATGGAAGAAGACTGAAAAATCGGGCTCCAGAAAATGCGTTTCAAGCCCCTTTCGCCCATCCAGAAGTGCCCCCAGAGGAAGGCTTTGGGTACAAGTGAACTCCCCAGGGGAGCCTTTATGCAGCCCCACATGCAACTGGACCCTCCGTATTCGCTCTTTCACAGCAACCCTAAATATAGCCCTGGCCCGCATGGCAGACGACTGAAAAATCAGGCCACAGAAAACGTGCTACAAGCCCCATTCGCCCATCCAGAAGTGCCCCCAAAGGAAGGCTTTGGGTACAACTGAACTCCCCAGGGGAGCCTTTATGCAGCCCCACATGCAACTGGACCCTCCTTGTTCACTGTTTACGAGCAACCCTATATATAACACTAGCCAGCATGGCAGAAAACTGAAAACTTGGGCTCCAGAAAATGCGTTTCAAGCCCCTTTCGCCCATCCAGAAGTGCCCCCAAAGGAAGGCTTTGGGTACAACTGAACTCCCCAGGGGAGCCTTTATGCAGGCCCATACGCAACTGGACCCCCCGTGTTCGCTGTTTATAAGCAACCCTAAATATAACACTAGCCAGCATGGCAGAAAACTGAAAATTCGGGCCACAGAAAAACTGTTAAAAGCCTAATTCGCCCATCCAAAAGTGCCCCCAGAGGAAGGCTTTGGGTACAACTGAACTCCCCAGGGGAGACTTTATGCAGCCCCACATGCAACTGGACCCTCCGGGTTCACTCTTTCACAGCAACCCTAAATATAGCCCTGGCCCGCCTGGCAGTCGACTGAAAACTCGGGCCCCAGAAAATGCGTTAAAAGCCTAATTCGCCCATCCAAAAGTGCACCCAGAGGAAGGCTTTGGGTACAACGGAACTCCCCAGGGCAGCCTTTACGCAGCCCCACATGCAACTGGACCCTCCTTGTTCACTGTTTACGAGCAACCCTAAATATAACCTTAGCCACCATGGCAGAAGACTGAAAACTCGGGCTCCAGAAAATGCGTTTCAAGCCCCATTCACCCATCCAGAAGTGCCCCCAAAGGAAGGCTTTGGGTACAAGTGAACTCCCCAGGGGAGCCTTTATGCAGCCCCACATGCAAGTGGACCCTCCGGGTTCACTCTTTCACCGCAAGCCTAAATATAGCCCTAGCACGCCTGGCAGTCGACTGAAAGCTCGGGCCCCAGAAAATGTGTTACGAGCCCCATTCGCCCATCCAAAAGTGCCCCCAAAGGAAGGCTTTGGGTACATCTGAACTCCCCAGGGGAGCCTTTACGCAGCCCCACATGCAACTGGACCCTCCTTGTTCACTGTTTACGAGCAACCCTAAATATACCCCTAGCCACCATGGCAGAAGACTGAAAACTCGGGCTCCAGAAAAAGCGTTTCAAGCCCCATTCACCCATCCAGAAGTGCCCCCAAAGGAAGGCTTTGGGTACAACTGAACTCCCCAGGGGAGCCTTTATGCAGCCCCACATGCATCTGGACCCTCCGGGTTCACTCTTTCACCACAAGCCTAAATATAGCCCTAGCACGCCTGGCAGTCGACTGAAAGCTCGGGCCCCAGAAAATGTGTTACGAGCCCCATTCGCCCATCCAAAAGTGCCTCTAAAGGAAGGCTTTGGGTACAAGTGAACTCCCCAGGGGAGCCTTAACGCAGCCCCACAGGCAACTCGACCCTCCGTATTCGCTCTTTCACAGCAACCCTAAATATAGCCCTGGCCTGCCTGGCAGTCGACTGAAAACTCGGGCCCCAGAAAAATCATTAAAAGCCTAATTCGCCCATCCAAAAGTGTCCCCAGAGGAAGGCTTTGGGTACAACTGAACTCCCCAGGGGAGCCTTTACGCAGCCCCACATGCAACTGGACCCTCCTTGTTCACTGTTTACGAGCAACCCTAAATATACCCCTAGCCACCATGGCAGAAGATTGAAAACTCGGGCTCCAGAAAATGCGTTTCAAGCCCCTTTCGCCCATCCAGAAGTGCCCCCAAAGGAAGGCTTTGGGTACAAGTGAACTCCCCAGGGGAGCCTTTATGCAGCCCCACATGCAACTGGACCCTCCGTATTCGCTCTTTCACAGCAACCCTAAATATAGCCCTGGCCCGCATGGCAGACGACTGAAAAATCAGGCCACAGAAAACGTGCTACAAGCCCCATTCGCCCATCCAAAAGTGCCCCCAAAGGAAGGCTTTGGGTACAACTGAACTCCCCAGGGGAGCCTTTATGCAGCCCCACATGCAACTGGACCCTCCTTGTTCACTGTTTACGAGCAACCCTATATATAACACTAGCCAGCATGGCAGAAAACTGAAAACTCGGGCTCCAGAAAATGCGTTTCAAGCCCCTTTCGCCCATCCAGAAGTGCCCCCAAAGGAAGGCTTTGGGTACAACTGAACTCCCCAGGGGAGCCTTTATGCAGCCCCACATGCAACTGGACCCTCCGGGTTCACTCTTTCACCGCAAGCCTAAATATAGCCCTAGCACGCCTGGCAGTCGACTGAAAGCTCGGGCCCCAGAAAATGTGTTACGAGCCACATTCGCCCATCCAAAAGTGCCTCCAAAGGAAGGCTTTGGGTACAAGTGAACTCCCCAGGGGAGCCTTAACGCAGCCCCACATGCAACTGGACCCTCCGTATTCGCTCTTTCACAGCAACCCTAAATATAGCCCTGGCCCGCATGGCAGACGACTGAAAAATCGGGCCACAGAAAACGTGCTACAAGCCCCATTCGCCCATCCAAAAGTGCCCCCAAAGGAAGGCTTTGGGTACAACTGAACTCCCCAGGGGAGCCATTACGCAGCCCCACATGCAACTGGACCCTCCTTGTTCACTGTTTACGAGCAACCCTAAATATACCCCTAGCCACCATGGCAGAAGACTGAAAACTCGGGCTCCAGAAAATGCGTTTCAAGCCCCATTCACCCATCCAGAAGTGCCCCCAAAGGAAGGCTTTGGGTACAAGTGAACTCCCCAGGGGAGCCTTTACGCAGCCCCACATGCAACTGGACCCTCCGGGTTCACTCTTTCACCGCAAGCCTAAATATAGCCCTAGCACGCCTGGCAGTCGACTGAAAGCTCGGGCCCCAGAAAATGTGTTACGAGCCCCATTCGCCCATCCAAAAGTGCCCCCAAAGGAAGGCTTTGGGTACATCTGAACTCCCCAGGGGAGCCTTTACGCAGCCCCACATGCAACTGGACCCTCCTTGTTCACTGTTTACGAGCAACCCTAAATATAACCTTAGCCACCATGGCAGAAGACTGAAAACTCAGGCTCCAGAAAATGCGTTTCAAGCCCCATTCACCCATCCCGAAGTGCCCCCAAAGGAAGGCTTTGGGTACAAGTGAACTCCCCAGGGGAGCCTTTATGCAGCCCTACATGCAACTGGACCCTCCGGGTTCACTCTTTCACCGCGAGCCTAAATATAGCCCTAGCACGCCTGGCAGTCGACTGAAAGCTCGGGCCCCAGAAAATGTGTTACGAGCCCCATTTGCCCATCCAAAAGTGCCCCCAAAGGAAGGCTTTGGGTACATCTGAACTCCCCAGGGGAGCCTTTACGCAGCCCCACATGCAACTGGACCCTCCTTGTTCACTGTTTACGAGCAACCCTAAATATACCCCTACCCAGCATGGCAGAAGACTGAAAAATCGGGCTCCAGAAAATGCGTTTCAAGCCCCATTCACCCATCCAGAAGTGCCCCCAAAGGAAGGCTTTGGGTACAAGTGAACTCCCCAGGGGAGCCTTTATGCAGCCCCACATGCAACTGGACCCTCCGGGTTCACTCTTTCACCGCGAGCCTAAATATAGCCCTAGCACGCCTGGCAGTCGACTGAAAGCTCGGGCCCCAGAAAATGTGTTACGAGCCACATTCGCCCATCCAAAAGTGCCCCCAAAGGAAGGCTTTGGGTACATCTGAACTCCCCAGGGGAGCCTTTATGCAGCCCCACATGCAACTGGACCCTCCGTGTTCGCTCTTTACAGCAATCCTAAATATACCCCTAGCCAGCATGGCAGAAGACTGAAAACTCGGGCCATAGAATAAGCGTTTCAAGCCCCATTCACCCATCCAGAAATGCCCCCAAAGGAAGGCTTTGGGTACAAGTGAACTCCCCAGGGGAGCCTTTATGCAGCCCCACATGCAAATGGACCCTCCGGGTTCACTCTTTCACCGCAAGCCTAAATATAGCCCTCGGCGCAATGGGAGAAGACTGAAAAAGCGGGCCCCAGAAAACGCATTGCAATTCCCCTAGGACCATCCAAAAGTGCCCCGAAAGGATATCTTTGGGTACAACTGGATTCCCCAGGGGAGCCTTAACGCAGCCCCACATGCAACTGGACCCTCCGTATTCGCTCTTTCACAGCAACCCTAAATATAACCCTGGCCCGCATGGCAGACGACTGAAAAATCGGGCCCCAGAAAACGTTCTACAAGCCCCATTCGACCATCCAAAAGTGCCCCCAAAGGAAGGCTTTGGGTACATCTGAACTCCCCAGGGGAGCCTTTATGCAGGCCCATACGCAACTGGACCCTCCTTGTTCGCTGTTTACAAGCAACCCTAAAGATAACACTAGCCAGCATGGCAGTCGACTGAAAACTCGGGCCCCAGAAAAACTGTTAAAACCCTAATTCGCCCATCCAAAAGTGCCCCCAGAGGAAGGCTTTGGGTACAACTGAACTCCCCAGGGGAGCCTTTACGCAGCCCCACATGCAACTGGACCCTCCTTGTTCACTGTTTACGGGCAACCCTAAATATACCCCTAGCCACCATGGCAGAAGACCGAAAACTCGGGCTCCAGAAAATGCGTTTCAAGCCCCATTCACCCATCCAGAAGTGCCCCCAAAGGAAGGCTTTGGGTACAAGTGAACTCCCCAGGGGAGCCTTTATGCAGCCCCACATGCAACTGGACCCTCCGTATTCGCTCTTTCACAGCAACCCTAAATATAACCCTGGCCCGCATGGCAGATGACTGAAAAATCGGGCCACAGAAAACGTGCTACAAGCCCCATTCGCCCATCCAAAAGTGCCCCCAAAGGAAGGCTTTGGGTACATCTGAAATCCCCAGGGGAGCCTTTATGCAGCCCCACATGCAACTGGACCCTCCGTATTCGCTCTTTCACAGCAACCCTAAATATATAGCCCTGGCCCACCTGGCAGTCGACTGAAAACTCAGGCCCCAGAAAATGCGTTAAAAGACTAATTCGCCCATCCAAAAGTGCCCCCAGAGGAAGGCTTTGGGTACAACTGAACTCCCCAGGGGAGACTTTACGCAGCCCCACATGCAACTGGACCCTCCTTGTTCACTGTTTACGAGCAACCCTAAATATAACCCTAGCCACCATGGCAGTCGACTGAAAACTCGGGCCCCAGAAAATGCATTAAAAGCCTAATTCGCCCATCCAAAAGTGCCACCAGAGGAAGGCTTTGGGTACAAGTGAACTCCCCAGGGGAGCCTTAACGCAGCCCCACATGCAACTGGACCCTCCGTATTCGCTCTTTCACAGCAACCCTAAATATAGCCCTGGCCCGCCTGGCAGTCGACTGAAAACTCGGGCCCCAGATAATGCGTTAAAAGCCTAATTCGCCCATCCAAAAGTGCCCCCAGAGGAAGGCTTTGGGTACAACTGAACTCCCCAGGGGAGCCTTTACGCAGCCCCACATGCAACTGGACCCTCCGGGTTCACTGTTTACGAGCAACCCTAAATATACCCCTAGCCACCATGGCAGAAGACTGAAAACTCGGGCTCCAGAAAATGCGTTTCAAGCCCCATTCACCCATCCAGAAGTGCCCCCAAAGGAAGGCTTTGGGTACAAGTGAACTCCCCAGGGGAGCCTTTCTGCAGCCCCACATGCAACTGGACCCTCCGTATTCGCTCTTTCACAGCAACCCTAAATATAACGCTGGCCCGCATGGCAAACGACTGAAAAATCGGGCCCCAGAAAACGTGCTACAAGCCCCATTCGCCCATCCAAAAGTGCCCCCAAAGGAAGGCTTTGGGTACAACTGAACTCCCCAGGGGAGCCTTTATGCAGCCCCACATGCAACTGGACCCTCCGTGTTCGCTCTTTACAGCAACCCTAAATATAACCCTAGGCAGCATGGCAGAAGACTGAAAACTCGGGCCACAGAAAAAGCGTTTCAAGCCCCATTCACCCATCCAGAAATGCCCCCAAAGGAAGGCTTTGGGTACAACTGAACTCCCCAGGGGAGCCTTTATGCAGCCCCACATGCAACTGGACCCTCCGGGTTCACTCTTTCACCGCAAGCCTAAATATAGCCCTAGCACGCCTGGCAGTCGACTGAAAGCTCGGGCCACAGAAAATGTGTTACGAGCCCCATTCGCCCATTCAAAAGTGCCTCCAAAGGAAGGCTTTGGGTACAACTGAACTCCCCAGGGGAGCCTTTACACAGCCCCACATGCAACTGGACCCTCCGTGTTCGCTCTTTACAGCAACCCCAAATATAACCCTAGGCAGCATGGCAGAAGACTGAAAACTCGGGCCACAGAAAAAGCATTTCAAGCCCCATTCACCCATCCAGAAGTGCCCCCAAAGGAAGGCTTTGGGTACAAGTGAACTCCCCAGGGGAGCCTTTATGCAGCCCCACATGCAACTGGACCCTCCGTATTCGCTCTTTCAGAGCAACCCTAAATGTAACCCTGGCCCGCATGGCAGACGACTGAAAAATTGGGCCACAGAAAACGTGCTACAAGCCCCATTCGCCCATCCAAAAGTGCCCCCAAAGGAAGGCTTTGGATACAACTGAACTCCCCAGGGGAGCCTTGATGCAGGCCAATACGCAACTGGACTCCCCGTGTTCGCTTTTTACAAGCAACCCTATATATAACACTAGCCAGCATGGCAGAAAACTTAAAACTCGGGCCACAGAAAAACTGTTAAAAGCCTAATTCGCCCATCCAAAAGTGCCCCCAGAGGAAGGCTTTGGGTACAACTGAACTCCCCAGGGGAGCCTTTACGCCCCCCCACATGCAACTGGACCCTCCTTGTTCACTGTTTACGAGCAACCCTAAATATAACCCTAGCCAGCATGGCAGAAGACTGAAAAATCGGGCTCCAGAAAATGCGTTTCAAGCCCCATTCACCCATCCAGAAGTGCCCCCAAAGGAAGGCTTTGGGTACATCTGAACTCCCCAGGGGAGCCTTTACGCAGCCCCACATGCAACTGGACCCTCCTTGTTCACTGTTTACGAGCAACCCTAAATATAACCTTAGCCACCATGGCAGAAGACTGAAAACTCGGGCTCCAGAAAATGTGTTACGAGCCCCATTCGCCCATCCAAAAGTGCCCCCAAAGGAAGGCTTTGGGTACATCTGAACTCCCCAGGGGTGCCTTTATGCAGCCCCACATGCAACTGGACCCTCCGTGTTCGCTCTTTACAGCAACCCTAAATATAACCCTAGGCAGCATGGCAGAAGACTGAAAACTCGGGCCACAGAAAAAGCGTTTCAAGCCCCATTCACCCATCCAGAAATGCCACCAAAGGAAGGCTTTGGGTACAACTGAACTCCCCAGGGGAGCCTTTATGCAGCTCCACATGCAACTGGACCCTCCGGGTTCACTCTTTCACCGCAAGCCTAAATATAGCCCTCGGCGCAATGGGAGAAGACTGAAAAAGCGGGCCTCAGAAAACGCATTGCGATTCCCCTTGGACCATCCAAAAGTGCCCCGAAAGGAAATCTTTGGGTACAATTGGATTCCCCAGGGGAGCCTTAACGCAGCCCCACATGCAACTGGACCCTCCGTATTCGCTCTTTCACAGCAACCCTAAATATAACCCTGGCCCGCATGGCAGACGACTGAAAAATCGGGCCCCAGAAAACGTTCTACAAGCCCCATTCGACCATCCAAAAGTGCCCCCAAAGGAAGGCTTTGGGTACATCTGAACTCCCCAGGGGAGCCTTTATGCAGGCCCATACGCAACTGGACCCTCCTTGTTCGCTGTTTACAAGCAACCCTAAAGATAACACTAGCCAGCATGGCAGAAAACTGAAAACTCGGGCCGCAGAAAAACTGTTAAAAGCCTAATTCGCCCATCCAAAAGTGCCCCCAGAGGAAGGCTTTGGGTACAACTGAACTCCCCAGGGGAGCCTTAACGCAGCCCCACATGCAACTCGACCCTCCGTATTCGCTCTTTCACAGCAACCCTAAATATACCCCTGGCTTGCCTGGCAGTCGACTGAAAACTCGGGCCCCAGAAAAACTGTTAAAAGCCTAATTCGCCCATCCAAAAGTGCCCCCAGAGGAAGGCTTTGGGTACAACTGAACTCCCCAGGGGAGCCTTTACGCAGCCCCACATGCAACTGGACCCTCCTTGTTCACTGTTTACGAGCAACCCTAAATATACCCCTAGCCACCATGGCAGAAGACTGAAAACTCGGGCTCCAGAAAATGCGTTTCAAGCCCCTTTCGCCCATCCAGAAGTGCCCCCAAAGGAAGGCTTTGGGTACAACTGAACTCCCCAGGGGAGCCTTTATGCAGCCCCACATGCAACTGGACCCTCCGTATTCGCTCTTTCACAGCAACCCTAAATATAACCCTGGCCCGCATGGCAGATGACTGAGAAATCGGGCCACAGAAAACGTGCTACAAGCCCCATTCGCCCATCCAAAAGTGCCCCCAAAGGAAGGCTTTGGGTACATCTGAACTCCCCAGGGGAGCCTTTATGCAGCCCCACATGCAACTGGACCCTCCGTATTCGCTCTTTCACAGCAACCCTAAATATAGCCCTGGCCCGCCTGGCAGTCGACTGAAAACTCGCGCCCCAGAAAATGCGTTAAAAGCCTAATTCGCCCATCCAAAAGTGCCCCCAGAGGAAGGCTTTGGGTACAACTGAACTCCCCAGGGGAGCCTTTACGCAGCCCCACATGCAACTGGACCCTCCTTGTTCACTGTTTACGAGCAACCATAAATATAACCCTAGCCACCATGGCAGTCGACTGAAAACTCGGGCCCCAGAAAATGCATTAAAAGCCTAATTCGCCCATCCAAAAGTGCCACCAGAAGAAGGCTTTGGGTACAAGTGAACTCCCCAGGGGAGCCTTAACGCAGCCCCACATGCAACTGGACCCTCCGTATTCGCTCTTTCACAGCAACCCTAAATATAGCCCTGGCCCGCCTGGCAGTCGACTGAACACTCGGGCCCCAGAAAATGCGTTAAAAGCCTAATTCGCCCATCCAAAAGTGCCCCCAGAGGAAGGCTTTGGGTACAACTGAACTCCCCAGGGGAGCCTTTACGCAGCCCCACATGCAACTGGACCCTCCGGGTTCACTCTTTCACCGCAAGCCTAAATATAGCCCTAGCCACCATGGCAGAAGACTGAAAACTCGGGCCACAGAAAAAGCATTTCAAGCCCCATTCACCCATCCAGAAGTGCCCCCAAAGGAAGGCTTTGGGTACAAGTGAACTCCCCAGGGGAGCCTTTATGCAGCCCCACATGCAACTGGACCCTCCGTATTCGCTCTTTCAGAGCAACCCTAAATGTAACCCTTGCCCGCATGGCAGACGACTGAAAAATCGGGCCACAGAAAACGTGCTACAAGCCCCATTCGCCCATCCAAAAGTGCCCCCAAAGGAAGGCTTTGGATACAACTGAACTCCCCAGGGGAGCCTTGATGCAGGCCAATACGCAACTGGACCCCCCGTGTTCGCTGTTTACAAGCAACCCTATATATAACACTAGCCAGCATGGCAGAAAACTTAAAACTCGGGCCACAGAAAAACTGTTAAAAGCCTAATTCGCCCATCCAAAAGTGCCCCCAGAGGAAGGCTTTGGGTACAACTGAACTCCCCAGGGGAGCCTTTACGCCCCCCCACATGCAACTGGACCCTCCTTGTTACCTGTTTACGAGCAACCCTAAATATAACCCTAGCCAGCATGGCAGAAGACTGAAAACTCGGGCCACAGAAAAAGCGTTTCAAGCACATTTCGCACATCCAGAAGTGTCCCCAAAGGAAGGCTTTGGGTACAAGTGAACTCCCCAGGGGAGCCTTTATGCAGCCCCACATGCAACTGGACCCTCCGTATTCGCTCTTTCACAGCAACCCTAAATATAACCCTGGCCCGCCTGGCAGTCGACTGAAAACTCGGGCCCCAGAAAATGCGTTAAAACCCTAATTCGCCCATCCAAAAGTGCCCCCAGAGGAAGGCTTTGGGTACAACTGAACTCCCCAGGGGAGCCTTTACGCAGCCCCACATGCAACTGGACCCTCCGGGTTCAATCTTTCACAGCAACCCTAAATATAGCCCTGGCCCACCTGGCAGTCGACTGAAAACTCGGGCCCCAGAAAATGCATTAAAAGCCTAATTCGCCCATCCAGAAGTGCCCCCAGAGGAAGGCTTTGGGTACATCTGAACTCCCCAGGGGAGCCTTTATGCAGCCCCACATGCAACTGGACCCTCCGTATTCGCTCTTTCACAGCAACCCTAAATATACCCCTCGGCGCAATGGGAGAAGACTGAAAAAGCGGGCCTCAGAAAACGCATTGCGATTCCCCTTGGACCATCCCAAAGTGCCCCCAGAGAAAGGCTTTGGGTACAACTGGACTCCCCAGGGGAGCCTTAACGCAGCCCCACATGCAACTGGACCCTCCGTATTCGCTCTTTCACAGCAACCCTAAATATATCCCTGGCCCGCCTGGCAGTCGACTGAAAACTCGGGCCCCAGAAAATGCATTAAAAGCCTAATTCGCCCATCCAGAAGTGCCCCCAGAGGAAGGCTTTGGGTACAACTGAACTCCCCAGGGGAGCCTTTACGCAGCCCCACATGCAACTGGACCCTCCTTGTTCACTGTTTACGAGCAACCCTAAATATACCCCTAGCCACCATGGCAGAAGACTGAAAACTCGAGCTCCAGAAAATACGTTTCAAGCCCCAATCACCCATCCAGAAGTGCCCCCAAAGGCAGGCTTTGGGTACAAGTGAACTCCCCAGGGGAGCCTTTATGCAGCCCCACATGCAACTGGACCCTCCGGGTTCACTCTTTCACCGCAAGCCTAAATAAAGCCCTAGCACGCCTGGCATTCGACTGAAAGCTCGGGCCACAGAAAATGTGTTACGAGCCTAATTCGCCCATCCAAAAGTGCCCCCAAAGGAAGGCTTTGGGTACATCTGAACTCCCCAGGGGAGCCTTTATGCAGCCCCACAAGCAACTGGACCCTCCGTGTTCGCTCTTTCACCGCAAGCCTAAATATAGCCCTCGGCGCACTGGGAGAAGACTGAAAAAGCGGGCCTCAGAAAACGCATTGCTATTCCCCTTGGACCATGCAAAAGTGCCCCCAAAGGAAGGCTTTGGGTACAACTGGACTCCCCAGGGGAGCCTTAACGCAGCCCCACATGCAACTGGACCCTCCGTATTCGCTCTTTCACAGCAACCCTAAATATAGCCCTGGCCCGCCTGGCAGTCGTCTGAAAACTCGGGCTCCAGAAAATGCGTTAAAAGCCTAATTCGCCCATCCAAAAGTGCCCCCAGAGGAAGGCTTTGGGTACATTTGAACTCCCCAGGGGAGCCTTTACGCAGCCCCACATGCAACTGGACCCTCCTTGTTCACTGTTTACGAGCAACCCTAAATCTACCCCTAGCCACCATGGCAGAAGACTGAAAACTCGGGCTCCAGAAAATGCGTTTCAAGCCTAATTCACCCCTCCAAAAGTGCCCCCAGAGGAAGGCTTTGGGTACAACTGAACTCCCCAGGGGAGCCTGTATGCAGCCCCACATGCAACTGGACCCTCCGGGTTCACTCTTTCACCGCAAGCCTAAATATAACCCTAGCACGCCTGGCAGTCGACTGACAGCTCGGGCCACAGAAAATGTGTTACGAGCCCCATTCGCCCATCCAAAAGTGCCCCCAAAGGAAGGCATTAAGTACATCTGAACTCCCCAGGGGAGCCTTTACGCAGCCCCACATGCAACTGGACCCTCCGTGTTCGCTCTTTACAGCAACCCTAAATATAACCCTAGCCAGCATGGCAGAAGACTGAAAACTCGGGCCACAGAAAAAGCGTTTCAAGACCCTATCGGCCATCCAGAAGTGCCCCCAAAGGAAGGCTTTGGGTACAAGTGAACTCCCCAGGGGAGCCTTTATGCAGCCCCACATGCAACTGGACCCTCCTTGTTCACTGTTTACGAGCAACCCTAAATATAACCCTAGCCACCATGGCAGAAGACTGAAAACTCGGGCTCCAGAAAAAGCATTTCAAGCCCCATTCACCCATCCAGAAGTGCCCCTAAAGAAAGGCTTTGGGTACAAGTGAACTCCCCAGGGGAGCCTTTATGCAACCCCACATGCAACTGGACCCTCCGTATTCGCTCTTTCACAGCAACCCTAAATATAACCCTGGCCCGCATGGCAGACGACTGAAAAATCGGGCCACAGAAAACGTGCTACAAGCCCCATTCGACCATCCAGAAGTGCCCCCAAAGGAAGGCTTTGGGTACAACTGAACTCCCCAGGGGAGCCTTTATGCAGCCCCACATGCAACTGGACCCTCCGTGTTCGCTCTTTACAGCAACCCTAAATATAACACCAGCCAGCATGGCAGAAAACTGAAAACTCTGGCCACAGAAAAATCGTTTCAAGCCCCATTCACCCATCCAGAAATGCCCCCAAAGGAAGGCTTTGGGTACAACTGAACTCCCCAGGGGAGCCTTTATGCAGCCCCACATGCAACTGGACCCTCCGGGTTCACTCTTTCACCGCAAGCCTAAATATAGCCCTAGCACGCCTGGCAGTCGACTGAAAGCTCGGGCCACAGAAAATGTGTTACGAGCCCCATTCGCCCATTCAAAAGTGCCTCCAAAGGAAGGCTTTGGGTACAACTGAACTCCCCAGGGGAGCCTTTACACAGCCCCACATGCAACTGGACCCTCCGTGTTCGCTCTTTACAGCAACCCCAAATATAACCCTAGGCAGCATGGCAGAAGACTGAAAACTCGGGCCACAGAAAAAGCATTTCAAGCCCCATTCACCCATCCAGAAGTGCCCCCAAAGGAAGGCTTTGGGTACAAGTGAACTCCCCAGGGGAGCCTTTATGCAGCCCCACATGCAACTGGACCCTCCGTATTCGCTCTTTCAGAGCAACCCTAAATGTAACCCTGGCCCGCATGGCAGACGACTGAAAAATTGGGCCACAGAAAACGTGCTACAAGCCCCATTCGCCCATCCAAAAGTGCCCCCAAAGGAAGGCTTTGGATACAACTGAACTCCCCAGGGGAGCCTTGATGCAGGCCAATACGCAACTGGACTCCCCGTGTTCGCTTTTTACAAGCAACCCTATATATAACACTAGCCAGCATGGCAGAAAACTTAAAACTCGGGCCACAGAAAAACTGTTAAAAGCCTAATTCGCCCATCCAAAAGTGCCCCCAGAGGAAGGCTTTGGGTACAACTGAACTCCCCAGGGGAGCCTTTACGCCCCCCCACATGCAACTGGACCCTCCTTGTTCACTGTTTACGAGCAACCCTAAATATAACCCTAGCCAGCATGGCAGAAGACTGAAAAATCGGGCTCCAGAAAATGCGTTTCAAGCCCCATTCACCCATCCAGAAGTGCCCCCAAAGGAAGGCTTTGGGTACATCTGAACTCCCCAGGGGAGCCTTTACGCAGCCCCACATGCAACTGGACCCTCCTTGTTCACTGTTTACGAGCAACCCTAAATATAACCTTAGCCACCATGGCAGAAGACTGAAAACTCGGGCTCCAGAAAATGTGTTACGAGCCCCATTCGCCCATCCAAAAGTGCCCCCAAAGGAAGGCTTTGGGTACATCTGAACTCCCCAGGGGAGCCTTTATGCAGCCCCACATGCAACTGGACCCTCCGTGTTCGCTCTTTACAGCAACCCTAAATATAACCCTAGGCAGCATGGCAGAAGACTGAAAACTCGGGCCACAGAAAAAGCGTTTCAAGCCCCATTCACCCATCCAGAAATGCCACCAAAGGAAGGCTTTGGGTACAACTGAACTCCCCAGGGGAGCCTTTATGCAGCTCCACATGCAACTGGACCCTCCGGGTTCACTCTTTCACCGCAAGCCTAAATATAGCCCTCGGCGCAATGGGAGAAGACTGAAAAAGCGGGCCTCAGAAAACGCATTGCGATTCCCCTTGGACCATCCAAAAGTGCCCCGAAAGGAAATCTTTGGGTACAATTGGATTCCCCAGGGGAGCCTTAACGCAGCCCCACATGCAACTGGACCCTCCGTATTCGCTCTTTCACAGCAACCCTAAATATAACCCTGGCCCGCATGGCAGACGACTGAAAAATCGGGCCCCAGAAAACGTTCTACAAGCCCCATTCGACCATCCAAAAGTGCCCCCAAAGGAAGGCTTTGGGTACATCTGAACTCCCCAGGGGAGCCTTTATGCAGGCCCATACGCAACTGGACCCTCCTTGTTCGCTGTTTACAAGCAACCCTAAAGATAACACTAGCCAGCATGGCAGAAAACTGAAAACTCGGGCCGCAGAAAAACTGTTAAAAGCCTAATTCGCCCATCCAAAAGTGCCCCCAGAGGAAGGCTTTGGGTACAACTGAACTCCCCAGGGGAGCCTTTATGCAGCCCCACATGCAACTGGACCCTCCTTGTTCACTGTTTACGAGCAACCCTAAATATACCCCTAGCAACCATGGCAGAAGACTGAAAACTCGGGCTCCAGGAAATGCGTTTCAAGCCCCATTCACCCATCCAGAAGTGCCCCCAAAGGAAGGCTTTGGGTACAAGTGAACTCCCCAGGGGAGCCTTTATGCAGCCCCACATGCAACTGGACCCTCTGGGTTCACTCTTTCACCGCAACCCTAAATATAGCCCTAGCACGCCTGGCATTCGACTGAAAAATCGGGCCCCAGAAAATGTGTTACGAGCCCCATTCGCCCATCCAAAAGTGCCTCCAAAGGAAGGCTTTGGGTACAAGTGAACTCCCCAGGGGAGCCTTAACGCAGCCCCACATGCAACTCGACCCTCCGTATTCGCTCTTTCACAGCAACCCTAAATATACCCCTGGCTTGCCTGGCAGTCGACTGAAAACTCGGGCCCCAGAAAAACTGTTAAAAGCCTAATTCGCCCATCCAAAAGTGCCCCCAGAGGAAGGCTTTGGGTACAACTGAACTCCCCAGGGGAGCCTTTACGCAGCCCCACATGCAACTGGACCCTCCTTGTTCACTGTTTACGAGCAACCCTAAATATACCCCTAGCCACCATGGCAGAAGACTGAAAACTCGGGCTCCAGAAAATGCGTTTCAAGCCCCTTTCGCCCATCCAGAAGTGCCCCCAAAGGAAGGCTTTGGGTACAACTGAACTCCCCAGGGGAGCCTTTATGCAGCCCCACATGCAACTGGACCCTCCGTATTCGCTCTTTCACAGCAACCCTAAATATAACCCTGGCCCGCATGGCAGATGACTGAGAAATCGGGCCACAGAAAACGTGCTACAAGCCCCATTCGCCCATCCAAAAGTGCCCCCAAAGGAAGGCTTTGGGTACATCTGAACTCCCCAGGGGAGCCTTTATGCAGCCCCACATGCAACTGGACCCTCCGTATTCGCTCTTTCACAGCAACCCTAAATATAGCCCTGGCCCGCCTGGCAGTCGACTGAAAACTCGGGCCCCAGAAAATGCGTTAAAAGCCTAATTCGCCCATCCAAAAGTGCCCCCAGAGGAAGGCTTTGGGTACAACTGAACTCCCCAGGGGAGCCTTTACGCAGCCCCACATGCAACTGGACCCTCCTTGTTCACTGTTTACGAGCAACCCTAAATATACCCCTAGCCACCATGGCAGTCGACTGAAAACTCGGGCCCCAGAAAATGCATTAAAAGCCTAATTCGCCCATCCAAAAGTGCCACCAGAAGAAGGCTTTGGGTACAAGTGAACTCCCCAGGGGAGCCTTAACGCAGCCCCACATGCAACTGGACCCTCCGTATTCGCTCTTTCACAGCAACCCTAAATATAGCCCTGGCCCGCCTGGCAGTCGACTGAACACTCGGGCCCCAGAAAATGCGTTAAAAGCCTAATTCGCCCATCCAAAAGTGCCCCCAGAGGAAGGCTTTGGGTACAACTGAACTCCCCAGGGGAGCCTTTACGCAGCCCCACATGCAACTGGACCCTCCGGGTTCACTCTTTCACCGCAAGCCTAAATATAGCCCTAGCCACCATGGCAGAAGACTGAAAACTCGGGCCACAGAAAAAGCATTTCAAGCCCCATTCACCCATCCAGAAGTGCCCCCAAAGGAAGGCTTTGGGTACAAGTGAACTCCCCAGGGGAGCCTTTATGCAGCCCCACATGCAACTGGACCCTCCGTATTCGCTCTTTCAGAGCAACCCTAAATGTAACCCTTGCCCGCATGGCAGACGACTGAAAAATCGGGCCACAGAAAACGTGCTACAAGCCCCATTCGCCCATCCAAAAGTGCCCCCAAAGGAAGGCTTTGGATACAACTGAACTCCCCAGGGGAGCCTTGATGCAGGCCAATACGCAACTGGACCCCCCGTGTTCGCTGTTTACAAGCAACCCTATATATAACACTAGCCAGCATGGCAGAAAACTTAAAACTCGGGCCACAGAAAAACTGTTAAAAGCCTAATTCGCCCATCCAAAAGTGCCCCCAGAGGAAGGCTTTGGGTACAACTGAACTCCCCAGGGGAGCCTTTACGCCCCCCCACATGCAACTGGACCCTCCTTGTTACCTGTTTACGAGCAACCCTAAATATAACCCTAGCCAGCATGGCAGAAGACTGAAAACTCGGGCCACAGAAAAAGCGTTTCAAGCCCATTTCGCACATCCAGAAGTGTCCCCAAAGGAAGGCTTTGGGTACAAGTGAACTCCCCAGGGGAGCCTTTATGCAGCCCCACATGCAACTGGACCCTCCGTATTCGCTCTTTCACAGCAACCCTAAATATAGCCCTGGCCCGCCTGGCAGTCGACTGAAAACTCGGGCCCCAGAAAATGCGTTAAAACCCTAATTCGCCCATCCAAAAGTGCCCCCAGAGGAAGGCTTTGGGTACAACTGAACTCCCCAGGGGAGCCTTTACGCAGCCCCACATGCAACTGGACCCTCCGGGTTCAATCTTTCACAGCAACCCTAAATATAGCCCTGGCCCACCTGGCAGTCGACTGAAAACTCGGGCCCCAGAAAATGCATTAAAAGCCTAATTCGCCCATCCAGAAGTGCCCCCAGAGGAAGGCTTTGGGTACATCTGAACTCCCCAGGGGAGCCTTTATGCAGCCCCACATGCAACTGGACCCTCCGTATTCGCTCTTTCACAGCAACCCTAAATATACCCCTCGGCGCAATGGGAGAATACTGAAAAAGCGGGCCTCAGAAAACGCATTGCGATTCCCCTTGGACCATCCCAAAGTGCCCCCAGAGAAAGGCTTTGGGTACAACTGGACTCCCCAGGGGAGCCTTAACGCAGCCCCACATGCAACTGGACCCTCCGTATTCGCTCTTTCACAGCAACCCTAAATATATCCCTGGCCCGCCTGGCAGTCGACTGAAAACTCGGGCCCCAGAAAATGCATTAAAAGCCTAATTCGCCCATCCAAAAGTGCCCCCAGAGGAAGGCTTTGGGTACAACTGAACTCCCCAGGGGAGCCTTTACGCAGCCCCACATGCAACTGGACCCTCCTTGTTCACTGTTTACGAGCAACCCTAAATATACCCCTAGCCACCATGGCAGAAGACTGAAAACTCGGGCTCCAGAAAATACGTTTCAAGCCCCAATCACCCATCCAGAAGTGCCCCCAAAGGCAGGCTTTGGGTACAAGTGAACTCCCCAGGGGAGCCTTTATGCAGCCCCACATGCAACTGGACCCTCCGGGTTCACTCTTTCACCGCAAGCCTAAATAAAGCCCTAGCACGCCTGGCATTCGACTGAAAGCTCGGGCCACAGAAAATGTGTTACGAGCCTAATTCGCCCATCCAAAAGTGCCCCCAAAGGAAGGCTTTGGGTACATCTGAACTCCCCAGGGGAGCCTTTATGCAGCCCCACATGCAACTGGACCCTCCGTGTTCGCTCTTTCACCGCAAGCCTAAATATAGCCCTCGGCGCACTGGGAGAAGACTGAAAAAGCGGGCCTCAGAAAACGCATTGCTATTCCCCTTGGACCATGCAAAAGTGCCCCCAAAGGAAGGCTTTGGGTACAACTGGACTCCCCAGGGGAGCCTTAACGCAGCCCCACATGCAACTGGACCCTCCGTATTCGCTCTTTCACAGCAACCCTAAATATAGCCCTGGCCCGCCTGGCAGTCGTCTGAAAACTCGGGCTCCAGAAAATGCGTTAAAAGCCTAATTCGCCCATCCAAAAGTGCCCCCAGAGGAAGGCTTTGGGTACATTTGAACTCCCCAGGGGAGCCTTTACGCAGCCCCACATGCAACTGGACCCTCCTTGTTCACTGTTTACGAGCAACCCTAAATCTACCCCTAGCCACCATGGCAGAAGACTGAAAACTCGGGCTCCAGAAAATGCGTTTCAAGCCTAATTCACCCCTCCAAAAGTGCCCCCAGAGGAAGGCTTTGGGTACAACTGAACTCCCCAGGGGAGCCTGTATGCAGCCCCACATGCAACTGGACCCTCCGGGTTCACTCTTTCACCGCAAGCCTAAATATAACCCTAGCACGCCTGGCAGTCGACTGACAGCTCGGGCCACAGAAAATGTGTTACGAGCCCCATTCGCCCATCCAAAAGTGCCCCCAAAGGAAGGCATTAAGTACATCTGAACTCCCCAGGGGAGCCTTTACGCAGCCCCACATGCAACTGGACCCTCCGTGTTCGCTCTTTACAGCAACCCTAAATATAACCCTAGCCAGCATGGCAGAAGACTGAAAACTCGGGCCACAGAAAAAGCGTTTCAAGACCCTATCGGCCATCCAGAAGTGCCCCCAAAGGAAGGCTTTGGGTACAAGTGAACTCCCCAGGGGAGCCTTTATGCAGCCCCACATGCAACTGGACCCTCCTTGTTCACTGTTTACGAGCAACCCTAAATATAACCCTAGCCACCATGGCAGAAGACTGAAAACTCGGGCTCCAGAAAAAGCATTTCAAGCCCCATTCACCCATCCAGAAGTGCCCCTAAAGAAAGGCTTTGGGTACAAGTGAACTCCCCAGGGGAGCCTTTATGCAACCCCACATGCAACTGGACCCTCCGTATTCGCTCTTTCACAGCAACCCTAAATATAACCCTGGCCCGCATGGCAGACGACTGAAAAATCGGGCCACAGAAAACGTGCTACAAGCCCCATTCGACCATCCAAAAGTGCCCCCAAAGGAAGGCTTTGGGTACAACTGAACTCCCCAGGGGAGCCTTTATGCAGCCCCATACGCAACTGGACCACCCGTGTTCGCTGTTTACAAGCAACCCTAAATATAACACCAGCCAGCATGGCAGAAAACTGAAAACTCTGGCCACAGAAAAATCGTTTCAAGCCCCATTCACCCATCCAGAAGTGCCCCCAAAGGAAGGCTTTGGGTACAAGTGAACTCCCCAGGGGAGCCTTTATGCAGCCCCACATGCAACTGGACCCTCCGGGTTCACTCTTTCACAGCAACCCTAAATATAGCCCTGGCCCGCCTGGCAGTCGACTGAAAACTCGGGCCCAAGAAACTGCGTTAAAAGCCTAATTCGCCCATCCAAAAGTGCCCCCAGAGGAAGGCTTTGGGTACAACTGAACTCCCCAGGTGAGCCTTTATGCAGCCCCACATGCAACTGGACCCTCCATATTCGCTCTTTCACAGCAACACCAAATATAGCCCTCGGCGCAATGGGAGAAGACTGAAAAAGCGGGCCTCAGAAAACGCATTGCGATTCCCCTTGGACCATCCCAAAGTGCCCCCAAAGGAAGGCTTTGGGTACAACTGGACTCCCCAGGGGAGCCTTAACGCAGCCCCACATGCAACTGGACTCTCCGTATTCGCTCTTTCACTGCAACCCTAAATATAGCCCTGGCCCGCCTAGCAGTCGACTGAAAACTCGGGCCCCAGAAAATGCGTTAAAAGCCTAATTCGCCCATCCAAAAGTGCCCCCAAAGGAAGGCTTTGGGTACAAGTGAACTCCCCAGGGGAGCCTTTATGCAGCCCCACATGCAACTGGACCCTCCCGGTTCACTCTTTCACCGCAAGCCTAAATATAGCCCTAGCACGCCTGGCAGTCGATTGAAAGATTGAGCCACAGAAAATGTGTTACGAGCCCCATTCACCCATCCAGAAGTGCCCCCAAAGGAAGGCTTTGGGTACAAGTGAACTCCCCAGGGGAGCCTTTATGCAGCCCCACATGCAACTGGACCCTCCGGGTTCACTCTTTCACAGCAATCCTAAATATAGCCCTGGCCCGCCTGGCAGTCGACTGAAAACTCGGGCCCCAGAAAATTCTTTTAAAGCCTAATTCGCCCATCCAAAAGTGCCCCCAGAGGAAGGCTTTGGGTACAAGTGAACTCCCCAGGGGAGCCTTTATGCAGCCCCACATGCAACTGGACCCTCCTTGTTCACTGTTTACGAGCAAACCTAAATATACCCCTAGCCACCATGGCAGAAGACTGAAAACTCGGTCTCCAGAAAATGCGTTTCAAGCCCCATTCACCCATCCAGAAGTGCCCCCAAAGGAAGGCTTCGGGTACAAGTGAACTCCCCAGGGGAGCCTTTATGCAGCCCCACATGCAAGTGGACCCTCCGGGTTCACTCTTTCACCGCAAGCCTAACTATAGCCCTAGCACGCCTGGCAGTCGACTGAAAGCTCGGGCCACAGAAAAAGTTTTACGAGCCCCATTCGCACATCCAAAAGTGCCCCCAGAGGAAGGCTTTGGGTACATCTGAACTCCCCAGGGGAGCCTTTATGCAGGCCCATACGCAACTGGACCCCCCGTGTTCGCTGTTTACAAGCAACCCTAAATATACCCCTGCCACCATGGCAGAAGACTGAAAACTCGGGCTCCAGAAAATGCGTTTCAAGCCCCATTCACCCATCCAGAAGTGCCCCCAAAGGAAGCCTTTGGGTACAAGTGAACTCCCCAGGGGAGCCTTTATGCAGCCCCACATGCAACTGGACCCTCCGTATTCACTCTTTCACAGCAACCCTAAATATAGCCCTGGCCCGCCTGGCAGTTGACTGAAAACTCGGGCCCCAGAAAATGCATTAAAACCTAGTTCGCCCATCCAAAAGTGTCCCCAGAGGAAGGCTTTGGGTACAACTGAACTCCCCAGGGGAGCCTTTACGCAGCCCCAAATGCAACTGGACCCTCCTTGTTCACTGTTTACGAGCATCCCTAAATATACCCCTAGCCACCATGGCAGAAGACTGAAAAATCGGGCTCCAGAAAATGCGTTTCAAGCCCCATTCACCCACCCAGAAGTGCCCCCAAAGGAAGGCTTTGGGTACAAGTGAACTCCCCAGGGGAGCCTTTATGCAGCCCCACATGCAACTGGACCCTCCGGGTTCACTCTTTCACCGCAAGCCTAAATATAGCCCTAGCACGCCTGGCAGTCGACTGAAAGCTCGGGCCACAGATAAAGTTTTACGAGCCCCATTCGCCCATCCAAAAGTGCCCCCAAAGGAAGGCTTTGGGTACATCTGAACTCCGCAAGGGAGTCTTTATGCAGGCCCATACGCAACTGGACCCCCCGTGTTCGCTGTTTACAAGCAACCCTATATATAACCCTAGCCAGCATGGCAGAAAACTGAAAACTCGGGCCACAGAAAAAGCGTTTCAAGACCCATTCACCCATCCAGAAGTGCCCCCAAAGGAAGGCTTTGGGTACAAGTGAACTCCCCAGGGGAGCCTTTATGCAGCCCCACATGCAACTGGACCCTCCTTGTTCACTGTTTACGAGCAACCCTAAATATTCCCCTAGCCACCATGGCAGAAGACTGAAAACTCGGGCTCCAGAAAATGCGTTTCAAGCCCCATTCACCCATCCAGAAGTGCCCCCAAAGGAAGGCTTTGGGTACAAGTGAACTCCCCAGGGGAGCCTTTATGCAGCCCCACATGAAACTGGACCCTCCGGGTTCAATCTTTCACAGCAACCCTAAATATAGCCCTGGCCCGCCTGGCAGTTGACTGAAAACTCGGGCCCCTGAACATGCATTAAAAGCCTAATTCGCCCATCCAAAAGTGCCCCCAGAGGAAGGCTTTGGGTACATCTGAACTCCCCAGGGGAGCCTTTACGCAGCCCCACATGCAACTGGACCCTCCTTGTTCACTGTTTACGAGCAACCCTAAATATACCCCTAGCCACCATGGCAGAAGACTGAAAACTCGGGCTCCAGAAAATGCGTTTCAAGCCCCATTCACCCACCCAGAAGTGCCCCCAAAGGAAGGCTTTGGGTACATCTGAACTCCCCAGGGGAGCCTTTATGCAGCCCCACATGCAACTGGACCCTCCGGGTTCACTCTTTCACCGCAAGCCTAAATATAGCCCTAGCACGCCTGGCAGTCGACTGAAAGCTCGGGCCACAGATAAAGATTTACGAGCCCCATTCGCCCATCCAAAAGTGCCCCCAGAGGAAGGCTTTGGGTACATCTGAACTCCCCAGGGGAGTCTTTATGCAGGCCCATACGCAACTGGACCCCCCGTGTTCCCTGTTTACAAGCAACCCTATATATAACCCTAGCCAGCATGGCAGAAAACTGAAAACTCGGGCCACAGAAAAAGCGTTTCAAGCCCCATTCACCCATCCAGAAGTGCCCCCAAAGGAAGGCTTTGGGTACAAGTGAACTCCCCAGGGGAGCCTTTATGCAGCCCCACATGCAACTGGACCCTCCTTGTTCACTGTTTACGAGAAACCCTAAATATTCCCCTAGCCACCATGGCAGAAGACTGAAAACTCGGGCTCCAGAAAATGCGTTTCAAGCCCCATTCACCCATCCAGAAGTGCCCCCAAAGGAAGGCTTTGGGTACAAGTGAACTCCCCAGGGGAGCCTTTATGCAGCCCCACATGCAACTGGACCCTCCGGGTTCAATCTTTCACAGCAACCCTAAATATAGCCCTGGCCCGCCTGGCAGTTGACTGAAAACTCGGGCCCCAGAAAATGCATTAAAAGCCTAATTCGCCCATCCAAAAGTGCCCCCAGAGGAAGGCTTTGGGTACAAGTGAACTCCCCAGGGGAGCCTTTACGCAGCCCCACATGCAACTGGACCCTCCTTGTTCACTGTTTACGAGCAACCCTAAATATACCCCTAGCCACCATGGCAGAAGACTGAAAACTCGGGCTCCAGAAAATGCGTTTCAAGCCCCATTCACCCATCCAGAAGTGCCCCCAAAGGAAGGCTTTGGGTACAAGTGAACTCCCCAGGGGAGCCTTTATGCAGCCCCACATGCAACTGGACACTCCGGGTTCACTCTTTCACCGCAAGCCTAAATATAGCCCTAGGCAGCATGGCAGAAGACTGAAAACTCGGGCCACAGAAAACGTGCTACAAGCCCCTTTCGCCCATCCAGAAGTGCCCCCAAAGGAAGGCTTTGGGTACAACTGAACTCCCCAGGGGAGCCTTTATGCAGCCCCACATGCAACTGGACCCTCCTTGTTCACTCTTTCACCGCAAGCCTAAATATAGCCCTCGGCGCAATGGGAGAAGACTGAAAACTCGGGCTCCAGAAAACGCATTGCCATTCCCCTTGGACCATCCAAAAGTGCTCCCAAAGGAAGGCTTTGGGTACAACTCCCCAGGGGAGCCTTTACGCAGCCCCACATGCAACTGGACCCTCCGTGTTCGCTCTTTACAGCAACCCTAAATATAACCCTAGCCAGCATGGCAGAAGACTGAAAACTCGGGCCACAGACAACGTGCTACAAGCCCCTTTCGCCCATCCAGAAGTGCCCCCAAAGGAAGCCTTTGGGTACATCGGAACTCCCCAGGGGAGCCTTTATGCAGCCCCACATGCAACTGGACCCTCCGTATTCGCTCTTTCACAGCAACCCTAAATATAACCCTGGCCCGCATGGAAGACGACTGAAAAATTGGGCCCCAGAAAACGTGCTACAAGCCCAATTCGACCATCCAAAAGTGACCCCAAAGGAAGGCTTTGGGTACAACTGGACTCCCCAGGGGAGCCTTAACGCAGCCCCACATGCAACTGGACCCTCCGGGTTCACTCTTTCACAGCAACCCTAAATATAGCCCTGGGGCGCCTGGCAGTCGACTGAAAACTCGGGCCCCAGAAATTGCGTTAAAAGCCTAATTCGCCCCTCCAAAAGTGCCCCCAGAGGAAGGCTTTGGGTACAAGTGAACTCCCCAGGGGAGCCTTTACGCAGCCCCACATGCAACTGGACCCTCCTTGTTCACTGTTTACGAGCAACCCTAAATATAACCATAGCCACCATGGCAGAATACTGAAAACTCGGGCTCCAGAAAATGCGTTTCAAGCCCCATTCACCCATCCAGAAGTGCCCCCAAAGGAAGGCTTTGGGTACAAGTGAACTCCCCAGGGGAGCCTTTATGCAGCCCCACATGCAACTGGACCCTCCGGGTTCACTCTTTCACCGCAAGCCTAAATATAGCCCTAGCATGCCTGGCACTCGATTGAAAGCTCGGGCCACAGAAAATTTGTTACAAGCCCCATTCGCCCATCCAAAAGTGCCCCCAAAGGAAGGCTTTGGGTACATCTGAACTCCCCAGGGGAGCCTTTACGCAGCCCCACATGCAACTGGACCCTCTGTGTTCGCTCTTTACAGCAACCCTAAATATAACCCTAGCCAGCATGGCAGAAGACTGAAAACTCGGGCCACAGAAAAAGCGTTTCAAGCCCCTTTCGCCCATCCAGAAGTGCCCCCAAAGGAAGGCTTTGGGTACATCTGAACTCCCCAGGGGAGCCTTTATGCAGCCCCACATGCAACTGGACCCTCCGGGTTCACTCTTTCACCGCAAGCCTAAATATAGCCCTCGGCGCAATGGGAGAAGACTGAAATAGCGGTCCTCAGAAAACGCATTGCGATTCCCCTTGGACCATCCAAAAGTGCTCCCAAAGGAAGGCTTTGGGTACAAGTGAACTCCCCAGGGGAGCCTTTATGCAGCCCCACATGCAACTGGACCCTTCGGGTTCGCTCTTTCACAGCAACCCTAAATATAGCCCTGGCCCGCCTGGCAGTCGACTGAAAACTCGGGCCCCAGAAATTGCGTTAAAAGCCTAATTCGCCCCTCCAAAAGTGCCCCCAGAGGAAGGCTTTGGGTACAACTGAACTCCCCAGGGGAGCCTTTACGCAGCCCCACATGCAACTGGACCCTCCTTGTTCACTGTTTACGAGCAACCCTAAATATAACCATAGCCACCATGGCAGAAGACTGAAAACTCGGGCTCCAGAAAATTCGTTTCAAGCCCCATTCACCCATCCAGAAGTGCCCCCAAAGGAAGGCTTTGGGTACAACTGAACTCCCCAGGGGAGACTTTATGCAGCCCCACATGCAACTGGACCCTCCGGGTTCACTCTTTCACCACAACCCTAAATATAGCCCTAGCACGCCTGGCAGTCGACTGAAAGCTCGGGCCACAGAAAATGTGTTAAGAGCCCCATTCGCCCATCCAAAAGTGCCTCCAAAGGAAGGCTTTGGGTACATCTGAACTCCCCAGGGGAGCCTTTACGCAGCCCCACATGCAACTGGACCCTCCGTATTCTCTCTTTCACAGCAACCCTAAATATATGCCTGGCCCGCATGGCAGACGACTGAAAACTCGGGCCACAGAAAATGCATTACAAGCCCCATTCGCCCATCCAGAAGTGCCCCCAAAGGAAGGCTTTGGGTAGATCTGAACTCCCCAGGGGAGCCTTTACGCAGCCCCACATGCAACTGGACCCTCCGTGTTCCCTGTTTACGAGCAACCCTAAATATAACCCTAGCCACCATGGCAGAAGACTGAAAACTCGGGCCACAGAAAACATGCTACAAGCCCCATTCGCCCATCCAAAAGTGCCCCCAAAGGAAGGCTTTGGGTACAACTGAACTCCCCAGGGGAGCCTTTATGCAGGCCCATACGCAACTGGACCCCCCATGTTCGCTGTTTACAAGCAACCCTAAATATAACCCTAGCCAGCATGGCAGAAAACTGAAAACTCGGGCCACAGAAAAAGCGTTTCAAGCCCCATTCACCCATCCAGAAGTGCCCCCAAAGGAAGGCTTTGGGTACATCTGAACTGCCCAGGGGAGCCTTTATGCAGCCCCACATGCAACTGGACCCTCCGTATTCGCTCTTTCACAGCAACCCTAAATATATCCCTGGCCCGCATGGCAGACGACTGAAAACTCGGGCCCCAGAAAATGCATTACAAGCCCCATTCGCCCATCCAGAAGTGCCCCCAAAGGAAGGCTTTGGGTACAACTGAACTCCCCAGGGGAGCCTTTATGCAGCCCCACATGCAACTGGACCCTCCTTGCTCACTGTTTACGAGCAACCCTAAATATACCCCTAGCCACCATGGCAGAAGACTGAAAACTCGGGCTCCAGAAAATGCGTTTCAAGCCCCATTCACCCATCCAGAAGTGCCCCCAAAGGAAGGCTTTGGGTACAAGTGAACTCCCCAGGGGAGCCTTTATGCAGCCCCACATGCAACTGGACCTTCCGGGTTCACTCTTTCACCGCAAGCCTAAATATAGCCCTAGCACGCCTGGCAGTCGACTGAAAGCTCGGGCCCCAGAAAATGTGTTACGAGCCCCATTCGCCCATCCAAAAGTGCCTCCAAAGGAAGGCTTTGGGTACATCTGAACTCCCCAGGGGAGCCTTTACGCAGCCCCACATGCAACTGGACCCTCCGTGTTCGCTTTTTACGAGCAACCCTAAATATAACCCTAGCCACCATGGCAGAAGACTGAAAAGTCGGGCCACAGAAAACGTGCTACAAGCCCCATTCGCCCATCCAAAAGTGCCCCCAAAGGAAGGCTTTGGGTACAACTGAACTCCCCAGGGGAGCCTTTATGCAGGCCCATACGCAACTGGACCCCCCGTGTTCGCTGTTTACAAGCAACCCTAAATATAACCCTAGCCAGCATGGCAGAAAACTGAAAACTCGGGCCACAGAAAAAGCGTTTCAAGCCCCATTCGCCCATGCAGAAGTGCCCCCAAAGGAAGGCTTTGGGTACATCTGAACTCCCCAGGGGAGCCTTTATGCAGCCCCACATGCAACTGGACCCTCCGGGTTCACTCTTTCACAGCAAACCTAAATATAGTCCTCGGCGCAATGGGAGAAGACTGAAAAACGGGCCTCAGAAAACGCATTGCGATTCCCCTTGGACCATCCAAAAGTGCCCCCAAAGGAAGGCTTTGGGTACAACTGGACTCCCCAGGGGAGCCTTTACGCAGCCCCACATGCAACTGGACCCAACTTGTTCACTGTTTATGAGCAACCCTAAATATACCCCTAGCCACCATGGCAGAAAACTGAAAACTCGGGCTCCAGAAAATGCGTTTCAAGCCCCATTCACCCATCCAGAAGTGCCCCCAAAGGAAGCCTTTGGGTACATCTGAACTCCCCAGGGGAGCCTTTACGCAGCCCCACATGCAACTGGACCCTCCGTATTCGCTCTTTCACAACAACCCTAAATATATGCCTGGCCCGCAGGGCAGACGACTGAAAACTCGGGCCCCAGAAAATGCATTACAAGCCCCATTCGCCCATCCAGAAGTGCCCCCAAAGGAAGGCTTTGGGTACAACTGAACTCCCCAGGGGAGCCTTTATGCAGCCCCACATGCAACTGGACCCTCCGCGTTCACTCTTTCACCTTACGCCTAAATATAGCCCTAGCACGCCTGGCAGTCGACTGAAAGCTCGGGCCACAGAAAATATGTTACGAGCCCCATTCGCCCATCCAAAAGTGCCTCCAAAGGAAGGCTTTGGGTACATCTGAACTCCCCAGGGGAGCCTTTACGCAGCCCCACATGCAACTGGACCCTCCGTATTCGCTGTTTACGAGCAACCCTAAATATAACTATAGCCACCATGGCAGAAGACTGAAAACTCGGGCCACAGAAAACGTGCTACAAGCCCCATTCGACCATCCAAAAGTGCCCCCAAAGGAAGGCTTTGGGTACAACTGAACTCCCCAGGGGAGTCTTTATGCAGGCCCATACGCAACTGGACCCCCCGTGTTCGCTGTTTACAAGCAACCCTAAATATAGTCCTAGCCAGCATGACAGAAGACTGAAAACTCGAGCCACAGAAAAAGCGTTTCAAGCCCCATTCGCCCATCCGGAAGTGCCCCCAGAGGAAGGCTTTGGGTACATGTGAACTCCCCAGGGGAGCCTTTACGCAGCCCCACATGCAACTGGACCCTCCTTGTTCACTGTTTACAAGCAACCCTAAATATAACACTAGCCAGCATGGCAGAAAACTGAAAACTCGGGCCACAGAAAATGCGTTAAAAGCCTAATTCGCCCATCCAAAAGTACCCCCAGAGGAAGGCTTTGGGTACAACTGAACTCCCCAGGGGAGCCTTTATGCAGCCCCACATGCAACTGGACCCTCCGGGTTCACTCTTTCACAGCAAACCTAAATATAGTCCTCGGCGCAATGGGAGAAGACTGAAAAAGCGGGCCTCAGAAAACGCATTGCGATTCCCCTTGGACCATCCAGAAGTGCCCCCAAAGGAAGGCTTTGGGTACAAGTGAACTCCCCAGGGGAGCCTTTATGCAGCCCCACATGCATCTGGACCCTCCGGGTTCACTCTTTCACCGCAAGCCTAAATATAGCCCTAGCACGCCTGGCAGTCGACTAAAAGCTCAGGCCACAGAAAATGATTTACGAGCCCCATTCGCCCATCCAAAAGTGCCCCCAAAGGAAGGCTTTGGGTACATCTGAACTCCCCAGGGGAGCCTTTACACAGCCCCACATGCAACTGGACCCTCCGTGTTCGCTCTTTACAGCAACCCTAAATTTAACCCTAGCCAGCATGGCAGAAGACTGAAAACTCGGGCCACAGAAAAAGCGTTTCAAGCCCCTTTCGCCCATCCAGAAGTACCCCCAAAGGAAGGCTTTGGGTACAAGTGAACTCCCCAGGGGAGCCTTTATGCAGCCCCACATGCAACTGGACCCTCCTTGTTCACTGTTTACGAGCAACCCTAAATATACCCCTAGCCACCATGGCAGAAGACTGAAAACTCGGGCTCCAGAAAATGCGTTTCAAACCCCATTCACCAATCCAGAAGTGCCCCCCAAGGAAGGCTTTGGGTACATCTGAACTCCCCAGGGGAGCCTTTATGCAGCCCCACATGCAACTGGACCCTCCGTATTCGCTCTTTCACCGCAACCCTAAATATAGCCCTGGCCCGCCTGGCAGTCGACTGAAAACTCGGGCCGCAGAAAATGCGTTGAAAGCCTAATTCGCCCATCCAAAAGTGCCCCCAGAGGAAGGCTTTGGGTACAACTGAACTCCCCAGGGGAGCCTTTACGCAGCCCCACATGCAACTGGACCCAACTTGTTCACTGTTTATGAGCAACCCTAAATATACCCCTAGCCACCATGGCAGAAAACTGAAAACGCGGGCTCCAGAAAATGCGTTTCAAGCCCCATTCACCCATCCAGAAGTGCCCCCAAAGGAAGGCTTTGGGTACAACTGAACTCCCCAGGGGAGCCTTTATGCAGCCCCACATGCAACTGGACCCTCAGGGTTCACTCTTTCACCGCAAGCCTAAATATAGCCCTAGCACGCCTGGCAGTCGACTGAAAGCTCGGGCCACAGAAAAAGTGTTACGAGCCCCATTCGCTGTGGGTAGTTATGGTCTGGCGGCCGGAAGATGTCGCGATGTACGGAAAGGTGGAGCCCCTCCCTTGATGGACAGTAGCGTGTGGCCTGTGATGTAAGCAAGCGGAAGTGACGCTATGGGCCTCAGGTATATAAGCCCATGTGACTCGACAATAAATGCCATTTGCCATCCACCACATTGGTGTCTGTGAGCTGATGGACCGAGCGGCCTGGGGTTGGCCGCCGTGCCGTTCCTGAACCAGGTCACCACTGCCCCCTGAAGGCAACAAGTGGTGCCGAAACCCGGGAAAACTCCTGGATTCGGGTGAACGGCGGCCGGAGAGGCGGGACCAGCCCGGCGGGGAGGAAGCTCCCGGACCAACAAGGAAGATGGAAACCCTTGTGAAGGTCGTATCAAAGTTGTGGAAGCTGTGGGGTGGCTCGGCTGAGGAAGCCAGGGGTGCCGGTGGGGAACCAGAGCCTGGGGAAATCTGGGAGAGAGCACGGCCATGTGCGCCCCAGTACGGTGCTGAACTAGAAGACGAAGAATTGGGTGAAGAAGCCTCCGGCGGGAACGGGGATGAAGCGTTAGGTTTTACTAACACGTGGAAATGCGAAAAAGAGAACGGTTGCGGGGACGACCGGGGAGGAGGTAGAAGCGTGAGAGAGGGGCAGAGAGCCGATCGGAACGGCCATCCGAAAACACGCTCCTATGGCGCAAACGCCTCGCTGAGAAGGCGGCGGGGCGAGCCACGAGGCAGGGAGCGGCCCCCCCGCAGGGGTGGGGGGCGGGGCCGGAACTCGATGGGAGGGGACCGGAACTCGGAGGTGAGCAGTCAGTCAAGCTCTGACTCCGGATCAGATACCGATTCAAATTCGGAGGAGGAAATGGGGACAGATAGCAAAAATATCCCCATCCGAAATAAAGCTGCACCGCGAGGCAGAGAAATTCCTCTCACAGATTGGAGGAAAATTAAGATTGCGTGCACCATCTTGGCTCTATCGGCCATGCTAGCGTTCCCGGTCTGGGTGACAGACGGGGGGCAGAGGGTTCACTCACCAACAAACCCTAAGGATGTACAAGCGATTGTTAAAGCCATTGTGGATAAAGGGCTTCATTCTGCAATGGTCTCCACCCTCATAGATGGTGTTGTCAGGGGAGACAACATGCTCCCGTTTGATATAAAACAAACTTGTAGACTGATCTTTGACGGGGGTGGGATGATCATTTTTAAACGAGAATGGGGGGACAACTGTATGAGACAACTGGCCCAAGTAACTGGGACGGATCACACACTGTATGGCTCTAGCCTGCAGCGGCTAATGGGTATGGACCCAACAGTGATCACCCCCCAGGTGCAAGTCCAGGGCCTGAGGGCCCACAAAGGTATGGCAACTCGTGCGGCCAGAGAAGCTCCAAACAGCCGATGCCCCAACTTCAGAACAAAACTAATGAAAACTGAGTTTCTGTTCACAGGAATGGATCATCGGGCACCCCCGTAATCTGTATACCCCGGCGACATGAGAAGACAATAAGTCAGCAGGCATCCTGTCTAAGCCTGAGAGTTCCACACTGGCAGAATCCAGACACCAGCGAAGCGGCCTCCGTGGGTGGGGGCTGCAATGCGTTTGTGTGATCTTAACTTTGGACCTTGTATACTAAATATGCTTGTGTTGTTTGTTAAAAGTTGGTTAGAGAAAGTTAACATTATGTTGGTAGAACACCAACAACTACTTTAAGAGTGTATTTACTCAGGGTTACCAGTTACCTCTTAGTTTTCTCCTGGTTATTGTGCCTTATGTTTTTTAGTTAAGTTATGATGTCTACGTCTTAAGATTGTTATATTTTAGCTAATTTGGTTGTGCATAGGGAGGGGGGAAATGTGGGTAGTTATGGTCTGGCGGCCGGAAGATGTCGCGATGTACGGAAAGGTGGAGCCCCTCCCTTGATGGACAGTAGCGTGTGGCCTGTGATGTAAGCAAGCGGAAGTGACGCTATGGGCCTCAGGTATATAAGCCCATGTGACTCGACAATAAATGCCATTTGCCATCCACCACATTGGTGTCTGTGAGCTGATGGACCGAGCGGCCTGGGGTTGGCCGCCGTGCCGTTCCTGAACCCGGTCGCCACTGCCCCCTGAAGGCAACAATTCGCCCATCCAAAAGTGCCCCCAAAGGAAGGCTTTGGGTACATCTGAACTCCCCACGGGAGCCTTTACGCAGCCCCACATGCAACTGGACCCTCCGTGTTCGCTCTTTACAGCAACCCTAAATATAACCCTAGCCAGCATGGCAGAAGACTGAAAACTCGGGCCACAGAAAAAGCGTTTCAAGCCCCTTTCGCCCATCCAGAAGTGCCCGCAAAGGAAGGCTTTGGGTACAAGTGAACTCCCCAGGGGAGCCTTTATGCAGCCCCACATGCAACTGGACCCTCCGTATTCGCTCTTTCACAGAAACCCTAAATATAACCCTGGCCCGCATGGCAGACGACTGAAAAATCGGGCCCCAGAAAATGTGCTACAAGCCCCATTCGACCATCCAAAAGTGCCCCCAAAGGAAGGCTTTGGGTACAACTGAACTCCCCAGGGGAGCCTTTATGCAGTCCCATACGCAACTGCACTCTCCGTGTTCGCTCTTTCACAGCAACCCTAAACATAACCCTGGCCCGCATGGCAGACGACTGAAAAATCGGGCCCAAGAAAACGTGCTTCAAGCCCCATTTGACCATCCAAAAGTGCCCCCAAAGGAAGGCTTTGGGTACAAGTGAACTCCCCAGGGGAGCCTTTATGCAGCCCCACATGCAACTGGACCCTCCGGGTTCACTCTTTCACCGCAAGCCTAAATATAGCCCTAGCACGCCTGGCAGTCGACTGAACGCTCAGGCCACAGAAAATGTGTTACGAGCCCCATTCACCCATCCAAAAGTGCCCCCAAAGGAAGGCTTTGGGTACATCTGAACTCCCCAGGGGAGCTTTTACACAGCCCCACATGCAACTGGACCCTCCGTGTTCGCTCTTTACAGCAACCCTAAATATAACCCTAGCCAGCATGGCAGAAGACTGAAAACTCGGGCCACAGAAAAAGAGTTTCAAGCCCCTTTCGCCCATGAAGAAGTGCCCCCAAAGGAAGGCTTTGGGTACAAGTGAACTCCCCAGGGGAGCCTTTATGCAGCCCCACATGCAACTAGAACCTCCGGGTTCACTCTTTCACCGCAAGACTAAATATAGCCCTCGGCGCAATGGGAGAAGACTGAAAACTCGGACTCTAGAAAATGCGTTTCAAGCCCCATTCACCAATCCAGAAGTGCCCCCCAAGGAAGGCTTTGGGTACAAGTGAACTCCCCAGGGGAGCCTTTATGCAGCCCCACATGCAACTGGACCCTCCGTATTCGCTCTTTCACCGCAACCCTAAATATAGCCCTGGCCCGCCTGGCAGTCGACTGAAAACTCGGGCCCCAGAAAAACTGTTAAAAGCCTAATTCGCCCATCCAAAAGTGCCCCCAGAGGAAGGCTTTGGGTACAACTGAACTCCCCAGGGGAGCCTTTATGCAGCCCCACATGCAACTAGACCCAACTTATTCACTGTTTATGAGCAACCCTAAATATACCCCTAGCCACCATGGCAGAAAACTGAAAACGCGGGCTCCAGAAAATGCGTTTCAAGACCCATTCACCCATCCAGAAGTGCCCCCAAAGGAAGGCTTTGGGTACAACTGAACTCCCCAGGGGAGCCTTTATGCAGCCCCACATGCAAAAGGACCCTCCGGGTTCACTCTTTCACCGCAAGCCTAAATATAGTCCTCGGCGCAATGGGAGAACACTGAAAAAGCGGGCCTCAGAAAACGCATTGCGATTCCCCTTGGACCATCCCAAAGTGCCCCCAAAGGAAGGCTTTGGGTACAACTGAACTCCCCAGGGGAGCCTTAACGCAGCCCCACATGCAACTGGACCCTCCGTATTCGCTCTTTCACAGCAACCCTAAATATAGCCCTGGCCCGCCTGGCAGTCGACTGAAAACTCGGGCCCCAGAAAAACTGTTAAAAGCCTAATTCGCCCATCCAAAAGTGCCCCCAGAGGAAGGCTTTGGGTACAACTGAACTCCCCAGGGGAGCCTTTACGCAGCCCCACATGCAACTGGACACTCAGGGTTCACTCTTTCACCGCAAGCCTAAATATAGCCCTAGCACGCCTGGCAGTCGACTGAAATATCGGGCAACAGAAAAAGTGTTACGAGCCCCATTCGCCCATCCAAAAGTGCCCCCAGAGGAAGGCTTTGGGTACAACTGAACTCCCCAGGGGAGCCTTTACGCAGCCCCACATGCAACTGGACCCTCCTTGTTCACTGTTTACGAGCAACCCTAAATATACCCCTGGCCAGCATGGCAGAAGACTGAAAACTCGGGCTCCAGAAAATGCGTTGAAAGCCTAATTCGCCCATCCAAAAGTGCCCCCAAAGGAAGGCTTTGGGTACAAGTGAACTCCCCAGGGGAGCCTTTATGCAGGCCCATACGCAACTGGACCCCCCGTGTTCGCTGTTTACAAGCAACCCTAAATATAACACTAGCCAGCATGGCAGAAAACTGAAAACTCGGGCCACAGAAAAAGCGTTTCAAGCCCCATTCGCCCATCCAGAAGTGCCCCCAAAGGAAGGCTTTGGGTACAACTGAACTCCCCAGGGGAGCCTTAACGCAGCCACACATGCAACTGGACCCTCCGTATTTGCTCTTTCACAGCAACCCTAAATATTACCCTGGCACGCCTGGCAGTCGACTGAAAACTCGGGCCCCAGAAAATGCGTTAAAAGCCTAATTCGCCCCTCCAAAAGTGCCCCCAGAGGAAGGCTTTGGGTACAACTGAACTCCCCAGGGGAGCCTTTATGCAGCCCCACATGCAACTGGACCCTCCGGGTTCACTCTTTCACAGCAAGCCTAAATATAGCCCTAGCACGCCTGGCAGTCGACTGAAAGCTCTGGCCACAGAAAATGTGTTTCAAGCCCCTTTCGCCCATCCAGAAGTGCCCGCAAAGGAAGGCTTTGGGTACAAGTGAACTCCCCAGGGGAGCCTTTATGCAGCCCCACATGCAACTGGACCCTCCGTATTCGCTCTTTCACAGAAACCCTAAATAAAACCCTGGCCCGCATGGCAGACGACTGAAAACTCGGGCCCCAGAAAAACCTTTAAAAGCCTAATTCGCCCATCCAAAAGTGCCCCCAGAGGAAGGCTTTGGGTACAACTGGACTCCCCAGGGGAGCCTTTACGCAGCCCCACATGCAACTGGACCCTCCTTGTTCACTGTTTACGAGCAACCCTAAATATACCCCTAGCCACCATGGCAGAAGACTGAAAACTCGGGCTCCAGAAAATGCGTTTCAAGCCCCATTCACCCATCCAGAAGTGCCCGTAAAGGAAGGCTTTGGGTACAAGTGAACTCCCCAGGGGAGCCTTTATGCAGCCCCACATGCAACTGGACCCTCCGGGTTCACTCTTTCACCGCAAGCCTAAATATAGTCCTCGGCACAATGGGAGAAGACTGAAAAAGCGGGCCTCAGAAAACGCATTGCGATTCCCCTTGGACCATCCCAAAGTGCCCCCAAAGGAAGGCTTTGGGTACAACTGGACTCCCCAGGGGAGCCTTAACGCAGCCCCACATGCAACTGGACCCTCCGGGTTCACTCTTTCACCGCAAGCCTAAATATAGCCCTAGCACGCCTGGCAGTCGACTAAAAGCTCAGGCCACAGAAAATGAGTTACGAGCCCCATTCGCCCATCCAAAAGTGCCCCCAAAGAAGGCTTTGGGTACATCTGAACTCCCCAGGGGAGCCTTTACACAGCCCCACATGCAACTGGACCCTCCGTGTTCGCTCTTTACAGCAACCCTAAATATAACCCTAGCCAGCATGGCAGAAGACTGAAAACTCGAGCCACAGAAAAAGCGTTGAAAGCCTAATTCGCCCATCCAGAAGTACCCCCAAAGGAAGGCTTTGGGTACAAGTGAACTCCCCAGGGGAGCCTTTATGCAGCCCCACATGCAACTGGACCCTCCTTGTTCACTGTTTACGAGCAACCCTAAATCTACCCCTAGCCACCATGGCAGAAGACTGAAAACTCGGGCTCCAGAAAATGCGTTTCAAGCCCCATTCACCAATCCAGAAGTGCCCCCAAAGGAAGGCTTTGGGTACAAGTGAACTCCCCAGGGGAGCCTTTATGCAGCCCCACATGCAACTGGACCCTCCGTATTCGCTCTTTCACCGCAACCCTAAATATAGCCCTGGCCCGCCTGGCAGTCGACTGAAAACTCGGGCCGCAGAAAATGCGTTGAAAGCCTAATTCGCCCATCCAAAAGTGCCCCCAGAGGAAGGCTTTGGGTACAAGCGAACTCCCCAGGGGAGCCTTTACGCAGCCCCACATGCAACTGGACCCTCCTTGTTCACTGTTTACGAGCAACCCTAAATATACCCCTAGCCAGCATGGCAGAAGACTGAAAACTCGGGCCACAGAAAAAGAGTTTCAAGCCCCTTTCGCCCATGCAGAAGTGCCCCCAAAGGAAGGCTTTGGGTACAAGTGAACTCCCCAGGGGAGCCTTTATGCAGCCCCACATGCAACTAGACCCTCCGGGTTCACTCTTTCACCGCAAGACTAAATATAGCCCTCGGCGCAATGGGAGAAGACTGAAAACTCGGGCTCTAGAAAATGCGTTTCAAGCCCCATTCACCAATCCAGAAGTGCCCCCCAAGGAAGGCTTTGGGTACAAGTGAACTCCCCAGGGGAGCCTTTATGCAGCCCCACATGCAACTGGACCCTCCGTATTCGCTCTTTCACCGCAACCCTAAATATAGCCCTGGCCCGCCTGGCAGTCGACTGAAAACTCGGGCCCCAGAAAAACTGTTAAAAGCCTAATTCGCCCATCCAAAAGTGCCCCCAGAGGAAGGCTTTGGGTACAACTGAACTCCCCAGGGGAGCCTTTATGCAGCCCCACATGCAACTAGACCCAACTTGTTCACTGTTTATGAGCAACCCTAAATATACCCCTAGCCACCATGGCAGAAAACTGAAAACGCGGGCTCCAGAAAATGCGTTTCAAGCCCCATTCACCCATCCAGAAGTGCCCCCAAAGGAAGGCTTTGGGTACAACTGAACTCCCCAGGGGAGCCTTTATGCAGCCCCACATGCAAAAGGACCCTCCGGGTTCACTCTTTCACAGAAACACTAAATATAACCCTGGCCCGCATGGCAGACGACTGAAAAATCGGGCCCCAGAAAAACCTTTAAAAGCCTAATTCGCCCATCTAAAAGTGCCCCCAGAGGAAGGCTTTGGGTACAACTGAACTCCCCAGGGGAGCCTTTACGCAGCCCCACATGCAACTGGACCCTCCTTGTTCACTGTTTACGAGCAACCCTAAATATACCCCTAGCCACCATGGCAGAAGACTGAAAACTCGGGCTCCCGAAAATGCGTTTCAAGCCCCATTCACCCATCCAGAAGTGCCCGTAAAGGAAGGCTTTGGGTACAAGTGAACTCCCCAGGGGAGCCTTTATGCAGCCCCACATGCAACTGGACCCTCCGGGTTCACTCTTTCACCGCAAGCCTAAATAAATTCCTCGGCACAATGGGAGAAGACTGAAAAAGCGGGCCTCAGAAAACGCATTGCGATTCCCCTTGGACCATCCCAAAGTGCCCCCAAAGGAAGGCTTTGGGTACAACTGGACTCCCCAGGGGAGCCTTAACGCAGCCCCACATGCAACTGGACCCTCCGGGTTCACTCTTTCACCGCAACCCTAAATATAGCCCTAGCACGCCTGGCAGTCGACTAAAAGCTCAGGCCACAGAAAATGTGTTACGAGCCCCATTCGCCCATCCAAAAGTGCCCCCAAAGGAAGGCTTTGGGTACATCTGAACTCCCCAGGGGAGCCTTTACGCAGCCCCACATGCAACTGGACCCTCCGTGTTCGCTCTTTACAGCAACCCTAAATATAACCCTAGCCAGCATGGCAGAAGACTGAAAACTCGAGCCACAGAAAAAGCGTTGAAAGCCTAATTCGCCCATCCAGAAGTACCCCCAAAGGAAGGCTTTGGGTACAAGTGAACTCCCCAGGGGAGCCTTTATGCAGCCCCACATGCAACTGGACCCTCCTTGTTCACTGTTTACGAGCAACCCTAAATCTACCCCTAGCCACCATGGCAGAAGACTGAAAACTCGGGCTCCAGAAAATGCGTTTCAAGCCCCATTCACCAATCCAGAAGTGCCCCCAAAGGAAGGCTTTGGGTACAAGTGAACTCCCCAGGGGAGCCTTTACGCAGCCCCACATGCAACTGGATCCTCCGTGTTCGCTCTTTACAGCAACCCTAAATATAACCCTGGCCAGCATGGCAGAAGACTGAAAACTCAGGCTCCAGAAAATGCGTTTCAAGCCCCATTCACCCATCCAGAAGTGCCCCCAAAGGAAGGCTTTGGGTACATCTGAACTCCCCAGGGGAGCCTTTATGCAGGCACATACGCAACTGGACCCCCCGTGTTCGCTGTTTACAAGCAACCCTAAATATAACACTAGCCAGCATGGCAGAAAACTGAAAACTCGGGCTCCAGAAAATGCGTTTCAAGCCCCATTCGCCCATCCAGAAGTGCCCCCAAAGGAAGGCTTTGGGTACAACTGAACTCCCCAGGGGAGCCTTAACGCAGCCCCACATGCAACTGGACCCTCCGGGTTCACTCTTTCACCGCAAGCCTAAATATAGCCCTAGCACGCCTGGCAGTCGACTGAAAGCTCGGGCCACAGAAAATGTGTTACGAGCCCCATTCGCCCATCCAAAAGTGCCCCCAAAGGAAGGCTTTGGGTACATCTGAACTCCCCAGGGGAGCCTTTACGCAGCCCCACATGCAACTGGACCCTCCGTGTTCGCTCTTTACAGCAACCCTAAATATAACCCTAGCCACCATGGCAGAAGACTGAAAACTCGGGCCACAGAAAAAGCGTTTCAAGCCCCTCTCGCCCATCCAGACGTGCCCCCAGAGGAAGGCTTTGGGTACAACTGAACTCCCCAGGGGAGCATTTATGCAGCCCCACATGCAACTGCACTCTCCGTGTTCGCTCTTTCACAGCAACCCTAAATATAACCCTGGCCCGCATGGCAGACGACTCAAAAATCGGTCCCAAGAAAACGTGATTCAAGCCCCATTTGACCATCCAAAAGTGCCCCCAAAGGAAGGCTTTGGGTACAAGTGAACTCCCCAGGGGAGCCTTTATGCAGCCCCACATGCAACTGGACCCTCCGGGTTCACTCTTTCACCGCAACCCTAAATATAGCCCTAGCACGCCTGGCAGTCGACTGAAAGCTCAGGCCACAGAAAATGTGTTACGAGCCGCATTCGCCCATCCAAAAGTGCCCCCAAAGAAAGGCTTTGGGTACATCTGAACTCCCCAGGGGAGCCTTTACACAGCCCCACATGCAACTGGACCCTCCGTGTTCGCTCTTTACAGCAACCCTAAATATAACCCTAGCAAGCATGGCAGAAGACTGAAAACTCGGGCCACAGAAAAAGCGTTTCAAGCCCCATTCGCCCATCCAGAAGTACCCCCAAAGGAAGGCTTTGGGTACAAGTGAACTCCCCAGGGGAGCCTTTATGCAGCCCCACATGCAACTGGACCCTCCGGGTTCACTCTTTCACCGCAAGCCTAAATATAGCCCTCGGCGCAATGGGAGAAGACTGAAAACTCGGGCTCTAGAAAATGCATTAAAAGCCTAATTCGCCCCTCCAAAAGTGCCCCCAGAGGAAGGCTTTCGGTACAACCGAACTCCCCAGGGGAGCCTTTATGCAGCCCCACATGCAAAAGGACCCTCCGGGTTCACTCTTTCACAGCAACCCTAAATATAGCCCTGGACCGCCTGGCACTCGACTGAAAATTCACGCCCCAGAAAAGGCACTAAAGGCCTAATACGCCCATCCAAAAGTGCCCCCAGAGGAAGGCTTTGGGTACAACTGAACTCCCCAAGGGAGCCTTTACGCAGCCCCACATGCAACTGGACCCTCCTTGTTCACTGTTTACGAGCAACCCTAAATATACCCCTAGCCACCATGGCAGAAGACTGAAAACTCGGGCTCCAGAAAATGCCTTTCAAGCCCCATTCACCCATCCAGAAGTGCCCCCAAAGGAAGGCTTTGGGTACAAGTGAACTCCCCAGGGGAGCCTTTATGCAGCCCCACATGCAACTGGACCCTCCGGGTTCACTCTTTCACTGCAAGCCTAAATATAACCCTAGCAAGCCTGGCAGTCGACTGAAAGCTCGGGCCACAGAAAACGTACTACGAGCCCCATTCGCCCATCCAAAAGTGCCCCCAGAGGAAGGCTTTGGGTACATCTGAACTCCCCAGGGGAGCCTTTACGCAGCCCCACATGCAACTGGACCCTCCGTGTTCGCTCTTTACAGCAACCCTAAATATAACCCTAGCCAGCATGGCAGAAGACTAAAAACTCGGGCCCCAGAAAATGCGTTAAAAGCCTAATTCGCCCATCCAGAAGTGCCCCCAAAGGAAAGCTTTGGGAACAAGTGAACTCCCCAGGGGAGCCTTTATGCAGCCCCACATGCAACTGGACCCTCCTTGTTCACTGTTTACGAGCAAACCTAAATATACCCCTAGCCACCATGGCAGAAGACTGAAAACGCGGGCTCCAGAAAATGCGTTTCAAGCCCCATTCACCCATCCAGAAGTGCCCCCAAAGGAAGGCTTTGGGTACAACTGAACTCCCCAGGGGAGCCTTTATGCAGCCCCACATGCAAAAGGACCCTCCGGGTTCACTCTTTCACCGCAAGCCTAAATATAGTCCTCGGCGCAATGGGAGAACACTGAAAAAGCGGGCCTCAGAAAACGCATTGCAATTCCCCTTGGACCATCCCAAAGTGCCCCCAAAGGAAGGCTTTGGGTACAACTGGACTCCCCAGGGGAGCCTTTACGCAGCCCCACATGCAACTGGACCCTCCGGGTTCACTCTTTCACCGCAAGCCTAAATATAGCCCTAGCACGCCTGGCAGTCGACTGAAAGCTCAGGCCACAGAAAATGAGTTACGAGCCCCATTCGCCCATCCAAAAGTGCCCCCAAAGGAAGGCTTTGGGTACATCTGAACTCCCCAGGGGAGCCTTTACACAGCCCCACATGCAACTGGACCCTCCGTATTCGCTCTTTACAGCAACCCTAAATATAACCCTAGCCAGCATGGCAGAAGACTGAAAACTCGGGCCACAGAAAAAGCGTTTCAAGCCCCTCTCGCCCATCCAGAAGTACCCCCAAAGGAAGGCTTTGGGTACAAGTGAACTCCCCAGGGGAGCCTTTATGCAGCCCCACATGCAACTGGACCCTCCATATTCGCTCTTTCACCGCAACCCTAAATATAGCCCTGGCCCGCCTGGCAGTCGACTGAAAACTCGTGCCCCAGAAAAACTGTTAAAAGCCTAATTCGCCCATCCAAAAGTGCCCCCAGAGGAAGGCTTTGTGTACAAGTGAACTCCCCAGGGGAGCCTTTACGCAGCCCCACATGCAACTGGACCCTCCTTGTTCACTGTTTACGAGCAACCCTAAATATACCCCTAGCCACCATGGCAGAAGACTGAAAACTCGGGCTCCAGAAAATGCGTTTCAAGCCCCATTCACCCATCCAAAAGTGCCCCCAAAGGAAGGCTTGGGGTACAACCGAACTCCCCAGGGGAGCCTTTATGCAGCCCCACATGCAACTGGACCCTCCGTGTTCGCTCTTTACAGGAACCCTAAATATAACCCTAGCCACCATGGCAGAAGACTGAAAACTCGGGCCACAGAAAACGTGCTACAAGCCCCATTCGACCATCCAAATGTGCCCCCAAAGGAAGGCTTTGGGTACACGTGAACTCCCCAGGGGAGTCTTTATGCAGGCCCATACGCAAGTGGACCCCCCGTGTTCGCTGTTTACAAGCAACCCTAAATATAACACTAGCCAGCATGGCAGAAAACTGAAAACTCGGGCCACAGAAAAAGCGTTTCAAGCCCCTTTCGCCCATCCAGAAGTGCCCCCAAAGGAAGGCTTTGGGTACAAGTAAACTCCCCAGGGGAGCCTTTATGCAGCCCCACATGCAACTGGACCCTCCGGGTTCACTCTTTCACAGCAACCCTAAATATAGCCCTGGCCCGCCTGGCAGTCGACTGAAAACTCGGGCCCCAGAAAATGCATTAAAAGCCTAATTCGCCCATCCAAAAGTGCCCCCAGAGGAAGGCTTTGGGTACAACTGAACTCCCCAGGGGAGCCTTAACACAGCCCCACATGCAACTGGACCCTCCGGGTTCACTCTTTCACAGCAACCCTAAATATAACACTAGCCAGCATGGAAGAATACTGAAAACTCGGGCCCCAGAAAAACTGTTAAAAGCCTAATTCGCCCATCCAAAAGTGCCCCCAGAGGAAGGCTTTGGGTACAACCGAAATCCCCAGGGGAGGCTTTATGCAACACCACATGCAACTGGACCCTCCGGGTTCACTCTTTCACAGCAACCCTAAATATAGCCCTGGACCGCCTGGCAGTCGACTGAAAATTCGCGCCCCAGAAAATGCACTAAAAGCCTAATTCGCCCATCCAAAAGTGCCCCCAGAGGAAGGCTTTGGGTACAACTGAACTCCCCAAGGGAGCCTTTACGCAGCCCCACATGCAACTGGACCCTCCTTGTTCACTGTTTACGAGCAACCCTAAATATACCCCTAGCCACCATGGCAGAAGACTGAAAACTCGGGCTCCAGAAAATGCGTTTCAAGCCCCATTCACCCATCCAGAAGTGCCCCCAAAGGAAGGCTTTGGGTACAACTGAACTCCCCAGGGGAGCCTTTATGCAGCCCCACATGCAACTGGACACTCAGGGTTCACTCTTTCACCGCAAGCCTAAATATAGCCCTGGCACGCCTGGCAGTCGACTGAAAGCTCGGGCCACAGAAAACGTATTACGAGCCCCATTCGACCATCCAAAAGTGCCCCCAGAGGAAGGCTTTGGGTACATCTGAACTCCCCAGGGGAGCCTTTACGCAGCCCCACATGCAACTGGACCCTCCGTGTTCGCTCTTTCACCGCAAGCCTAAATATAGCCCTAGCCAGCATGGCAGAAGACTGAAAACTCGGGCCACAGAAAAGTGTTTCAAGCCCCTTTCGCCCATCCAGAAGTGCCCCCAAAGGAAGGCTTTGGGTACAACTGAACTCCCCAGGGGAGCCTTTATGCAGCCCCACATGCAAAAGGACCCTCCGGGTTCACTCTTTCACCGCAAGCCTAAATATAGTCCTCGGCGCAATGGGAGAACACTGAAAAAGCGGGCCTCAGAAAACGCATTGCGATTCCCCTTGGACCATCCCAAAGTGCCCCCAAAGGAAGGCTTTGGGTACAACTGGACTCCCCAGGGGAGCCTTAACGCAGCCCCACATGCAACTGGACCCTCCATATTCGCTCTTTCACAGCATCCCTAAATATAACCCTGGCCCGCATGGCAGACGACTGAAAAATCGGGCCCCAGAAAATGTGCTACAAGCCACATTCAACCATCCAAAAGTGCCCCCAAAGGAAGGCTTTGGGTACAACTGAACTCCCCAGGGGAGCCTTTATGCAGTCACATACGCAACTGGACCCCCCGTGTTCGCTGTTTACAAGCAATCCTAAATATAACACTAGCCAGCATGGCAGAAAACTGAAAACTCGGGCCCCAGAAAAACTGTTAAAAGCCCCTTTCGCCCATGCAGAAGTGCCCCCAGAGGAAGGCTTTCGGTACAACCGAACTCCCCAGGGGAGCCTTTATGCAGCACCACATGCAACTGGACCCTCCGGGTTCACTCTTTCACAGCAACCCTAAATATAGCCCTGGCCCGCCTGGCACTCGACTGAAAATTCGCGCCCCAGAAAAGGCACTAAAAGCCTAATACGCCCATCAAAAAGTGCCACAGGAGGAAGGCTTTGGGTACAACTGAACTCCCCAAGGGAGCCTTTACGCAGCCCCACATGCAACTGGACCCTCCTTGTTCACTGTTTACGAGCAACCCTAAATATACCCCTAGCCACCATGGCAGAAGACTGAAAACTCGGGCTCCAGAAAATGCGTTTCAAGCCCCATTCACCCATCCAGAAGTGCCCCCAAAGGAAGGCTTTGGGTACAACTGAACTCCCCAGGGGAGCCTTTATGCAGCCCCACATGCAACTGGACCCTCCGGGTTCACTCTTTCACCGCAAGCCTAAATATAGCCCTAGCAAGCCTGGCAGTCGACTGAAAGCTCGGGCCACAGAAAATGCATTAAAAGCCTAATTCGCCCATCCAAAAGTGCCCCCAGAGGAAGGCTTTGGGTACAACTGAACTCCCCAGGGGAGCCTTTAAGCAGCCCAACATGCAACTGGACCCTCCGTGTTTGCTCTTTACAACAACCCTAAATATATCCCTAGCCAGCATGGCAGAAGACTGAAAACTCGGGCCACAGAAAAAGCGTTTCATGCCCCATTCACCCATCCAGAAGTGCCCCCAAAGGAAGGCTTTGGGTACAACTGAACTCCCCAGGGGAGACTTTATGCAGCCCCACATGCAACTGGACCCTCCTTGTTCACTGTTTACGAGCAACCCTAAATATACCCCTAGCCACCATGGCAGAAGACTGAAAACTCGGGCTCCAGAAAATGCGTTTCAAGCCCCATTCACCCATCCAGAAGTGCCCCCAAAGGAAGGCTTTGGGTACAAGTGAACTCCCCAGGGGAGCCTTAACGCAGCCCCACATGCAACTGGACCCTCCGTATTCGCTCTTTCACAGCAACCCTAAATATAGCCCTGGCCCGCCTGGCAGTCGACTGAAAACTCGGGCCCCAGAAAATGCATTAAAAGCCTAATTTGCCCATCCAAAAGTGCCCCCAGAGGAAGGCTTTGGGTACAACTGAACTCCCCAGGGGAGCCTTTATGCAGACCCACATGCAACTGGACCCTCCGGGTTCACTCTTTCACCGCAAGCCTAAATATAGCCCTAGCAAGCCTGGCAGTCGACTGAAAGCTCGGGCCACAGAAAATGCATTAAAAGCCTAATTCGCCCATCCAAAAGTGCCCCCAGAGGAAGGCTTTGGGTACAACTGAACTCCCCAGGGGAGCCTTAACGCAGCCCCACATGCAACTGGACCCCCCGTGTTCGCTGTTTACAAGCAACCCTAAATATAACACTAGCCAGCATGGCAGTCGACTGAAAACTCGGGCCCCAGAAAATGCGTTAAAAGCCTAATTCGCCCATCCAAAAGTGCCCCCAGAGGAAGGCTTTGGGTACAACTGAACTCCCCAGGGGAGCCTTAACGCAGCCCCACATGCAACTGGACCCTCCTTGTTCACTGTTTACGAGCAACCCTAAATATACCCCTAGCCACCATGGCAGAAGACTGAAAACTCGGGCTCCAGAAAATGCGTTTCAAGCCCCATTCACCCATCCAGAAGTGCCCCCAAAGGAAGGCTTTGGGTACAACTGAACTCCCCAGGGGAGCCTTTACGCAGCCCAACATGCAACTGGACCCTCCGTGTTCGCTCTTTACAGCAACCCTAAATATAACCCTAGCCAGCATGGCAGAAGACTGAAAACTCGGGCCACAGAAAAAGCGTTTCATGCCCCATTCACCCATCCAGAAGTGCCCCCAAAGGAAGGCTTTGGGTACAAGTGAACTCCCCAGGGGAGACTTTATGCAGCCCCACATGCAACTGGACCCTCCTTGTTCACTGTTTACGAGCAACCCTAAATATACCCCTAGCCACCATGGAAGAAGACTGAAAACTCGGGCTCCAGAAAATGCGTTTCAAGCCCCATTCACCCATCCAGAAGTGCCCCCAAAGGAAGGCTTTGGGTTCAACTGAACTCCCCAGGGGAGCCTTAACGCAGCCCCACATGCAACTGGACCCTCCGTATTCGCTCTTTCACAGCAACCCTAAATATAGCCCTGGCCCGCCTGGCAGTCGACTGAAAACTCGGGCCCCAGAAAATGCATTAAAAGCCTAATTTGCCCATCCAAAAGTGCCCCCAGAGGAAGGCTTTGGGTACAACTGAACTCCCCAGGGGAGCCTTTATGCAGCCCCACATGCAACTGGACCCTCCTTGTTCACTGTTTACGAGCAACCCTAAATATAACCCTAGCCAGCATGGCAGAAGTCTGAAAACTCGGGCTCCAGAAAACGTGCTACATGCCCCATTCGACCATCCAAAAGTGCCCCCAAAGGAAGGCTTTGGGTACAACTGAACTCCCCAGGGGAGCCTTTATACAGGCCCATACGCAACAGGACCCCTCGTGTTCGCTGTTTACAAGCAACCCTAAATATAACACTAGCCAGCATGGCAGAAAACTGAAAACTCTGGCCACAGAAAATGCGTTTCAAGCCCCATTCGCCCATCCAGAAGTGCCCCCAAAGGAAGGCTTTGGGTACAACTGAACTCCCCAGGGGAGCCTTTATGCAGCCCCACATGCAACTGGACCCTCCGGGTTCACTCTTTCACAGCAACCCTAAATATAGCCCTGGCCCGCCTGGCAGTCGACTGAAAACTCGGGCCCCTGAAAATGCGTTAAAAGCCTAATTCGCCCATCCAAAAGTGCCCCCAGAGGAAGGCTTTGGGTACAAGTGAACTCCCCAGGGGAGCCTTTATGCAGACCCACATGCAACTGGACCCTCCGGGTTCACTCTTTCACCGCAAGCCTAAATATAGCCCTAGCACGCCTGGCAGTCGACTGAAAGCTCGGGCCACAGAAAATGTGTTACGAGCCCCATTCGCCCATCCAAAAGTGCCCCCAAAGGAAGGCTTTGGGTACATCTGAACTCCCCAGGGGAGCCTTTACGCAGCCCCACATGCAACTGGACCCTCCGTGTTCGCTCTTTACAGCAACCCTAAATATAACCCTAGCCAGCATGGCAGAAGACTGAAAACTCAGGCCACAGAAAATGTGTTTCATGCCCCATTCACCCATCCAGAAGTGCCCCCAAAGGAAGGCTTTGGGTACAAGTGAACTCCCCAGGGGAGCCTTTATGCAGCCCCACATGCAACTGGACCCTCCGTATTCGCTCTTTCACAGCAACCCTATATATAGCCCTGGCCCGCCTGGCAGTCGACTGAAAACTCGGGCCCCAGAAAATGCATTAAAAGCCTAATTCGCCCATCCAAATGTGCCCCCAGAGGAAGACTTTGGGTAAAACTGAACTCCCCAGGGGAGCCTTTACGCAGCCCCACATGCAACTGGACCCTCCTTGTTCACTGTTTACGAGCAACCCTAAATCTACCCCTAGCCACCATGGCAGAAGACTGAAAACTCGGGCTCCAGAAAATGCATTTCAAGTACCATTCACCCATCCAGAAGTGCCCCCAAAGGAAGGCTTTGGGTACAACTGAACTCCCCAGGGGAGCCTTTATGCAGCCCCACATGCAACTGGACCCTCCGGGTTCACTCTTTCACCGCAAGTCTAAAAATAACCCTGGCACGCCTGGCAGTCGACTGAAAGCTCGGGCCACAGAAAATGTGTTACGAGCCCCATTCGCCCATCCAAAAGTGCCCCCAAAGGAAGGCTTTGTGTACAAGTGAACTCCCCAGGGGAGACTTTACGCAGCCCCACATGCAACTGGACCCTCTGTGTTCGCTCTTTACAGCAACCCTAAATATAACCCTGGCCCGCATGGCAGATGACTGAAAACTCGGGCCCCAGAAAACGTGCTACAAGCCCCATTCGACCATCCAAAAGTGCCCCCAAAGGAAGGCTTTGGGTACAACTGAACTCCCCAGGGGAGCCTTTATGCAGGCCCATACGCAACTGGACCCCCCGTGTTCGCTGTTTACAAGCAACCCTAAATATAACACTAGCCAGCATGGCAGTCGACTGAAAACTCGGGCTCCAGAAAATGCGTTAAAAGCCTAATTCGCCCATCCAAAAGTGCCCCCAGAGGAAGGCTTTGGGTACAACTGAACTCCCCAGGGGAGCCTTAACGCAGCCCCACATGCAACTGGACCCTCCTTGTTCACTGTTTACGAGCAACCCTAAATATACCCCTAGCCACCATGGCAGAAGACTGAAAACTCGGGCTCCAGAAAATGCGTTTCAAGCCCCATTCACCCATCCAGAAGTGCCCCCAAAGGAAGGCTTTGGGTACAACTGAACTCCCCAGGGGAGCCTTTATGCAGCCCCACATGCAACTGGACCCTCCGGGTTCACTCTTTCACCGCAAGCCTAAATATAGCCCTAGCACGCCTGGCAGTCGACTGAAAGCTCGGGCCACAGAAAATGTGTTACGAGCCCCATTCGCCCATCCAAAAGTGCCCCCAAAGGAAGGCTTTGGGTACAACTGGACTCCCCAGGGGAGCCTTTACGCAGCCCCACATGCAACTGGACCCTCCATGTTCGCTCTTTACAGCAACCCTAAATATAACCCTAGCCAGCATGGCAGAAGACTGAAAACTCGGGCCACAGAAAACGTGCTACAAGCCCCATTCGACCATCCAAAAGTGCCCCCAAAGGAAGGCTTTGGGTACAACTGAACTCCCCAGGGGAGCCTTTATGCAGCCCCACATGCAACTGGACCCTCCGGGTTCACTCTTTTACCGCAAGCTTAAATATAGCCCTCGGCGCAATGGGAGAAGACTGAAAAAGCGGGCCTCAGAAAATGCATTGCGATTCCCCTTGGACCATCCAAAAGTGCCCCCAAAGGAAGGCTTTGGGTACAACTGAACTCCCCAGGGGAGCCTTAACGCAGCCCCACATGCAACTGGACCAGCCTTGTTCACTGTTTACGAGCAACCCTAAATATACCCCTAGCCACCATGGCAGAAGACTGAAAACTCGGGCTCCAGAAAATGCGTTTCAAGCCCCATTCACCCATCCAGAAGTGCCCCCAAAGGAAGGCTTTGGGTACAACTGAACTCCCCAGGGGAGCCTTTATGCAGCCCCACATGCAACTGGACCCTCCGGGTTCACTCTTTCACCGCAAGCCTAAATATAGCCCTAGCACGCCTGGCAGTCGACTGAAAGCTCGGGCCACAGAAAATGTGTTACGAGCCCCATTCGCCCATCCAAAAGTGCCCCCAAAGGAAGGCTTTGGGTACAACTGGACTCCCCAGGGGAGCCTTTACGCAGCCCCACATGCAACTGGACCCTCCATGTTCGCTCTTTACAGCAACCCTAAATATAACCCTAGCCAGCATGGCAGAAGACTGAAAACTCGGGCCACAGAAAACGTGCTACAAGCCCCATTCGACCATCCAAAAGTGCCCCCAAAGGAAGGCTTTGGGTACAACTGAACTCCCCAGGGGAGCCTTTATGCAGCCCCACATGCAACTGGACCCTCCGGGTTCACTCTTTTACCGCAAGCTTAAATATAGCCCTCGGCGCAATGGGAGAAGACTGAAAAAGCGGGCCTCAGAAAATGCATTGCGATTCCCCTTGGACCATCCAAAAGTGCCCCCAAAGGAAGGCTTTGGGTACAACTGAACTCCCCAGGGGAGCCTTAACGCAGCCCCACATGCAACTGGACCAGCCTTGTTCACTGTTTACGAGCAACCCTAAATATACCCCTAGCCACCATGGCAGAAGACTGAAAACTCGGGCTCCAGAAAATGCGTTTCAAGCCCCATTCACCCATCCAGAAGTGCCCCCAAAGGAAGGCTTTGGGTACAACTGAACTCCCCAGGGGAGCCTTTATGCAGCCCCACATGCAACTGGACCCTCCGGGTTCACTCTTTCACCGCAAGCCTAAATATAGCCCTAGCACTCCTGGCAGTCGACTGAAAGCTCGGGCCACAGAAAATGTGTTACGAGCCCCATTCGCCCATCCAAAAGTGCCCCCAAAGGAAGGCTTTGGGTACAACTGGACTCCCCAGGGGAGCCTTTACGCAGCCCCACATGCAACTGGACCCTCCGTGTTTGCTCTTTACAGCAACCCTAAATATAACACTAGCCAGCATGGCAGAAGACTGAAAACTCGGGCCACAGAAAACGTGTTACAAGCCCCATTCGACCATCCAAATGTGCCCCCAAAGGGAGGCTTTGGGTACAACTGAACTCCCCAGGGGAGCCTTTACACAGGCCCATACGCAACAGGACCCCCCGTGTTCGCTGTTTACAAGCAACCCTAAATATAACACTAGCCAGCATGGCAGAAAACTGAAAACTCGGGCCACAGAAAAAGCGTTTCAAGCCCCATTCACCGATCCAGAAGTGCCCCCAAAGGAAGGCTTTGGGTACAACTGAACTCCCCAGGGGAGCCTTAACGCAGCCCCACATGCAACTGGACCCTCCGTATTCGCTCTTTCACAGCAACCCTATATATAGCCCTGGCCCGCCTGGCAGTCGACTGAAAACTCGGGCCACAGAAAATGTGTTAAAAGCCTAATTCGCCCATCCACAAGTGCCCCCAGAGGAAGGCTTTGGGTACAACTGAACTCCCCAGGGGAGCCTTTACGCAGCCCCACATGCAACTGGACCCTCCTTGTTCACTGTTTACGAGCAACCCTAAATATAACCCTAGCCAGCATGGCAGAAGTCTGAAAACTCGGGCTCCAGAAAACGTGCTACATGCCCCATTCGACCATCCAAAAGTGCCCCCAAAGGAAGGCTTTGGGTACAACTGAACTCCCCAGGGGAGCCTTTATACAGGCCCATACGCAACAGGACCCCCCGTGTTCGCTGTTTACAAGCAACCCTAAATATAACACTAGCCACCATGGCAGAAAACTGAAAACTCGGGCCACAGAAAATGCGTTTCAAGCCCCATTCGCCCATCCAAAAGTGCCCCCAAAGGAAGGCTTTGGGTACAACTGAACTCCCCAGGGGAGCCTTTATGCAGCCCCACATGCAACTGGACCCTCCGGGTTCACTCTTTCACAGCAACCCTAAATATAGCCCTGGCCCGCCTGGCAGTCGACTGAAAACTCGGGCCCCAGAAAATGCGTTAAAAGCCTAATTCGCATATCCAAAAGTGCCCCCAGAGGAAGGCTTTGGGTACAACTGAACTCCCCAGGGGAGCCTTTTGCAGCCCCACCTGCAACTGGACCCTCCGGGTTCACTCTTTCACCGCAAGCCTAAATATAGCCCTAGCACGCCTGGCAGTCGACTGAAAGCTCGGGCCACAGAAAATGTGTTACGAGCCCCATTCGCCCATCCAAAAGTGCCCCCAAAGGAAGGCTTTGGGTACATCTGAACTCCCCAGGGGAGCCTTTACGCAGCCCCACATGCAACTGGACCCTCCGTGTTCGCTCTTTACAGCAACCCTAAATATAACCCTAGCCAGCATGGCAGAAGACTGAAAACTCGGGCCACAGAAAAAGCGTTTCATGCCCCATTCACCCATCCAGAAGTGCCCCCAAAGGAAGGCTTTGGGTACAACTGAACTCCCCAGGGGAGCCTTTATGCAGCCCCACATGCAACTGGACCCTCCGGGTTCACTCTTTTACCGCAAGCTTAAATATAGCCCTCGGCGCAATGGGAGAATACTGAAAAAGCGGGCCTCAGAAAATGCATTGCGATTCCCCTTGGACCATCCAAAAGTGCCCCCAAAGGAAGGCTTTGGGTACAACTGAACTCCCCAGGGGAGCCTTAACGCAGCCCCACATGCAACTGGACCCTCCGTATTCGCTCTTTCACAGCAACCCTATATATAGCCCTGGCCCGCCTGGCAGTCGACTGAAAACTCGGGCCCCTGAAAATGCATTAAAAGCCTAATTCGCCCATCCAAATGTGCCCCCAGAGGAAGGCTTTGGGTACAACTGAACTCCCCAGGGGAGCCTTTACGCAGCCCCACATGCAACTGGACCCTCCTTGTTCACTGTTTACGAGCAACCCTAAATATAACCCTAGCCAGCATGGCAGAAGACTGAAAACTCGGGCTCCAGAAAATGCGTTTCAAGCACCATTCACCCATCCAGAAGTGCCCCCAAAGGAAGGCTTTGGGTACAAGTGAACTCCCCAGGGGAGCCTTTACGCAGCCCCACATGCAACTGGACCCTCCGTGTTCGCTCTTTACAGCAACCCTAAATATAACCCTGGCCCGCATGGCAGATGACTGAAAAATCGGGCCCCAGAAAACGTGCTACAAGCCCCATTCGACCATCCAAAAGTGCCCCCAAAGGAAGGCTTTGGGTACAACTGAACTCCCCAGGGGAGCCTTTATGCAGGCCCATACGCAACTGTACCCCCCGTGTTCGCTGTTTACAAGCAACCCTAAATATAACACTAGCCAGCATGGCAGTCGACTGAAAACTCGGGCCACAGAAAATGCGTTAAAAGCCGAATTCGCCCATCCAAAAGTGCCCCCAGAGGAAGGCTTTGGGTACAACTGAACTCCCCAGGGGAGCCTTAACGCAGCCCCACATGCAACTGGACCCTCCTTGTTCACTGTTTACGAGCAACCCTAAATATACCCCTAGCCACCATGGCAGAAGACTGAAAACTCGGGCTCCAGAAAATGCGTTTCAAGCCCCATTCACCCATCCAGAAGTGCCCCCAAAGGAAGGCTTTGGGTACAAGTGAACTCCTCAGGGGAGCCTTTAAGCAGCCCCACATGCAACTGGACCCTCCGGGTTCACTCTTTCACCGCAAGCCTAAATATAGCCCTAGCACGCCTGGCAGTCGACTGAAAGCTCGGGCCACAGAAAATGTGTTACGAGCCCCATTCGCCCATCCAAAAGTGCACCCAAAGGAAGGCTTTGGGTACAACTGGGCTCCCCAGGGGAGCCTTTACGCAGCCCCACATGCAACTGGACCCGCCGTGTTCGCTCTTTACAGCAACCCTAAATATAACCCTAGCCAGCATGGCAGAAGACTGAAAATTCGGGCTCCAGAAAATTCGTTTCAAGCCCCTTTCGCCAACCAAAATTGCCCCCAGAGGAAGGCTTTGGGTACAACTGAACTCCCCAGGGGAGCCTTTATGCAGGCCCATACGCAACTGGACCCGCCGTGTTCGCTGTTTACAAGCAACCCTAAATAATACACTAGCCAGCATGGCAGAAAACTGAAAACTCGGGCCACAGAAAAAGCGTTTCAAGCCCCATTCACCCATCCAGAAGTGCCCCCAAAGGAAGGCTTTGGGTACAAGTGAACTCCCCAGGGGAGCCTTAACGCAGCCCCACATGCAACTGGACCCTCCTTGTTCACTGTTTACGAGCAACCCTAAATATACCCCTAGCCACCATGGCAGAAGACTGAAAACTCGGGCTCCAGAAAATGCGTTTCAAGCCCCATTCACCCATCCAGAAGTGCCCCCAAAGGAAGGCTTTGGGTACAACTGAACTCCCCAGGCGAGCCTTTATGCAGCCCCACATGCAACTGGACCCTCCGGGTTCACTCTTTCACCGCAAGCCTAAATATAGCCCTAGCACGCCTGGCAGTCGACTGAAAGATCGGGCCACAGAAAAAGCGTTTCAAGCCCCATTCACCCATCCAAAAGTGCCACCAAAGGAAGGCTTTGGGTACAACTGAACTCCCCAGGGGAGCCTTTACGCAGCCCCACATGCAACTGGACCCTCCTTGTTCACTGTTTAAGAGCAACCCTAAATATACCCCTAGCCACCATGGCAGAAGACTGAAAACTTGGGCTCCAGAAAATGCGTTTCAAGCCCCATTCACCCATCCAGAAGTGCGCCCAAAGGAAGGCTTTGGGTACAACTGAACTCCCCAGGGGAGCCTTTATGCAGCCCCACATGCAACTGGACCCTCCGGGTTCACTCTTTCACCGCAAGCCTAAATATAGCCCTCGGCACAATGGGAGATGACTGAAAAACTGGCCTCAGAAAATGCATTGCGATTCCCCTTGGACCATCCAAAAGTGCCCCCAAAGGAAGGCTTTGGGTACAACTGGACTCCCCAGGGGAGCCTTAACGCAGCCCCACATGCAACTGGACCCTCCGTATTCGCTCTTTCACAGCAACCCTATATATAGCCCTGGCCCGCCTGGCAGTCGACTGAAAACTCGGGCCCCTGAAAATGCATTAAAAGCCTAATTCGCCCATCCAAAAGTGCCCCCAAAGGAAGGCTTTGGGTACAACTGAACTCCCCAGGGGAGCCTTTACACAGCCCCACATGCAACTGGACCCTCCTTGTTCACTGTTTACGAGCAACCCTAAATATAACCCTAGCCAGCATGGCAGAAGACTGAAAACTCGGCTCCAGAAAATGCGTTTCAAGCCCCATTCACCCATCCAGAAGAGACCCCAAAGGAAGGCTTTGGGTACAACTGAACTCCCCAGGGGAGCCTTTATGCAGCCCCACATGCAACTGGACCCTCCGGGTTCACTCTTTCACCGCAAGCCTAAATATAGACCTCAGCGCAATGGGAGAAGACTGAAAAACGGGCCTCAGAAAATGCATTTCGATTCCCCTTGGACCATCCAAAAGTGCCCCCAAAGGAAGGCTTTGGGTACAACTGGACTCCCCAGGGGAGCCTTAACGCAGCCCCACATGCAACTGGACCCTCCGTATTCGCTCTTTCACAGCAACCCTAAATATAGCCCTGGCCCGCCTGGCAGTCGACTGAAAATTCGGGCCCCAGAAAATGCATTAAAAGCCTAATTCGCCGATCCAAAAATGCCCCCAAAGGAAGGCTTTGGGTACAACTGAACTCCCCAGGGGAGCCTTTATGCAGGCCCATACGCAACTGGACCCGCCGTGTTCGCTGTTAACAAGCAACCCTAAATATAACACTAGCCAGCATGGCAGAAAACTGAAAACTCGGGCCACAGAAAAAGCGTTTCAAGCCCCATTCACCCATCCAGAAGTGCCCCCAAAGGAAGGCTTTGGGTACAAGTGAACTCCCCAGGGGAGCCTTTATGCAGCCCCACATGCAACTGGACCCTCCGGGTTCACTCTTTCACCGCAAGCCTAAATATAACCCTAGCACGCCTGGCAGTCGACTGAAAGCTCGGGCCACAGAAAATGTGTTACGAGCCCCATTCGCCCATCCAAAAGTGCCCCCAAAGGAAGGCTTTCGGTACAAGTGAACTCCCCAGGGGAGCCTTTACGCAGCCCCACATGCAACTGGACCCTCCATATTCGCTCTTTCCAGCAACCCTAAATATAACCCTAGCCAGCATGGCAGAAGACTGAAAATTCGGACTCCAGAAAATGCGTTTCAAGCCCCTTTCGCCCATCCAGAAGTGCCCCCAGAGGAAGGCTTTGGGTACAAGTGAACTCCCCAGGGGAGCCTTTATGCAGCCCCACATGCAACTGGACCCGCCGTGTTCGCTCTTTACAGCAACCCTAAATATAACCCTAGCCAGCATGGCAGAAGACTGAAAATTCGGGCTCCAGAAAATTCGTTTCAAGCCCCTTTCGCCAACCAAAATTGCCCCCAGAGGAAGGCTTTGGGTACAACTGAACTCCCCAGGGGAGCCTTTATGCAGGCCCATACGCAACTGGACCCGCCGTGTTCGCTGTTTACAAGCAACCCTAAATAATACACTAGCCAGCATGGCAGAAAACTGAAAACTCGGGCCACAGAAAAAGCGTTTCAAGCCCCATTCACCCATCCAGAAGTGCCCCCAAAGGAAGGCTTTGGGTACAAGTGAACTCCCCAGGGGAGCCTTAACGCAGCCCCACATGCAACTGGACCCTCCTTGTTCACTGTTTACGAGCAACCCTAAATATACCCCTAGCCACCATGGCAGAAGACTGAAAACTCGGGCTCCAGAAAATTTGTTTCAAGCCCCATTCACCCATCCAGAAGTGCCCCCAAAGGAAGGCTTTGGGTACAACTGAACTCCCCAGGCGAGCCTTTATGCAGCCCCACATGCAACTGGACCCTCCGGGTTCACTCTTTCACCGCAAGCCTAAATATAGCCCTAGCACGCCTGGCAGTCGACTGAAAGATCGGGCCACAGAAAAAGCGTTTCAAGCCCCATTCACCCATCCAAAAGTGCCACCAAAGGAAGGCTTTGGGTACAACTGAACTCCCCAGGGGAGCCTTTACGAAGCCCCACATGCAACTGGACCCTCCTTGTTCACTGTTTAAGAGCAACCCTAAATATACCCCTAGCCACCATGGCAGAAGACTGAAAACTTGGGCTCCAGAAAATGCGTTTCAAGCCCCATTCACCCATCCAGAAGTGCGCCCAAAGGAAGGCTTTGGGTACAACTGAACTCCCCAGGGGAGCCTTTATGCAGCCCCACATGCAACTGGACCCTCCGGGTTCACTCTTTCACCGCAAGCCTAAATATAGCCCTCGGCACAATGGGAGATGACTGAAAAACTGGCCTCAGAAAATGCATTGCGATTCCCCTTGGACCATCCAAAAGTGCCCCCAAAGGAAGGCTTTGGGTACAACTGGACTCCCCAGGGGAGCCTTAACGCAGCCCCACATGCAACTGGACCCTCCGTATTCGCTCTTTCACAGCAACCCTATATATAGCCCTGGCCCGCCTGGCAGTCGACTGAAAACTCGGGCCCCTGAAAATGCATTAAAAGCCTAATTCGCCCATCCAAAAGTGCCCCCAAAGGAAGGCTTTGGGTACAACTGAACTCCCCAGGGGAGCCTTTACACAGCCCCACATGCAACTGGACCCTCCTTGTTCACTGTTTACGAGCAACCCTAAATATAACCCTAGCCAGCATGGCAGAAGACTGAAAACTCGGCTCCAGAAAATGCGTTTCAAGCCCCATTCACCCATCCAGAAGAGACCCCAAAGGAAGGCTTTGGGTACAACTGAACTCCCCAGGGGAGCCTTTATGCAGCCCCACATGCAACTGGACCCTCCGGGTTCACTCTTTCACTGCAAGCCTAAATATAGACCTCAGCGCAATGGGAGAAGACTGAAAAACGGGCCTCAGAAAATGCATTTCGATTCCCCTTGGACCATCCAAAAGTGCCCCCAAAGGAAGGCTTTGGGTACAACTGGACTCCCCAGGGGAGCCTTAACGCAGCCCCACATGCAACTGGACCCTCCGTATTCGCTCTTTCACAGCAACCCTAAATATAGCCCTGGCCCGCCTGGCAGTCGACTGAAAATTCGGGCCCCAGAAAATGCATTAAAAGCCTAATTCGCCGATCCAAAAATGCCCCCAAAGGAAGGCTTTGGGTACAACTGAACTCCCCAGGGGAGCCTTTATGCAGGCCCATACGCAACTGGACCCGCCGTGTTCGCTGTTAACAAGCAACCCTAAATATAACACTAGCCAGCATGGCAGAAAACTGAAAACTCGGGCCACAGAAAAAGCGTTTCAAGCCCCATTCACCCATCCAGAAGTGCCCCCAAAGGAAGGCTTTGGGTACAAGTGAACTCCCCAGGGGAGCCTTTATGCAGCCCCACATGCAACTGGACCCTCCTTGTTCACTGTTTACGAGCAACCCTAAATATACCCCTAGCCACCATGGCAGAAGACTGAAAACTCGGGCTCCAGAAAATGCGTTTCAAGCCCCATTCACCCATCCAGAAGTGCCCCCAAAGGAAGGCTTTGGGTACAACTGAACTCCCCAGGGGAGCATTTATGCAGCCCCACATGCAACTGGACCCTCCGGGTTCACTCTTTCACCGCAAGCCTTAATATAGCCCTGGCCCGCCTGGCAGTCGACTGAAAGATCGGGCCACAGAAAAAGCGTTTCAAGCCCCTTTCGCCCATCCAGAAGTGCCCCCAAAGGAAGGCTTTGGGTACAACTGAACTCCCCAGGGGAGCCTTTATGCAGCCCCACATGCAACTGGACCCTCCTTGTTCACTGTTTACGAGCAACCCTAAATGTACCCCTAGCCACCATGGCAGAAGACTTAAAACTTGGGCTCCAGAAAATGCGTTTCAAGCCCCATTCACCCATCCAAAAGTGCCCCCAAAGGAAGGCTTTGGGTACAAGTGAACTCCCCAGGGGAGCCTTTACGCAGCCCCACATGCAACTGGACCCTCCTTGTTCACTGTTTAAGAGCAACCCTAAATATACCCCTAGCCACCATGGCAGAAGACTGAAAACTCGGGCTCCAGAAAATGCGTTTCAAGCCCCATTCACCCATCCAGAAGTGCCCCCAAAGGAAGGCTTTGGGTACAAGTGAACTCCCCAGGGGAGCCTTTATGCAGCCCCACATGCAACTGGACCCTCCGGTTTCACTCTTTCACCGCAAGCCTAAATATAGCCCTCGGCGCAATGGGAGAAGACTGAAAAACGGGCCTCAGAAAATGCATTGCGATTCCCCTTGGACCATCCAAAAGTGCCCCCAAAGGAAGGCTTTGGGTACAACTGGACTCCCCAGGGGAGCCTTAACGCAGCCCCACATGCAACTGGACCCTCCATATTCGCTCTTTCACAGCAACCCTAAATACATCCCTGGCCCGCCTGGCAGTCGACTGAAAACTCGGGCCACAGAAAATGCATTAAAAGCCTAATTCGCCCATCCAAAAGTGCCCCCAGAGGAAGGCTTTGGGTACAACTGAACTCCCCAGGGGAGCCTTTACGCAGCCCCACATGCAACTGGACCCTCCTTGTTCACTGTTTACGAGCAACCCTAAATATAACCCTAGCCAGCATGGCAGAAGACTGAAAACTCGGGCTCCAGAAAATGCGTTTCAAGCCCCATTCACCCATCCAGAAGTGCCCCCAAAGGAAGGCTTTGGGTACAACTGAACTCCCCAGGGGAGCCTTTATGCAGCCCCACATGCAACTGGACCCTCCGGGTTCACTCTTTCACCGCAAGCCTAAATATAGACCTCAGCGCAATGGGAGAAGACTGAAAAACGGGCCTCAGAAAATGCATTTCGATTCCCCTTGGACCATCCAAAAGTGCCCCCAAAGGAAGGCTTTGGGTACAACTGGACTCCCCAGGGGAGCCTTAACGCAGCCCCACATGCAACTGGACCCTCCGTATTCGCTCTTTCACAGCAACCCTAAATATAGCCCTGGCCCGCCTGGCAGTCGACTGAAAATTCGGGCCCCAGAAAATGCATTAAAAGCCTAATTCGCCGATCCAAAAATGCCCCCAAAGGAAGGCTTTGGGTACAACTGAACTCCCCAGGGGAGCCTTTATGCAGGCCCATACGCAACTGGACCCGCCGTGTTCGCTGTTAACAAGCAACCCTAAATATAACACTAGCCAGCATGGCAGAAAACTGAAAACTCGGGCCACAGAAAAAGCGTTTCAAGCCCCATTCACCCATCCAGAAGTGCCCCCAAAGGAAGGCTTTGGGTACAAGTGAACTCCCCAGGGGAGCCTTTATGCAGCCCCACATGCAACTGGACCCTCCTTGTTCACTGTTTACGAGCAACCCTAAATATACCCCTAGCCACCATGGCAGAAGACTGAAAACTCGGGCTCCAGAAAATGCGTTTCAAGCCCCATTCACCCATCCAGAAGTGCCCCCAAAGGAAGGCTTTGGGTACAACTGAACTCCCCAGGGGAGCATTTATGCAGCCCCACATGCAACTGGACCCTCCGGGTTCACTCTTTCACCGCAAGCCTTAATATAGCCCTGGCCCGCCTGGCAGTCGACTGAAAGATCGGGCCACAGAAAAAGCGTTTCAAGCCCCTTTCGCCCATCCAGAAGTGCCCCCAAAGGAAGGCTTTGGGTACAACTGAACTCCCCAGGGGAGCCTTTATGCAGCCCCACATGCAACTGGACCCTCCTTGTTCACTGTTTACGAGCAACCCTAAATGTACCCCTAGCCACCATGGCAGAAGACTTAAAACTTGGGCTCCAGAAAATGCGTTTCAAGCCCCATTCACCCATCCAAAAGTGCCCCCAAAGGAAGGCTTTGGGTACAACTGAACTCCCCAGGGGAGCCTTTACGCAGCCCCACATGCAACTGGACCCTCCTTGTTCACTGTTTAAGAGCAACCCTAAATATACCCCTAGCCACCATGGCAGAAGACTGAAAACTCGGGCTCCAGAAAATGCGTTTCAAGCCCCATTCACCCATCCAGAAGTGCCCCCAAAGGAAGGCTTTGGGTACAAGTGAACTCCCCAGGGGAGCCTTTATGCAGCCCCACATGCAACTGGACCCTCCGGTTTCACTCTTTCACCGCAAGCCTAAATATAGCCCTCGGCGCAATGGGAGAAGACTGAAAAACGGGCCTCAGAAAATGCATTGCGATTCCCCTTGGACCATCCAAAAGTGCCCCCAAAGGAAGGCTTTGGGTACAACTGGACTCCCCAGGGGAGCCTTAACGCACCCCACATGCAACTGGACCCTCCATATTCGCTCTTTCACAGCAACCCTAAATATAGCCCTGGCCCGCCTGGCAGTCGACTGAAAACTCGGGCCCCTGAAAATGCATTAAAAGCCTAATTCGCCCATCCAAAAGTGCCCCCAGAGGAAGGCTTTGGGTACAACTGAACTCCCCAGGGGAGCCTTTATGCAGGCCCATACGCAACTGGACCCGCCGTGTTCGCTGTTTACAAGCAACCCTAAATATAACACTAGCCAGCATGGCAGAAAACTGAAAACTCGGGCCACACAAAAAGGATTTCAAGCCCCATTCACCCATCCAGAAGTGCCCCCAAAGGAAGGCTTTGGGTACAAGTGAACTCCCCAGGGGAACCTTTATGCAGCCCCACATGCAACTGGACCCTCCTTGTTCACTGTTTACGAGCAACCCTAAATATACCCCTAGCCACCATGGCAGAAGACTGAAAACTCAAGCTCCAGAAAATGCGTTTCAAGCCCCATTTACCCATCCAGAAGTGCCCCCAAAGGAAGGCTTTGGGTACAAGTGAACTCCCCAGGGGAGCCTTTATGCAGCCCCACATGCAACTGGACCCTCCGGGTTCACTCTTTCACCGCAAGCCTAAATATAGCCCTAGCACGCCTGGCAGTCGACTGAAAGCTCGGGCCACAGAAAATGTGTTACGAGCCCCATTCGCCCATCCAAAAGTGCCCCCAAAGGAAGGCTTTGGGTACAAGTGAACTCCCCAGGGGAGCCTTTACGCAGCCCCACATGCAACTGGACCCTCCGTGTTCGCTCTTTACAGCAACCCTAAATAAAACCCTGGCCCGCATGGCAGACGACTGAAAAATCGGGCCCCAGAAAACGTGCTTCAAGCCCCATTTGACCATCCAAAAGTGCCCCCAAAGGAAGGCTTTGGGTACAACTGAACTCCCCAGGGGAGCCTTTATGCAGGCATATACGCAACTGGACCCGCCGTGTTCACTGTTTACGAGCAACCCTAAATATACCCCTAGCCACCATGGCAGAAGACTGAAAACTCGGTCTCCAGAAAATGCGTTTCAAGCCCCATTCACCCATCCAGAAGTGCCCCCAAAGGAAGGCTTCGGGTACAACTGAACTCCCCAGGGGAGCCTTTATGCAGCCCCACATGCAACTGGACCCTCCGGGTTCACTCTTTCACCGCAAGCCTAAATATAGCCCTAGCACGCCTGGCAGTCGACTGAAAGCTCGGGCCACAGAAAATGTGTTACGAGCCCCATTCGCCCATCCAAAAGTGCCCCCAAAGGAAGGCTTTGGGTACAACTGAACTCCCCAGGGGAGCCTTTATGCAGCCCCACATGCAACTGGACCCTCCTTGTTCACTGTTTACGAGCAACCCTAAATATACCCCTAGCCACCATGGCAGAAGACTGAAAACTCGGGCTCCAGAAAATGCGTTTCAAGCCCCATTCACCCATCCAGAAGTGCCCCCAAAGGAAGGCTTTGGGTACAAGTGAACTCCCCAGGGGAGCCTTTATGCAGCCCCACATGCAACTGGACCCTCCGGGTTCACTCTTTCACAGCAACCCTAAATATAGCCCTGGCCCGCCTGGCAGTCGACTGAAAACTCGGGCCCCTGAAAATGCGTTAAAAGCCTAATTCGCCCATCCAAAAGTGCCCCCAGAGGAAGGCTTTGGGTACAACTGAACTCCCCAGGGGAGCCTTTATGCAGCCCCACATGCAACTGGACCCTCCGGGTTCACTCTTTCACCGCAAGCCTAAATATAGCCCTCGGCACAATGGGAGATGACTGAAAAACTGGCCTCAGAAAATGCATTGCGATTCCCCTTGGACCATCCAAAAGTGCCCCCAAAGGAAGGCTTTGGGTACAACTGGACTCCCCAGGGGAGCCTTAACGCAGCCCCACATGCAACTGGACCCTCCGTATTCGCTCTTTCACAGCAACCCTATATATAGCCCTGGCCCGCCTGGCAGTCGACTGAAAACTCGGGCCCCTGAAAATGCATTAAAAGCCTAATTCGCCCATCCAAAAGTGCCCCCAAAGGAAGGCTTTGGGTACAACTGAACTCCCCAGGGGAGCCTTTACACAGCCCCACATGCAACTGGACCCTCCTTGTTCACTGTTTACGAGCAACCCTAAATATAACCCTAGCCACCATGGCAGAAGACTGAAAACTCGGCTCCAGAAAATGCGTTTCAAGCCCCATTCACCCATCCAGAAGAGACCCCAAAGGAAGGCTTTGGGTACAACTGAACTCCCCAGGGGAGCCTTTATGCAGCCCCACATGCAACTGGACCCTCCGGGTTCACTCTTTCACCGCAAGCCTAAATATAGACCTCAGCGCAATGGGAGAAGACTGAAAAACGGGCCTCAGAAAATGCATTTCGATTCCCCTTGGACCATCCAAAAGTGCCCCCAAAGGAAGGCTTTGGGTACAACTGGACTCCCCAGGGGAGCCTTAACGCAGCCCCACATGCAACTGGACCCTCCGTATTCGCTCTTTCACAGCAACCCTAAATATAGCCCTGGCCCGCCTGGCAGTCGACTGAAAATTCGGGCCCCAGAAAATGCATTAAAAGCCTAATTCGCCGATCCAAAAATGCCCCCAAAGGAAGGCTTTCGGTACAACTGAACTCCCCAGGGGAGCCTTTATGCAGGCCCATACGCAACTGGACCCGCCGTGTTCGCTGTTTACAAGCAACCCTAAATATAACACTAGCCAGCATGGCAGAAAACTGAAAACTCGGGCCACACAAAAAGGATTTCAAGCCCCATTCACCCATCCAGAAGTGCCCCCAAAGGAAGGCTTTGGGTACAAGTGAACTCCCCAGGGGAACCTTTATGCAGCCCCACATGCAACTGGACCCTCCTTGTTCACTGTTTACGAGCAACCCTAAATATACCCCTAGCCACCATGGCAGAAGACTGAAAACTCAAGCTCCAGAAAATGCGTTTCAAGCCCCATTTACCCATCCAGAAGTGCCCCCAAAGGAAGGCTTTGGGTACAAGTGAACTCCCCAGGGGAGCCTTTATGCAGCCCCACATGCAACTGGACCCTCCGGGTTCACTCTTTCACCGCAAGCCTAAATATAGCCCTAGCACGCCTGGCAGTCGACTGAAAGCTCGGGCCCCAGAAAATGTGTTACGAGCCCCATTCGCCCATCCAAAAGTGCCCCCAAAGGAAGGCTTTGGGTACAAGTGAACTCCCCAGGGGAGCCTTTACGCAGCCCCACATGCAACTGGACCCTCCGTGTTCGCTCTTTACAGCAACCCTAAATAAAACCCTGGCCCGCATGGCAGACGACTGAAAAATCGGGCCCCAGAAAACGTGCTTCAAGCCCCATTTGACCATCCAAAAGTGCCCCCAAAGGAAGGCTTTGGGTACAACTGAACTCCCCAGGGGAGCCTTTATGCAGGCATATACGCAACTGGACCCGCCGTGTTCACTGTTTACGAGCAACCCTAAATATACCCCTAGCCACCATGGCAGAAGACTGAAAACTCGGGCTCCAGAAAATGCGTTTCAAGCCCCATTCACCCATCCAGAAGTGCCCCCAAAGGAAGGCTTCGGGTACAACTGAACTCCCCAGGGGAGCCTTTATGCAGCCCCACATGCAACTGGACCCTCCGGGTTCACTCTTTCACCGCAAGCCTAAATATAGCCCTAGCACGCCTGGCAGTCGACTGAAAGCTCGGGCCACAGAAAATGTGTTACGAGCCCCATTCGCCCATCCAAAAGTGCCCCCAAAGGAAGGCTTTGGGTACAACTGAACTCCCCAGGGGAGCCTTTATGCAGCCCCACATGCAACTGGACCCTCCTTGTTCACTGTTTACGAGCAACCCTAAATATACCCCTAGCCACCATGGCAGAAGACTGAAAACTCGGGCTCCAGAAAATGCGTTTCAAGCCCCATTCACCCATCCAGAAGTGCCCCCAAAGGAAGGCTTTGGGTACAAGTGAACTCCCCAGGGGAGCCTTTATGCAGCCCCACATGCAACTGGACCCTCCGGGTTCACTCTTTCACAGCAACCCTAAATATAGCCCTGGCCCGCCTGGCAGTCGACTGAAAACTCGGGCCCCTGAAAATGCGTTAAAAGCCTAATTCGCCCATCCAAAAGTGCCCCCAGAGGAAGGCTTTGGGTACAACTGAACTCCCCAGGGGAGCCTTTATGCAGCCCCACATGCAACTGGACCCTCCGGGTTCACTCTTTCACCGCAAGCCTAAATATAGCCCTCGGCACAATGGGAGATGACTGAAAAACTGGCCTCAGAAAATGCATTGCGATTCCCCTTGGACCATCCAAAAGTGCCCCCAAAGGAAGGCTTTGGGTACAACTGGACTCCCCAGGGGAGCCTTAACGCAGCCCCACATGCAACTGGACCCTCCGTATTCGCTCTTTCACAGCAACCCTATATATAGCCCTGGCCCGCCTGGCAGTCGACTGAAAACTCGGGCCCCTGAAAATGCATTAAAAGCCTAATTCGCCCATCCAAAAGTGCCCCCAAAGGAAGGCTTTGGGTACAACTGAACTCCCCAGGGGAGCCTTTACACAGCCCCACATGCAACTGGACCCTCCTTGTTCACTGTTTACGAGCAACCCTAAATATAACCCTAGCCAGCATGGCAGAAGACTGAAAACTCGGCTCCAGAAAATGCGTTTCAAGCCCCATTCACCCATCCAGAAGAGACCCCAAAGGAAGGCTTTGGGTACAACTGAACTCCCCAGGGGAGCCTTTATGCAGCCCCACATGCAACTGGACCCTCCGGGTTCACTCTTTCACCGCAAGCCTAAATATAGACCTCAGCGCAATGGGAGAAGACTGAAAAACGGGCCTCAGAAAATGCATTTCGATTCCCCTTGGACCATCCAAAAGTGCCCCCAAAGGAAGGCTTTGGGTACAACTGGACTCCCCAGGGGAGCCTTAACGCAGCCCCACATGCAACTGGACCCTCCGTATTCGCTCTTTCACAGCAACCCTAAATATAGCCCTGGCCCGCCTGGCAGTCGACTGAAAATTCGGGCCCCAGAAAATGCATTAAAAGCCTAATTCGCCGATCCAAAAATGCCCCCAAAGGAAGGCTTTGGGTACAACTGAACTCCCCAGGGGAGCCTTTATGCAGGCCCATACGCAACTGGACCCGCCGTGTTCGCTGTTAACAAGCAACCCTAAATATAACACTAGCCAGCATGGCAGAAAACTGAAAACTCGGGCCACAGAAAAAGCGTTTCAAGCCCCATTCACCCATCCAGAAGTGCCCCCAAAGGAAGGCTTTGGGTACAAGTGAACTCCCCAGGGGAGCCTTTATGCAGCCCCACATGCAACTGGACCCTCCTTGTTCACTGTTTACGAGCAACCCTAAATATACCCCTAGCCACCATGGCAGAAGACTGAAAACTCGGGCTCCAGAAAATGCGTTTCAAGCCCCATTCACCCATCCAAAAGTGCCCCCAAAGGAAGGCTTTGGGTACAAGTGAACTCCCCAGGCGAGCCTTTATGCAGCCCCACATGCAACTGGACCCTCCGGGTTCACTCTTTCACCGCAAGCCTTAATATAGCCCTGGCCCGCCTGGCAGTCGACTGAAAGATCGGGCCACAGAAAAAGCGTTTCAAGCCCCTTTCGCCCATCCAGAAGTGCCCCCAAAGGAAGGCTTTGGGTACAACTGAACTCCCCAGGGGAGCCTTTATGCAGCCCCACATGCAACTGGACCCTCCTTGTTCACTGTTTACGAGCAACCCTAAATGTACCCCTAGCCACCATGGCAGAAGACTTAAAACTTGGGCTCCAGAAAATGCGTTTCAAGCCCCATTCACCCATCCAAAAGTGCCCCCAAAGGAAGGCTTTGGGTACAACTGAACTCCCCAGGGGAGCCTTTACGCAGCCCCACATGCAACTGGACCCTCCTTGTTCACTGTTTAAGAGCAACCCTAAATATACCCCTAGCCACCATGGCAGAAGACTGAAAACTCGGGCTCCAGAAAATGCGTTTCAAGCCCCATTCACCCATCCAGAAGTGCCCCCAAAGGAAGGCTTTGGGTACAAGTGAACTCCCCAGGGGAGCCTTTATGCAGCCCCACATGCAACTGGACCCTCCGGTTTCACTCTTTCACCGCAAGCCTAAATATAGCCCTCGGCGCAATGGGAGAAGACTGAAAAACGGGCCTCAGAAAATGCATTGCGATTCCCCTTGGACCATCCAAAAGTGCCCCCAAAGGAAGGCTTTGGGTACAACTGGACTCCCCAGGGGAGCCTTAACGCAGCCCCACATGCAACTGGACCCTCCATATTCGCTCTTTCACAGCAACCCTAAATACAGCCCTGGCCCGCCTGGCAGTCGACTGAAAACTCGGGCCACAGAAAATGCATTAAAAGCCTAATTCGCCCATCCAAAAGTGCCCCCAAAGGAAGGCTTTGGGTACAACTGAACTCCCCAGGGGAGCCTTTACGCAGCCCCACATGCAACTGGACCCTCCTTGTTCACTGTTTACGAGCAACCCTAAATATACCCCTAGCCACCATGGCAGAAGACTGAAAACTCGGGCTCCAGAAAATGCGTTTCAAGCCCCATTCACCCATCCAGAAGTGCCCCCAATGGAAGGCTTTGGGTACAACTGAACTCCCCAGGGGAGCCTTTATGCAGCCCCACATGCAACTGGACCCTCCGGGTTCACTCTTTCACCGCAAGCCTAAATATAGACCTCAGCGCAATGGGAGAAGACTGAAAAACGGGCCTCAGAAAATGCATTTCGATTCCCCTTGGACCATCCAAAAGTGCCCCCAAAGGAAGGCTTTGGGTACAACTGGACTCCCCAGGGGAGCCTTAACGCAGCCCCACATGCAACTGGACCCTCCGTATTCGCTCTTTCACAGCAACCCTAAATATAGCCCTGGCCCGCCTGGCAGTCGACTGAAAATTCGGGCCCCAGAAAATGCATTAAAAGCCTAATTCGCCGATCCAAAAATGCCCCCAAAGGAAGGCTTTGGGTACAACTGAACTCCCCAGGGGAGCCTTTATGCAGGCCCATACGCAACTGGACCCGCCGTGTTCGCTGTTAACAAGCAACCCTAAATATAACACTAGCCAGCATGGCAGAAAACTGAAAACTCGGGCCACAGAAAAAGCGTTTCAAGCCCCATTCACCCATCCAGAAGTGCCCCCAAAGGAAGGCTTTGGGTACAACTGAACTCCCCAGGGGAGCCTTTATGCAGCCCCACATGCAACTGGACCCTCCTTGTTCACTGTTTACGAGCAACCCTAAATATACCCCTAGCCACCATGGCAGAAGACTGAAAACTCGGGCTCCAGAAAATGCGTTTCAAGCCCCATTCACCCATCCAGAAGTGCCCCCAAAGGAAGGCTTTGGGTACAACTGAACTCCCCAGGGGAGCCTTTATGCAGCCCCACATGCAACTGGACCCTCCGGGTTCACTCTTTCACCGCAAGCCTTAATATAGCCCTGGCCCGCCTGGCAGTCGACTGAAAGATCGGGCCACAGAAAAAGCGTTTCAAGCCCCTTTCGCCCATCCAGAAGTGCCCCCAAAGGAAGGCTTTGGGTACAACTGAACTCCCCAGGGGAGCCTTTATGCAGCCCCACATGCAACTGGACCCTCCTTGTTCACTGTTTACGAGCAACCCTAAATGTACCCCTAGCCACCATGGCAGAAGACTTAAAACTTGGGCTCCAGAAAATGCGTTTCAAGCCCCATTCACCCATCCAAAAGTGCCCCCAAAGGAAGGCTTTGGGTACAAGTGAACTCCCCAGGGGAGCCTTTACGCAGCCCCACATGCAACTGGACCCTCCTTGTTCACTGTTTAAGAGCAACCCTAAATATACCCCTAGCCACCATGGCAGAAGACTGAAAACTCGGGCTCCAGAAAATGCGTTTCAAGCCCCATTCACCCATCCAGAAGTGCCCCCAAAGGAAGGCTTTGGGTACAAGTGAACTCCCCAGGGGAGCCTTTATGCAGCCCCACATGCAACTGGACCCTCCGGTTTCACTCTTTCACCGCAAGCCTAAATATAGCCCTCGGCGCAATGGGAGAAGACTGAAAAACGGGCCTCAGAAAATACATTGCGATTCCCCTTGGACCATCCAAAAGTGCCCCCAAAGGAAGGCTTTGGGTACAACTGGACTCCCCAGGGGAGCCTTAACGCAGCCCCACATGCAACTGGACCCTCCATATTCGCTCTTTCACAGCAACCCTAAATATAGCCCTGGCCCGCCTGGCAGTCGACTGAAAACTCGGGCCACAGAAAATGCATTAAAAGCCTAATTCGCCCATCCAAAAGTGCCCCCAGAGGAAGGCTTTGGGTACAACTGAACTCCCCAGGGGAGCCTTTATGCAGCCCCACATGCAACTGGACCCTCCTTGTTCACTGTTTACGAGCAACCCTAAATATAACCCTAGCCAGCATGGCAGAAGACTGAAAACTCGGGCTCCAGAAAATGCGTTTCAAGCCCCATTCACCCATCCAGAAGTGCCCCCAAAGGAAGGCTTTGGGTACAACTGAACTCCCCAGGGGAGCCTTTATGCAGACCCACATGCAACTGGACCCTCCGGGTTCACTCTTTCACCGCAAGCCTAAATATAGCCCTAGCACGCCTGGCAGTCGACTGAAAGATCGGGCCACAGAAAAAGCGTTTCAAGCCCCTTTCGCCCATCCAGAAGTGCCCCCAAAGGAAGGCTTTGGGTACAACTGAACTCCCCAGGGGAGCCTTTATACAGGCCCATACGCAACAGGACCCCCCGTGTTCGCTGTTTACAAGCAACCCTAAATATAACACTAGCCAGCATGGCAGAAAACTGAAAACTCGGGCCACAGAAACAGCGTTTCAAGCCCCATTCACCCATCCAGATGTGCCCCCAAAGGAAGGCTTTGGGTACAAGTGAACTCCCCAGGGGAGCCTTTATGCAGCCCCACATGCAACTGAACCCTCCTTGTTCACTGTTTACGAGCAACCCTAAATATACCCCTAGCCACCATGGCAGAAGACTGAAAACTCGGGCTCCAGAAAATGCGTTTCAAGCCCCATTCACCCATCCAGATGTGCCCCCAAAGGAAGGCTTTGGGTACAAGTGAACTCCCCAGGGGAGCCTTTATGCAGCCCCACATGCACCTGGACCCTCCTTGTTCACTGTTTACGAGCAACCCTAAATATACCCCTAGCCACCATGGCAGAAGACTGAAAACTCGGGCTCCAGAAAATGCGTTTCAAGCCCCATTCACCCATCCAGAAGTGCCCCCAAAGGAAGGCTTTGGGTACAAGTGAACTCCCCAGGGGAGCCTTTATGCAGCCCCACATGCAACTGGACCCTCCGTATTCGCTCTTTCACAGCAACCCTAAATATAGCCCTGGCCCGCCTGGCAGTCAACTGAAAACTCGGGCCACAGAAAATTCATTAAAAGCCTAATTTGCCCATCCAAAAGTGCCCCCAGAGGAAGGCTTTGGGTACAACTGAACTCCCCAGGGGAGTGTTTATGCAGGCCCATACGCAACTGGACCCGCCGTGTTCGCTGTTTACAAGCAACCCTAAATATAACACTAGCCAGCATGGCAGAAAACTGAAAACTCGGGCCACACAAAAAGGATTTCAAGCCCCATTCACCCATCCAGAAGTGCCCCCAAAGGAAGGCTTTGGGTACAAGTGAACTCCCCAGGGGAACCTTTATGCAGCCCCACATGCAACTGGACCCTCCTTGTTCACTGTTTACGAGCAACCCTAAATATACCCCTAGCCACCATGGCAGAACACTGAAAACTCAAGCTCCAGAAAATGCGTTTCAAGCCCCATTCACCCATCCAGAAGTGCCCCCAAAGGAAGGCTTTGGGTACAAGTGAACTCCCCAGGGGAGCCTTTATGCAGCCCCACATGCAACTGGACCCTCCGGGTTCACTCTTTCACCGCAAGCCTAAATATAGCCCTAGCACGCCTGGCAGTCGACTGAAAGCTCGGGCCACAGAAAATGTGTTACGAGCCCCATTCGCCCATCCAAAAGTGCCCCCAAAGGAAGGCTTTGGGTACAAGTGAACTCCCCAGGGGAGCCTTTACGCAGCCCCACATGCAACTGGACCCTCCGTGTTCGCTCTTTACAGCAACCCTAAATAAAACCCTGGCCCGCATGGCAGACGACTGAAAAATCGGGCCCCAGAAAACGTGCTTCAAGCCCAATTTGACCATCCAAAAGTGCCCCCAAAGGAAGGCTTTGGGTACAACTGAACTCCCCAGGGGAGCCTTTATGCAGCCCCACATGCAACTGGACCCTCCTTGTTCACTGTTTACGAGCAACCCTAAATCTACCCCTAGCCAGCATGGCAGAAGACTGAAAACTCGGGCTCCAGAAAATGCGTTTCAAGCCCCATTCACCCATCCAGAAGTGCCCCCAAAGGAAGGCTTTGGGTACAAGTGAACTCCCCAGGGGAGCCTTTATGCAGCCCCACATGCAACTGGACCCTCCGGGTTCACTCTTTCACAGCAACCCTAAATATAGCCCTGGCCCGCCTGGCAGTCGACTGAAAACTCGGGCCCCTGAAAATGCGTTAAAAGCCTAATTCGCCCATCCAAAAGTGCCCCCAGAGGAAGGCTTTGGGTACAACTGAACTCCCCAGGGGAGCCTTTATGCAGACCCACATGCAACTGGACCCTCCGGGTTCACTCTTTCACCGCAAGCCTAAATATAGCCCTAGCACGCCTGGCAGTCGACTGAAAGCTCGGGCCACAGAAAATGTGTTACGAGCCTCATTCGCCCATCCAAAAGTGCCCCCAAAGGAAGGTTTTGGGTACAAGTGAACTCCCCAGGGGAGCCTTTATGCAGCCCCACATGCAACTGGACCCTCCTTGTTCACTGTTTACGAGCAACCCTAAATATACCCCTAGCCACCATGGCAGAAGACTGAAAACTCGGGCTCCAGAAAATGCGTTTCAAGCCCCATTCACCCATCCAGAAGTGCCCCCAAAGGAAGGCTTTGGGTACAAGTGAACTCCCCAGGGGAGCCTTTACGCAGCCCCACATGCAAATGGACCCTCCTTGTTCACTGTTTACGAGCAACCCTAAATCTACCCCTAGCCACCATGGCAGAAGACTGAAAACTCGGGCTCCAGAAAATGCGTTTCAAGCCCCATTCACCCATCCAGAAGAGCCCCCAAAGGAAGGCTTTGGGTACAACTGAACTCCCCAGGGGAGCCTTTATGCAGCCCCACATGCAACTGGACCCTCCGGGTTCACTCTTTCACCGCAAACCTAAATATAGCCCTCGGCGCAATGGGAGAAGACTGAAAAACGGGCCTCAGAAAACGCATTGCGATTCCCCTTGGACCATCCCAAACTGCCCCCAAAGGAAGGCTTTGGGTACAACTGGACTCCCCAGGGGAGCCTTAACGCAGCCCCACATGCAACTGGACCCTCCGTATTCGCTCTTTCACAGCAACCCTAAATATAGCCCTGGCCCGCCTGGCAGTCGACTGAAAACTCAGGCCCCTGAAAATGCATTAAAAGCCTAATTCGCCCATCCAAAAGTGCCCCCAGAGGAAGGCTTTGGGTACAACTGAACTCCCCAGGGGAGCCTTTACGCAGCCCCACATGCAACTGGACACTCCTTGTTCACTGTTTACGAGCAACCCTAATTCTACCCCTAGCCACCATGGCAGACGACTGAAAAATCGGGCCCCAGAAAACGTGCTTCAAGCCCCATTTCACCATCCAAAAGTGCCCCCAAAGGAAGGCTTTGGGTACAACTGAACTCCCCAGGGTAGCCTTTATGCAGGCATATACGCAACTGGACCCGCCGTGTTCGCAGTTTACAAGCAACCCTAAATATAACACTAGCCAGCATGGCAGAAAACTGAAAACTCGGGCCACAGAAAAAGCGTTTCAAGCCCCATTCACCCATCCAGAAGTGCCCCCAAAGGAAGGCTTTGGGTACAAGTGAACTCCCCAGGGGAGCCTTTATGCAGCCCCACATGCAACTGGACCCTCCGGGTTCACTCTTTCACCGCAAGCCTAAATATAGCCCTAGCACGCCTGGCAGTCGACTGAAAGCTCGGGCCCCAGAAAATGTGTTACGAGCCCCATTCGCCCATCCAAAAGTGCCCCCAAAGGAAGGCTTTGGGTACAAGTGAACTCCCCAGGGGAGCCTTAACGCAGCCCCACATGCAACTGGACCCTCCGTGTTCGCTCTTTACAGCAACCCTAAATATAACCCTAGCCAGCATGGCAGAAGACTGAAAACTCGGTCCACAGAAAATGTGTTAGGAGCCCCTTTCGCCCATCCAGAACTGCCCCCAAAGGAAGGCTTTGGGTACAACTGAACTCCCCAGGGGAGCCTTAACGCAGCCCCACATGCAACTGGACCCTCCGTATTCGCTCTTTCACAGCAACCCTAAATATAACCCTGGCCGGCATGGCAGACGACTGAAAAATCGGGCCCCAGAAAACGTGCTTCAAGCCCCATTTGACCATCCAAAAGTGCCCCCAAAGGAAGGCTTTGGGTACAACTGAACTCCCCAGGGGAACCTTTATGCAGGCCCATACGCAACAGGACCCCCGTGTTCGCTGTTTACAAGCAACCCTAAATATAACACTAGCCAGCATGGCAGAAAACTGAAAACTCGGGCCACAGAAAAAGCGTTTCAAGCCCCATTCACCCATCCAGAAGTGCCCCCAAAGGAAGGCTTTGGGTACAACTGAACTCCCCAGGGGAGCCTTTATGCAGCCCCACATGCAACTGGACCCTCCTTGTTCACTGTTTACGAGCAAACCTAAATATACCCCTAGCCACCATGGAAGAAGACTGAAAACTCGGGCTCCAGAAAATGCGTTTCAAGCCCCATTCACCCATCCAGAAGAGCCCCCAAAGGAAGGCTTTGGGTACAACTGAACTCCCCAGGGGAGCCTTTACGCAGCCCCACATGCAACTGGACCCTCCGGGTTCACTCTTTCACAGCAACCCTAAATATAGCCCTAGCACGCCTGGCAGTCGACTGAAAGCTCGGGCCACAGAAAATGTGTTACGAGGCCCATTCGCCCATCCAAAAGTGCCCCCAGAGGAAGGCTTTGGGTACAAGTGAACTCCCCAGGGGAGCCTTTATGCAGCCCCACATGGAACTGGACCCTCCTTGTTCACTGTTTACGAGCAATCCTAAATATACCCCTAGCCACCATGGCAGAAGACTTAAAACTCGGGCTCCAGAAAATGCGTTTCAAGCCCCATTCACCCACCCAGAAGTGCCCCCAAAGGAAGGCTTTGGGTACAAGTGAACTCCCCAGGGGAGCCTTTACGCAGCCCCACATGCAAATGGACCCTCCTTGTTCACTGTTTACGAGCAACCCTAAATCTACCCCTAGCCACCATGGCAGAAGACTGAAAACTCGGGCTCCAGAAAATGCGTTTCAAGCCCCATTCACCCATCCAGAAGAGCCCCCAAAGGAAGGCTTTGGGTACAACTGAACTCCCCAGGGGAGCCTTTATGCAGCCCCACATGCAACTGGACCCTCCGGGTTCACTCATTCACCGCAAGCCTAAATATAGCCCTCGGCGCAATGGGAGAAGACTGAAAAACGGGCCTCAGAAAATGCATTCCGATTCCCCTTGGACCATCCAAAAGTGCCCCCAAAGGAAGGCTTTGGGTACAACTGGACTCCCCAGGGGAGCCTTTATGCAGCCCCACATGCAACTGGACCCTCCGGGTTCACTCTTTCACCGCAAGCCTAAATATAGCCCTAGCACGCCTGGCAGTCGACTGAAAGCCCGGGCCACAGAAAATGTGTTACGAGCCCCATTCGCCCATCCAAAACTGCCTCCAAAGGAAGGCTTTGGGTACAACTGGACTCCCCAGGGGAGCCTTAACGCAGCCCCACATGCAACTGGACCCTCCGTATTCGCTCTTTCACAGCAACACTAAATATAACCCTGGCCGACATGGCAGACGACTGAAAAATCGGGCCCCAGAAAACGTGCTTCAAGCCCCATTTGACCATCCAAAAGTGCCCCCAGAGGAAGGCTTTGGGTACAACTGAACTCCCCAGGGGAGCCTTTACGCAGCCCCACATGCAACTGGACCCTCCTTGTTCACTGTTTACGAGCAACCCTAAATATAACCCTGGCCCGCATGGCAGACGACTGAAAAATCGGGCCCCAGAAAACGTGCTTCAAGCCCCATTTGACCATCCAAAAGTGCCCCCAAAGGAAGGCTTTGGGTACAACTGAACTCCCCAGGGGAACCTTTATGCAGGCCCATACGCAACAGGACCCCCGTATTCGCTGTTTACAAGCAACCCTAAATATAACACTAGCCAGCATGGCAGAAAACTGAAAACTCGGGCCACAGAAAAAGCGTTTCAAGCCCCATTCACCCATCCAGAAGTGCCCCCAAAGGAAGGCTTTGGGTACAAGTGAACTCCCCAGGGGAGCCTTTATGCAGCCCCACATGCAACTGGACGCTCCTTGTTCACTGTTTACGAGCAACCCTAAATATACCCCTAGCCACCATGGCAGAAGACTGAAAACTCGGGCTCCAGAAAATGCGTTTCAAGCCCCATTCACCCATCCAGAAGTGCCCCCAAAGGAAGGCTTTGGGTACAACTGAACTCCCCAGGGGAGCCTTTATGCAGCCCCACATGCAACTGGACCCTCCGTATTCGCTCTTTCACAGCAACCCGAAATATAGCCCTAGCACGCCTGGCAGTCGACTGAAAGCTCAGGCCACAGAAAATGTGTTACGAGGCCCATTCGCCCATCCAAAAGTGCCCCCAAAGGAAGGCTTTGGGTACAAGTGAACTCCCCAGGGGAGCCTTTATGCAGCCCCACATGCAACTGGACCCTCCTTGTTCACTGTTTACGAGCAACCCTAAATCTACCCCTAGCCACCATGGCAGAAGACTGAAAACTCGGGCTCCAGAAAATGCGTTTCAAGCCCCATTCACCCATCCAGAAGAGCCCCCAAAGGAAGGCTTTGGGTACAACTGAACTCCCCAGGGGAGCCTTTATGCAGCCCCACATGCAACTGGACCCTCCGGGTTCACTCTTTCACCGCAAGCCTAAATATAGCCCTAGCACGCCTGGCAGTCGACTGAAAGATCGGGCCACAGAAAATGTGTTACGAGCCCCATTCGCCCATCCAAAAGTGCCCCCAAAGGAAGGCTTTGGGTACAAGTGAACTCCCCAGGGGAGCCTTTATGCAGCCCCACATGCAACTGGATCCTCCTTGTTCACTGTTTACGAGCAATCCTAAATATACCCCTAGCCACCATGGCAGAAGACTTAAAACTTGGGCTCCAGAAAATGCGTTTCAAGCCCCATTCACCCATCCAGAAGAGCCCCCAAAGGAAGGCTTTGGGTACAACTGAACTCCCCAGGGGAGCCTTAACGCAGCCCCACATGCAACTGGACCCTCCGGGTTCACTCTTTCACCGCAAGCCTAAATATAGCCCTCGGCGCAATGGGAGAAGACTGAAAAACGGGCCTCAGAAAATGCATTGCGATTCCCCCTGGACCATCCAAAAGTGCCCCCAAAGGAAGGCTTTGGGTACAACTGGACTCCCCAGGGGAGCCTTAACGCAGCCCCACATGCAACTGGACCCTCCGTATTCGCTCTTTCACAGCAACCCTAAATATAGCCCTGGCCCGCCTGGCAGTCGACTGAAAACTCGGGCCCCTGAAAATGCATTAAAAGCCTAATTCGCCCATCCAAAAGTGCCCCCAGAGGACGGCTTTGGGTACATCAGAACTCCCCAGGGTAGCCTTTACGCAGCCCCACATGCAACTGGACCCTCCGTATTCGCTCTTTACAGCAACCCTAAATATAACCCTGGCCCGCATGGCAGACGACTGAAAAATCGGGCCCCAGAAAACGTGCTTCAAGCCCCATTTGACCATCCAAAAGTGCCCCCAGAGGAAGGCTTTGGGTACAACTGAACTCCCCAGGGGAGCCTTTATGCAGGCATATACGCAACTGGACCCGCCGTGTTCGCTGTTTACGAGCAACCCTAAATATACCCCTAGCCACCATGGCAGAAGACTGAAATCTCGGGCTCCAGAAAATGCGTTTCAAGCCCCATTCACCCATCCAGAAGTGCCCCCAAAGGAAGGCTTCGGGTACAACTGAACTCCCCAGGGGAGCCTTTATGCAGCCCCACATGCAACTGGACCCTCCGGGTTCACTCTTTCACCGCAAGCCTAAATATAGCCCTAGCACGCCTGGCAGTCGACTGAAAGCTCGTGCCCCAGAAAATGTGTTACGAGCCCCATTCGCCCATCCAAAAGTGCCCCCAAAGGAAGGCTTTGGGTACATCTGAACTCCCCAGGGGAGCCTTTACGCAGCCCCACATGCAACTGGACCCTCCGTGTTCGCTCTTTACAGCAACCCTAAATATAACCCTAGCCAGCATGGCAGAAGACTGAAAACTCGGGCCACAGAAAATGTGTTACGAGCCCCTTTCGCCCATCCAGAAGTGCCCCCAAAGGAAGGCTTTGGGTACAACTGAACTCCCCAGGGGAGCCTTTATGCAGCCCCACATGCAACTGGACCCTCCGTATTCGCTCTTTCAAAGCAACCCTAAATATAGCCCTGGGTGGCATGGCAGACGACTGAAAAATCGGGCCCCAGAAAACGTGCTTCAAGCCCCATTTGACCATCCAAAAGTGCCCCCAAAGGAAGGCTTTGGGTACAACTGAACTCCCCAGGGGAACCTTTATGCAGGCCCATACGCAACAGGACCCCCGTGTTCGCTGTTTACAAGCAACCCTAAATATAACCCTAGCCAGCATGGCAGAAAACTGAAAACTCGGGCCACAGAAAAAGCGTTTCAAGCCCCATTCACCCATCCAGAAGTGCCCCCAAAGGAAGGCTTTGGGTACAACTGAAATCCCCAGGGGAGCCTTTACGCAGCCCCACATGCAACTGGACCCTCCTTGTTCACTGTTTACGAGCAACCCTAAATATAACCCTGGCCCGCATGGCAGAAGACTGAAAACTCGGGCTCCAGAAAATGCGTTTCAAGCCCCATTCACCCATCCAGAAGTGCCCCCAAAGGAAGGCTTTGGGTACAACTGAACTCCCCAGGGGAGCCTTTATGCAGCCCCACATGCAACTGGACCCTCCGTATTCGCTCTTTCACAGCAACCCGAAATATAGCCCTAGCACGCCTGGCAGTCGACTGAAAGCTCGGGCCACAGAAAATGTGTTACGAGCCTCATTCGCCCATCCAAAAGTGCCCCCAAAGGAAGGTTTTGGGTACAAGTGAACTCCCCAGGGGAGCCTTTATGCAGCCCCACATGCAACTGGACCCTCCTTGTTCACTGTTTACGAGCAACCCTAAATATACCCCTAGCCACCATGGCAGAAGACTGAAAACTCGGGCTCCAGAAAATGCGTTTCAAGCCCCATTCACCCATCCAGAAGTGCCCCCAAAGGAAGGCTTTGGGTACAAGTGAACTCCCCAGGGGAGCCTTTACGCAGCCCCACATGCAAATGGACCCTCCTTGTTCACTGTTTACGAGCAACCCTAAATCTACCCCTAGCCACCATGGCAGAAGACTGAAAACTCGGGCTCCAGAAAATGCGTTTCAAGCCCCATTCACCCATCCAGAAGAGCCCCCAAAGGAAGGCTTTGGGTACAACTGAACTCCCCAGGGGAGCCTTTATGCAGCCCCACATGCAACTGGACCCTCCGGGTTCACTCTTTCACCGCAAACCTAAATATAGCCCTCGGCGCAATGGGAGAAGACTGAAAAACGGGCCTCAGAAAACGCATTGCGATTCCCCTTGGACCATCCCAAACTGCCCCCAAAGGAAGGCTTTGGGTACAACTGGACTCCCCAGGGGAGCCTTAACGCAGCCCCACATGCAACTGGACCCTCCGTATTCGCTCTTTCACAGCAACCCTAAATATAGCCCTGGCCCGCCTGGCAGTCGACTGAAAACTCAGGCCCCTGAAAATGCATTAAAAGCCTAATTCGCCCATCCAAAAGTGCCCCCAGAGGAAGGCTTTGGGTACAACTGAACTCCCCAGGGGAGCCTTTACGCAGCCCCACATGCAACTGGACACTCCTTGTTCACTGTTTACGAGCAACCCTAATTCTACCCCTAGCCACCATGGCAGACGACTGAAAAATCGGGCCCCAGAAAACGTGCTTCAAGCCCCATTTCACCATCCAAAAGTGCCCCCAAAGGAAGGCTTTGGGTACAACTGAACTCCCCAGGGTAGCCTTTATGCAGGCATATACGCAACTGGACCCGCCGTGTTCGCAGTTTACAAGCAACCCTAAATATAACACTAGCCAGCATGGCAGAAAACTGAAAACTCGGGCCACAGAAAAAGCGTTTCAAGCCCCATTCACCCATCCAGAAGTGCCCCCAAAGGAAGGCTTTGGGTACAAGTGAACTCCCCAGGGGAGCCTTTATGCAGCCCCACATGCAACTGGACCCTCCGGGTTCACTCTTTCACCGCAAGCCTAAATATAGCCCTAGCACGCCTGGCAGTCGACTGAAAGCTCGGGCCCCAGAAAATGTGTTACGAGCCCCATTCGCCCATCCAAAAGTGCCCCCAAAGGAAGGCTTTGGGTACAAGTGAACTCCCCAGGGGAGCCTTAACGCAGCCCCACATGCAACTGGACCCTCCGTGTTCGCTCTTTACAGCAACCCTAAATATAACCCTAGCCAGCATGGCAGAAGACTGAAAACTCGGTCCACAGAAAATGTGTTAGGAGCCCCTTTCGCCCATCCAGAACTGCCCCCAAAGGAAGGCTTTGGGTACAACTGAACTCCCCAGGGGAGCCTTAACGCAGCCCCACATGCAACTGGACCCTCCGTATTCGCTCTTTCACAGCAACCCTAAATATAACCCTGGCCGGCATGGCAGACGACTGAAAAATCGGGCCCCAGAAAACGTGCTTCAAGCCCCATTTGACCATCCAAAAGTGCCCCCAAAGGAAGGCTTTGGGTACAACTGAACTCCCCAGGGGAACCTTTATGCAGGCCCATACGCAACAGGACCCCCGTGTTCGCTGTTTACAAGCAACCCTAAATATAACACTAGCCAGCATGGCAGAAAACTGAAAACTCGGGCCACAGAAAAAGCGTTTCAAGCCCCATTCACCCATCCAGAAGTGCCCCCAAAGGAAGGCTTTGGGTACAACTGAACTCCCCAGGGGAGCCTTTATGCAGCCCCACATGCAACTGGACCCTCCTTGTTCACTGTTTACGAGCAAACCTAAATATACCCCTAGCCACCATGGAAGAAGACTGAAAACTCGGGCTCCAGAAAATGCGTTTCAAGCCCCATTCACCCATCCAGAAGAGCCCCCAAAGGAAGGCTTTGGGTACAACTGAACTCCCCAGGGGAGCCTTTACGCAGCCCCACATGCAACTGGACCCTCCGGGTTCACTCTTTCACAGCAACCCTAAATATAGCCCTAGCACGCCTGGCAGTCGACTGAAAGCTCGGGCCACAGAAAATGTGTTACGAGGCCCATTCGCCCATCCAAAAGTGCCCCCAGAGGAAGGCTTTGGGTACAAGTGAACTCCCCAGGGGAGCCTTTATGCAGCCCCACATGGAACTGGACCCTCCTTGTTCACTGTTTACGAGCAATCCTAAATATACCCCTAGCCACCATGGCAGAAGACTTAAAACTCGGGCTCCAGAAAATGCGTTTCAAGCCCCATTCACCCACCCAGAAGTGCCCCCAAAGGAAGGCTTTGGGTACAAGTGAACTCCCCAGGGGAGCCTTTACGCAGCCCCACATGCAAATGGACCCTCCTTGTTCACTGTTTACGAGCAACCCTAAATCTACCCCTAGCCACCATGGCAGAAGACTGAAAACTCGGGCTCCAGAAAATGCGTTTCAAGCCCCATTCACCCATCCAGAAGAGCCCCCAAAGGAAGGCTTTGGGTACAACTGAACTCCCCAGGGGAGCCTTTATGCAGCCCCACATGCAACTGGACCCTCCGGGTTCACTCATTCACCGCAAGCCTAAATATAGCCCTCGGCGCAATGGGAGAAGACTGAAAAACGGGCCTCAGAAAATGCATTCCGATTCCCCTTGGACCATCCAAAAGTGCCCCCAAAGGAAGGCTTTGGGTACAACTGGACTCCCCAGGGGAGCCTTTATGCAGCCCCACATGCAACTGGACCCTCCGGGTTCACTCTTTCACCGCAAGCCTAAATATAGCCCTAGCACGCCTGGCAGTCGACTGAAAGCCCGGGCCACAGAAAATGTGTTACGAGCCCCATTCGCCCATCCAAAACTGCCTCCAAAGGAAGGCTTTGGGTACAACTGGACTCCCCAGGGGAGCCTTAACGCAGCCCCACATGCAACTGGACCCTCCGTATTCGCTCTTTCACAGCAACACTAAATATAACCCTGGCCGACATGGCAGACGACTGAAAAATCGGGCCCCAGAAAACGTGCTTCAAGCCCCATTTGACCATCCAAAAGTGCCCCCAGAGGAAGGCTTTGGGTACAACTGAACTCCCCAGGGGAGCCTTTACGCAGCCCCACATGCAACTGGACCCTCCTTGTTCACTGTTTACGAGCAACCCTAAATATAACCCTGGCCCGCATGGCAGACGACTGAAAAATCGGGCCCCAGAAAACGTGCTTCAAGCCCCATTTGACCATCCAAAAGTGCCCCCAAAGGAAGGCTTTGGGTACAACTGAACTCCCCAGGGGAACCTTTATGCAGGCCCATACGCAACAGGACCCCCGTATTCGCTGTTTACAAGCAACCCTAAATATAACACTAGCCAGCATGGCAGAAAACTGAAAACTCGGGCCACAGAAAAAGCGTTTCAAGCCCCATTCACCCATCCAGAAGTGCCCCCAAAGGAAGGCTTTGGGTACAAGTGAACTCCCCAGGGGAGCCTTTATGCAGCCCCACATGCAACTGGACGCTCCTTGTTCACTGTTTACGAGCAACCCTAAATATACCCCTAGCCACCATGGCAGAAGACTGAAAACTCGGGCTCCAGAAAATGCGTTTCAAGCCCCATTCACCCATCCAGAAGTGCCCCCAAAGGAAGGCTTTGGGTACAACTGAACTCCCCAGGGGAGCCTTTATGCAGCCCCACATGCAACTGGACCCTCCGTATTCGCTCTTTCACAGCAACCCGAAATATAGCCCTAGCACGCCTGGCAGTCGACTGAAAGCTCAGGCCACAGAAAATGTGTTACGAGGCCCATTCGCCCATCCAAAAGTGCCCCCAAAGGAAGGCTTTGGGTACAAGTGAACTCCCCAGGGGAGCCTTTATGCAGCCCCACATGCAACTGGACCCTCCTTGTTCACTGTTTACGAGCAACCCTAAATCTACCCCTAGCCACCATGGCAGAAGACTGAAAACTCGGGCTCCAGAAAATGCGTTTCAAGCCCCATTCACCCATCCAGAAGAGCCCCCAAAGGAAGGCTTTGGGTACAACTGAACTCCCCAGGGGAGCCTTTATGCAGCCCCACATGCAACTGGACCCTCCGGGTTCACTCTTTCACCGCAAGCCTAAATATAGCCCTAGCACGCCTGGCAGTCGACTGAAAGATCGGGCCACAGAAAATGTGTTACGAGCCCCATTCGCCCATCCAAAAGTGCCCCCAAAGGAAGGCTTTGGGTACAAGTGAACTCCCCAGGGGAGCCTTTATGCAGCCCCACATGCAACTGGATCCTCCTTGTTCACTGTTTACGAGCAATCCTAAATATACCCCTAGCCACCATGGCAGAAGACTTAAAACTTGGGCTCCAGAAAATGCGTTTCAAGCCCCATTCACCCATCCAGAAGAGCCCCCAAAGGAAGGCTTTGGGTACAACTGAACTCCCCAGGGGAGCCTTAACGCAGCCCCACATGCAACTGGACCCTCCGGGTTCACTCTTTCACCGCAAGCCTAAATATAGCCCTCGGCGCAATGGGAGAAGACTGAAAAACGGGCCTCAGAAAATGCATTGCGATTCCCCCTGGACCATCCAAAAGTGCCCCCAAAGGAAGGCTTTGGGTACAACTGGACTCCCCAGGGGAGCCTTAACGCAGCCCCACATGCAACTGGACCCTCCGTATTCGCTCTTTCACAGCAACCCTAAATATAGCCCTGGCCCGCCTGGCAGTCGACTGAAAACTCGGGCCCCTGAAAATGCATTAAAAGCCTAATTCGCCCATCCAAAAGTGCCCCCAGAGGACGGCTTTGGGTACATCAGAACTCCCCAGGGTAGCCTTTACGCAGCCCCACATGCAACTGGACCCTCCGTATTCGCTCTTTACAGCAACCCTAAATATAACCCTGGCCCGCATGGCAGACGACTGAAAAATCGGGCCCCAGAAAACGTGCTTCAAGCCCCATTTGACCATCCAAAAGTGCCCCCAGAGGAAGGCTTTGGGTACAACTGAACTCCCCAGGGGAGCCTTTATGCAGGCATATACGCAACTGGACCCGCCGTGTTCGCTGTTTACGAGCAACCCTAAATATACCCCTAGCCACCATGGCAGAAGACTGAAATCTCGGGCTCCAGAAAATGCGTTTCAAGCCCCATTCACCCATCCAGAAGTGCCCCCAAAGGAAGGCTTCGGGTACAACTGAACTCCCCAGGGGAGCCTTTATGCAGCCCCACATGCAACTGGACCCTCCGGGTTCACTCTTTCACCGCAAGCCTAAATATAGCCCTAGCACGCCTGGCAGTCGACTGAAAGCTCGTGCCCCAGAAAATGTGTTACGAGCCCCATTCGCCCATCCAAAAGTGCCCCCAAAGGAAGGCTTTGGGTACATCTGAACTCCCCAGGGGAGCCTTTACGCAGCCCCACATGCAACTGGACCCTCCGTGTTCGCTCTTTACAGCAACCCTAAATATAACCCTAGCCAGCATGGCAGAAGACTGAAAACTCGGGCCACAGAAAATGTGTTACGAGCCCCTTTCGCCCATCCAGAAGTGCCCCCAAAGGAAGGCTTTGGGTACAACTGAACTCCCCAGGGGAGCCTTTATGCAGCCCCACATGCAACTGGACCCTCCGTATTCGCTCTTTCAAAGCAACCCTAAATATAGCCCTGGGTGGCATGGCAGACGACTGAAAAATCGGGCCCCAGAAAACGTGCTTCAAGCCCCATTTGACCATCCAAAAGTGCCCCCAAAGGAAGGCTTTGGGTACAACTGAACTCCCCAGGGGAACCTTTATGCAGGCCCATACGCAACAGGACCCCCGTGTTCGCTGTTTACAAGCAACCCTAAATATAACCCTAGCCAGCATGGCAGAAAACTGAAAACTCGGGCCACAGAAAAAGCGTTTCAAGCCCCATTCACCCATCCAGAAGTGCCCCCAAAGGAAGGCTTTGGGTACAACTGAAATCCCCAGGGGAGCCTTTACGCAGCCCCACATGCAACTGGACCCTCCTTGTTCACTGTTTACGAGCAACCCTAAATATAACCCTGGCCCGCATGGCAGAAGACTGAAAACTCGGGCTCCAGAAAATGCGTTTCAAGCCCCATTCACCCATCCAGAAGTGCCCCCAAAGGAAGGCTTTGGGTACAACTGAACTCCCCAGGGGAGCCTTTACGCAGCCCCACATGCAACTGGACCCTCCGTGTTCGCTCTTTACAGCAACCCTAAATATAACCCTGGCCCGCATGGCAGACGACTGAAAAATCGGGCCCCAGAAAACGTGCTTCAAGCCCCATTTGACCATCCAGAAGTGCCCCCAGAGGAAGGCATTGGGTACAACTGAACTCCCCAGGGGAGCCTTTATGCAGGCATATACGCAACTGGACCCGCCGTGTTCGCTGTTTACGAGCAACCCTAAATATACCCCTAGCCACCATGGCAGAAGACTGAAAACTCGGTCTCCAGAAAATGCGTTTCAAGCCCTATTCACCCATCCAGAAGTGCCCCCAAAGGAAGGCTTCGGGTACAACTGAACTCCCCAGGGGAGCCTTTATGCAGGCCCATACGCAACAGGACCCCCGTGTTCGCTGTTTACAAGCAACCCTAAATATAACCCTAGCCAGCATGGCAGAAAACTGAAAACTCGGGCTCCAGAAAAAGCGTTTCAAGCCCCATTCACCCATCCAGAAGTGCCCCAAAGGAAGGCTTTGGGTACAAGTGAACTCCCCAGGGGAGCCTTTATGCAGCCCCACATGCAACTGGACCCTCCTTGTTCACTGTTTACGAGCAAACCTAAATATACCCCTAGCCACCATGGCAGAAGACTGAAAACTCGGGCTCCAGAAAATGCGTTTCAAGCCCCATTCACCCATCCAGAAGTGCCCCCAAAGGAAGGCTTTGGGTACAACTGAACTCCCCAGGGGAGCCTTTATGCAGCCCCACATGCAACTGGACCCTCCGGGTTCACTCTTTCACCGCAAGCCTAAATATAGCCCTAGCACGCCTGGCAGTCGACTGAAAGCTCGGGCCACAGAAAATGTGTTACGAGCCCCATTCGCCCATCCAAAAGTGCCCCCAAAGGAAGGCTTTGGGTACAACTGGACTCCCCAGGGGAGCCTTAACGCAGCCCCACATGCAACTGGACCCTCCGTATTCGCTCTTTCACAGCAACCCTAAATATAGCCCTGGCCCGCCTGGCAGTCGACTGAAAACTCGGGCCCCTGAAAATGCATTAAAAGCCTAATTCGCCCATCCAAAAGTGCCCCCAGAGGAAGGCTTTGGGTACAACTGAACTCCCCAGGGGAGCCTTTACGCAGCCCAACATGCAACTGGACCCTTCTTGTTACCTGTTTACGAGCAACCCTAAATATAACCCTAGCCAGCATGGCAGAAGACTGAAAACTCGGGCTCCAGAAAATGCGTTTCAAGCCCCATTCACCCATCCAGAACAGCCCTCAAAGGAAGGCTTTGGGTACAACTGAACTCCCCAGGGGAGCCTTTATGCAGCCCCACATGCAACTGGACCCTCCTTGTTCACTGTTTACGAGCAACCCTAAATCTACCCCTAGCCAGCATGGCAGAAAACTGAAAACTCGGGCCACAGAAAAAGCGTTTCAAGCCCCATTCACCCATCCAGATGTGCCCCCAGAGGAAGGCTTTGGGTACAACTGAACTCCCCAGGGGAACCTTTATGCAGGCCCATACGCAACAGGACCCCCGTGTTCGCTGTTTACAAGCAACCCTAAATATAACCCTAGCCAGCATGGCAGAAAACTGAAAACTCGGGCCACAGAAAAAGCGTTTCAAGCCCCATTCACCCATCCAGAAGTGCCCCCAAAGGAAGGCTTTGGGTACAAGTAAACTCCCCAGGGGAGCCTTTATGCAGCCCCACATGCAACTGGACCCTCCGTATTCGCTCTTTCACAGCAACCCTAAATATATCCCTGGCCCGCCTGGCAGTCGACTGAAAACTCGGGCCCCAGAAAATGCATTAAAAGCCTAATTTGCCCATCCAAAAGTGCCCCCAAAGGAAGGCTTTGGGTACAACTGAACTCCCCAGGGGAGCCTTTACGCAGCCCCACATGCAACTGGACCCTCCGTGTTCGCTCTTTACAGCAACCCTAAATATAACCCTAGCCAGCATGGCAGAAGACTGAAAACTCGGGCCACAGAAAAAGTGTTTCAAGCCCCTTTCGCCCATCCAGAAGTGCCCCCAAAGGAAGGCTTTGGGTACAAGTGAACTCCCTAGGGGAGCCTTTATGCAGCCCCACATGCAACTAGGTCCTAGTGCGGCTAGCACACACGTCGACCAGGAAAGGAGCTAAGGTGCTCTGGACGGACGGCTGCCGATCCGGGACGGATAGTTGCCGAGAGAACGGAACACAGCCTCCTTCTTCGCGGCAAGGCTGGCACCCACACCGCTTGTGGCCGCACAACCGTGTCTTGCGATCACTTTCGTCGAGCCGCCCAAGGCGGGACCCGGACCCCGGCGCGGCTAGAACACACGTCGCGCAGGACCGGAGCCCAGGGTCCATATCCGGACGACTGTCGCTCTGGACTGTCTGAATCCCCGGTCCCCGGCACTGCGTAACTCCGAGCCACTGAACGACAGCCTCCACTTCTCGACACGGCTGGCATCCACAGCGCTTGTGGCCGCAAAACCGTGTCTTGCGATCACTTTCGTCGAGCCGCCCAAGGCGGTACCCGGACCCCGGTGCGGCTAGCACACACGACGCCCAGGACCGAAGCCCAGGGTCCACATCCGCACGCCTGCCGCTCTGGACTGTCTGAATCCCCGGTCCCCGGCACTGCGTAACTCCGAGCCGCTGAACGACAGCCTCCACTTCTCGACACGGCTGGCAGCCACAGCGCTTGTGGCCGCAAAACCGTGTCTTGCGATCACTTTCGTCGAGCCGCCCAAGGCGGTACCCGGACCCCGGTGCGGCTAGCACACACGACGCCCAGGACCGAAGCCCAGGGTCCACATCCGCACGCCTGCCGCTCTGGACTGTCTGAATCCCCGGTCCCCGGCACTGCGTAACTCCGAGCCGCTGAACGACAGCCTCCACTTCTCGACACGGCTGGCAGCCACAGCGCTTGTGGCCGGACAACCGTGTCGTAGCATCTCCTTCCCCGAGACGCCCGAAATGGGATCCGGACCCCGGTGCGGCGAGCTAACACTACACCCAGGATGGTGTCAAAGGGCTCGGGAAGCCGGACCCACGCTGCCCGTGGAGGGACACTCGTGTCCTGCGATCGAAAGAGCGGAGCCGACCGAGGTCCCACCCGGACCCCAGTGCGGCTAGCACACACGAGCCCAGGATAGGAGCGTGGTTGTTCGGGACGGACGGCTGCCGCTCCATAGAGGACAAAACCCCTTGGCCCCGCTACTGCCAGCCCACGAGCCGGCGGTGGACAGCCTGACGCTTCGCGGCAAGTCTGGCTCCCATGCCGCTCGTGGCCGGACAACCGTGTCATGGGATCGTTGTCCCCAGTCCGCCCGAAGCGGGATTCTTACCCTTGCGCGGCTAGCATACACGTCTCCCAGGACCGGAGTCTTCGCGTCCGGGAAGGACGGCCGCCGCTCCGGGACGGACAGTTCCCGAGCGAAAGGAAGACAGCCTCCGGCTTCGCCGAAAGGCTGGCAGCCACAGCGCTTGTGGCGGGTCACCCGTATCTTGCGATCATTTTAGTCCAGCCGCCCAAGGCGGGACCCGGACCCCGGTGCGGCTAGAACACACGTCGCGCAGGACCGGAGCCTAGGGGCTCGGGAAGCCGGAGCCACGCAGCCCGTAGAGGGACACACGTTTCCTGCGATCGAAATAGCGGAGCCGACAGAGGTTCGACCGGGTCCTAGTGCGGCTAGCACACACATCGCCCGGGACCGGAGCGTGGCTGTTCGGGAAGGACGGCCGCCGCTCCGGACAGGACAGAAGCTTTCGTCTCGGGGACAGCCAGCCCTCGAGCCAGAGGATGACAGCCTCTTGTTTCACGACACGGCTGCTACGCATGCAGCTCGTGGCCGGAGCACTGTGTCGTGGGATCTCCTTCCCCGATTCGCCCAAGACAGAACCCGGACCACAGTGCGGCTAGCACACACGTCGCCCAGGATAGGAGCGTGGTTGTTCGGGACGGACGGCTGCCGCTCCGGGACGGATAGTTGCCGAGAGAACGGAACACAGCCTCCTTCTTCGCGGCAAGGCTGGCAGCCACACCGCTTGTGGCCGCACAACCGTGTCTTGCGATCACTTTCGTCGAGCCGCCCAAGGCGGGACCCGGACCCCGGTGCGGCTAGCACACACGTCGCCCACGACCGAAGCCCAGGGTCCACATCCTTCCGCCTGCCGCTCTGGAATGTCTGAATCCCCGGTCCCAGGGACGGCGTAACTCCTAGCCGGTGAACGAAAGCCTGACGCTTCGCGGCAAGTCTGGCTATCATGCCGCTCGTGGCCGGACAACCGTGTCTTGGGATCGTTGTCCCCAGTCCGCCCGAGACGGGACCCGGACCCCGGTGCGCCTAGCACACACGTCGCGCAGGACCGGAGCCTAGGGGCTCGGGAAGCCGGAGCCACGCAGCCCGTAGAGGGACACACGTTTCCTGCGATCGAAATAGCGGAGCCGACAGAGGTTCGACCGGGTCCTAGTGCGGCTAGCACACACATCGCCCGGGACCGGAGCGTGGCTGTTCGGGAAGGACGGCCGCCGCTCCGGACAGGACAGAAGCTTTCGTCTCGGGGACAACCAGCCCCCGAGCCAGAGGATGACAGCCTCCTGTTTCACGACACGGCTGCTACGCATGCAGCTCGTGGCCGGACCACTGTGTCGTGGGATCTCCTTCCCCGAGCCGCTCAAGACAGAACCCGGACCTCAGTGCGGCTAGCACACAAGTCGCCAGGACCGAAGCCCAGGGTCCATATCCGGACGCCTGTCGCTCTGGACTGTCTGAATCCCCGGTCCCCGGCACTGTGTAACTACGAGCCGCTGAACGACAGCCTCCACTTCTCGACACGGCTGGCAGCCACAGCGCTTGTGGCCGGACAACCGTGTCTTGCGATCACTTTCGTCGAGCCGCCCAAGGCGGGACCCGGACCCCGGTGCGGCTAGAACACACGTCGCGCAGGACCGGAGCCTAAGGGTTCGGGAAGCCGGACCCACGCAGCCCGTAGAAGGACACACGTTTCCTGCGATCGAAATAGCGGAGCCGACAGAGGTTCGACCGGGTCCTAGTGCAGCTAGCGCACACTTCGCCCAGGACCGGAGCGTGGCTGTTCGGGAAGGACGGCCGCCGCTCCGGACAGGACAGAAGCTTTCCTCTCGGGGACAACCAGCCCCCGAGCCAGAGGATGACAGCCTCTTGTTTCACGACACGGCTGCTACGCATGCAGCTCGTGGCCGGAGCACTGTGTCGTGGGATCTCCTTCCCCGAGCCGCTCAAGACAGAACCCGGACCTCAGTGCGGCTAGCACACACGTCGCCCAGGATAGGAGCGTGGTTGTTCGGGACGGACGGCTGCCGATCCGTAGAGGACAGAACCCCATGTCCCCGCGACTGCCAGCCCACGAGCCGGCGGAGGACAGCCACACGCTTCGCGGCAAGGCTGGCAGGCACACCGCTTGTGGCGGGTCACCCGTATCTTGCGATCATTTTAGTCCAGCCGCCCAAGGCGGGACCCGGACCCCGGTGCGGCTAGCACACACGTCGCCCGGGACCGGAGCGTGGCTGTTCGGGAAGGACGGCCGCCGCTCCGGACAGGACAGAAGCTTTCGTCTCGGGGACAGCCAGCCCCCGAGCCAGAGGATGACAGCATCTTGTTTCACGACACGGCTGCTACGCATGCAGCTCGTGGCCGGACCACTGTGTCGTGGGATCTCCTTCCCCGATTCGCCCAAGACAGAACCCGGACCACAGTGCGGCTAGCACACACGTCGCCCAGGATAGGAGCGTGGTTGTTCGGGACGGACGGCTGCCGCTCCGGGACGGATAGTTGCCGAGAGAACGGAACACAGCCTCCTTCTTCGCGGCAAGGCTGGCAGCCACACCGCTTGTGGCCGCACAACCGTGTCTTGCGATCACTTTCGTCGAGCCGCCCAAGGCGGGACCCGGACCCCGGCGCGGCTAGAACACACGTCGCGCAGGACCGGAGCCTAGGGGCTCGGGAAGCCGGAACACGCAGCCCGTAGAGGGACACACGTTTCCTGCGATCGAAATAGCGGAGCCGACAGAGGTTCGACCGGGTCCTAGTGCGGCTAGCACACACATCGCCCGGGACCGGAGCGTGGCTGTTCGGGAAGGACGGCCGCCGCTCCGGACAGGACAGAAGCTTTCGTCTCGGGGACAGCCAGCCCCCGAGCCAGAGGATGACAGCCTCTTGTTTCACGACACGGCTGCTACGCATGCAGCTCGTGGCCGGAGCACTGTGTCGTGGGATCTCCTTCCCCGATTCGCCCAAGACAGAACCCGGACCACAGTGCGGCTAGCACACACGTCGCCCAGGATAGGAGCGTGGTTGTTCGGGACGGACGGCTGCCGCTCCGGGACGGATAGTTGCCGAGAGAACGGAACACAGCCTCCTTCTTCGCGGCAAGGCTGGCAGCCACACCGCTTGTGGCCGCACAACCGTGTCTTGCGATCACTTTCGTCGAGCCGCCCAAGGCGGGACCCGGACCCCGGTGCGGCTAGCACACACGTCGCCCACGACCGAAGCCCAGGGTCCACATCCGTCCGCCTGCCGCTCTGGAATGTCTGAATCCCCGGTCCCAGGGACGGCGTAACTCCTAGCCGGTGAACGAAAGCCTGACGCTTCGCGGCAAGTCTGGCTATCATGCCGCTCGTGGCCGGACAACCGTGTCTTGGGATCGTTGTCCCCAGTCCGCCCGAGACGGGACCCGGACCCCGGTGCGCCTAGCACACACGTCGCGCAGGACCGGAGCCTAGGGGCTCGGGAAGCCGGAGCCACGCAGCCCGTAGAGGGACACACGTTTCCTGCGATCGAAATAGCGGAGCCGACAGAGGTTCGACCGGGTCCTAGTGCGGCTAGCACACACATCGCCCGGGACCGGAGCGTGGCTGTTCGGGAAGGACGGCCGCCGCTCCGGACAGGACAGAAGCTTTCGTCTCGGGGACAACCAGCCCCCGAGCCAGAGGATGACAGCCTCCTGTTTCACGACACGGCTGCTACGCATGCAGCTCGTGGCCGGACCACTGTGTCGTGGGATCTCCTTCCCCGATTCGCCCAAGACAGAACCCGGACCACAGTGCGGCTAGCACACAAGTCGCCCAGGACCGAAGCCCAGGGTCCATATCCGGACGCCTGTCGCTCTGGACTGTCTGAATCCCCGGTCCCCGGCACTGTGTAACTACGAGCCGCTGAACGACAGCCTCCAATTCTCGACACGGCTGGCAGCCACAGCGCTTGTGGCCGGACAACCGTGTCTTGCGATCACTTTCGTCGAGCCGCCCAAGGCGGGACCCGGACCCCGGTGCGGCTAGAACACACGTCGCGCAGGACCGGAGCCTAAGTGTTCGGGAAGCCGGACGCACGCAGCCCGTAGAGGGACACACGTTTCCTGCGATCGAAATAGCGGAGCCGACAGAGGTTCGACCGGGTCCTAGTGCAGCTAGCGCACACTTCGCCCAGGACCGGAGCGTGGCTGTTCGGGAAGGACGGCCGCCGCTCCGGACAGGACAGAAGCTTTCGTCTCGGGGACAACCAGCCCCCGAGCCAGAGGATGACAGCCTCTTGTTTCACGACACGGCTGCTACGCATGCAGCTCGTGGCCGGACCACTGTGTCGTGGGATCTCCTTCCCCGAGCCGCTCAAGACAGAACCCGGACCTCAGTGCGGCTAGCACACACGTCGCCCAGGATAGGAGCGTGGTTGTTCGGGACGGACGGCTGCCGATCCGTAGAGGACAGAACCCCATGTCCCCGCGACTGCCAGCCCACGAGCCGGCGGAGGACAGCCACACGCTTCGCGGCAAGGCTGGCAGGCACACCGCTTGTGGCGGGTCACCCGTATCTTGCGATCATTTTAGTCCAGCCGCCCAAGGCGGGACCCGGACCCCGGTGCGGCTAGCACACACATCGCCCGGGACCGGAGCGTGGCTGTTCGGGAAGGACGGCCGCCGCTCCGGACAGGACAGAAGCTTTCGTCTCGGGGACAGCCAGCCCCCGAGCCAGAGGATGACAGCCTCTTGTTTCACGACACGGCTGCTACGCATGCAGCTCGTGGCCGGACCACTGTGTCGTGGGATCTCCTTCCCCGATTCGCCCAAGACAGAACCCGGACCACAGTGCGGCTAGCACACACGTCGCCCAGGATAGGAGCGTGGTTGTTCGGGACGGACGGCTGCCGCTCCGGGACGGATAGTTGCCGAGAGAACGGAACACAGCCTCCTTCTTCGCGGCAAGGCTGGCAGCCACACCGCTTGTGGCCGCACAACCGTGTCTTGCGATCACTTTCGTCGAGCCGCCCAAGGCGGGACCCGGACCCCGGTGCGGCTTGAACACACGTCGCGCAGGACCGGAGCCTAAGGGTTCGGGAAGCCGGACCCACGCAGCCCGTAGAGGGACACACGTTTCCTGCGATCGAAATAGCGGAGCCGACAGAGGTTCGACCGGGTCCTAGTGCGGCTAGCACACACATCGCCCGGGACCGGAGCGTGGCTGTTCGGGAAGGACGGCCGCCGCTCCGGACAGGACAGAAGCTTTCGTCTCGGGGACAGCCAGCCCCCGAGCCAGAGGATGACAGCCTCTTGTTTCACGACACGGCTGCTACGCATGCAGCTCGTGGCCGGAGCACTGTGTCGTGGGATCTCCTTCCCCGATTCGCCCAAGACAGAACCCGGACCACAGTGCGGCTAGCACACACGTCGCCCAGGATAGGAGCGTGGTTGTTCGGGACGGACGGCTGCCGCTCCGGGACGGATAGTTGCCGAGAGAACGGAACACAGCCTCCTTCTTCGCGGCAAGGCTGGCACCCACACCGCTTGTGGCCGCACAACCGTGTCTTGCGATCACTTTCGTCGAGCCGCCCAAGGCGGGACCCGGACCCCGGTGCGGCTAGAACACACGTTGCGCAGGACCGGAGCCTAGGGGCTCGGGAAGCCGGACGCACGCAGCCCGTAGAGGGACACACGTTTCCTGCGATCGAAATAGCGGAGCCGACAGAGGTTCTACCGGGTCCTAGTGCGGCTAGCACACACATCGCCCGGGACCGGAGCGTGGCTGTTCGGGAAGGACGGCCGCCGCTCCGGACAGGACAGAAGCTTTCGTCTCGGGGACAGCCAGCCCCCGAGCCAGAGGATGACAGCCTCTTGTTTCACGACACGGCTGCTACGCATGCAGCTCGTGGCCGGAGCACTGTGTCGTGGGATCTCCTTCCCCGATTCGCCCAAGACAGAACCCGGACCACAGTGCGGCTAGCACACACGTCGCCCAGGATAGGAGCGTGGTTGTTCGGGACGGACGGCTGCCGCTCCGGGACGGATAGTTGCCGAGAGAACGGAACACAGCCTCCTTCTTCGCGGCAAGGCTGGCAGCCACACCGCTTGTGGCCGCACAACCGTGTCTTGCGATCACTTTCGTCGAGCCGCCCAAGGCGGGACCCGGACCCCGGTGCGGCTAGCACACACGTCGCCCACGACCGAAGCCCAGGGTCCATATCCGGACGCCTGTCGCTCTGGACTGTCTGAATCCCCGGTCCCCGGCACTGTGTAACTACGAGCCGCTGAACGACAGCCTCCACTTCTCGACACGGCTGGCAGCCACACCGCTTGTGGCGGGTCACCCGTATCTTGCGATCATTTTAGTCCAGCCGCCCAAGGCGGGACCCGGACCCCGGTGCGGCTAGAACACACGTCGCGCAGGACCGGAGCCTAGGGGCTCGGGAAGCCGGACGCACGCAGCCCGTAGAGGGACACACGTTTCCTGCGATCGAAATAGCGGAGCCGACAGAGGTTCGACCGGGTCCTAGTGCGGCTAGCACACACATCGCCCGGGACCGGAGCGTGGCTGTTCGGGAAGGACGGCCGCCGCTCCGGACAGGACAGAAGCTTTCGTCTCGGGGACAACCAGCCCCCGAGCCAGAGGATGACAGCCTCCTGTTTCACGACACGGCTGCTACGCATGCAGCTCGTGGCCGGACCACTGTGTCGTGGGATCTCCTTCCCCGATTCGCCCAAGACAGAACCCGGACCACAGTGCGGCTAGCACACACGTCGCCCAGGATAGGAGCGTGGTTGTTCGGGACGGACGGCTGCCGCTCCGGGACGGATAGTTGCCGAGAGAACGGAACACAGCCTCCTTCTTCGCGGCAAGGCTGGCAGCCACACCGCTTGTGGCCGCACAACCGTGTCTTGCGATCACTTTCGTCGAGCCGCCCAAGGCGGGACCCGGACCCCGGTGCGGCTAGCACACACGTCGCCCACGACCGAAGCCCAGGGTCCATATCCGGACGCCTGTCGCTCTGGACTGTCTGAATCCCCGGTCCCCGGCACTGTGTAACTACGAGCCGCTGAACGACAGCCTCCACTTCTCGACACGGCTGGCAGCCACACCGCTTGTGGCGGGTCACCCGTATCTTGCGATCATTTTAGTCCAGCCGCCCAAGGCGGGACCCGGACCCCGGTGCGGCTAGAACACACGTCGCGCAGGACCGGAGCCTAGGGGCTCGGGAAGCCGGACGCACGCAGCCCGTAGAGGGACACACGTTTCCTGCGATCGAAATAGCGGAGCCGACAGAGGTTCGACCGGGTCCTAGTGCGGCTAGCACACACATCGCCCGGGACCGGAGCGTGGCTGTTCGGGAAGGACGGCCGCCGCTCCGGACAGGACAGAAGCTTTCGTCTCGGGGACAGCCAGCCCCCGAGCCAGAGGATGACAGCCTCTTGTTTCACGACACGGCTGCTACGCATGCAGCTCGTGGCCGGAGCACTGTGTCGTGGGATCTCCTTCCCCGATTCGCCCAAGACAGAACCCGGACCACAGTGCGGCTAGCACACACGTCGCCCAGGATAGGAGCGTGGTTGTTCGGGACGGACGGCTGCCGCTCCGGGACGGATAGTTGCCGAGAGAACGGAACACAGCCTCCTTCTTCGCGGCAAGGCTGGCAGCCACACCGCTTGTGGCCGCACAACCGTGTCTTGCGATCACTTTCGTCGAGCCGCCCAAGGCGGGACCCGGACCCCGGTGCGGCTAGAACACACGTCGCGCAGGACCGGAGCCTAGGGGCTCGGGAAGCCGGACGCACGCAGCCCGTAGAGGGACACACGTTTCCTGCGATCGAAATAGCGGAGCCGACAGAGGTTCGACCGGGTCCTAGTGCGGCTAGCACACACATCGCCCGGGACCGGAGCGTGGCTGTTCGGGAAGGACGGCCGCCGCTCCGGACAGGACAGAAGCTTTCGTCTCGGGGACAGCCAGCCCCCGAGCCAGAGGATGACAGCCTCTTGTTTCACGACACGGCTGCTACGCATGCAGCTCGTGGCCGGAGCACTGTGTCGTGGGATCTCCTTCCCCGATTCGCCCAAGACAGAACCCGGACCACAGTGCGGCTAGCATACACGTCGCCCAGGATAGGAGCGTGGTTGTTCGGGACGGACGGCTGCCGCTCCGGGACGGATAGTTGCCGAGAGAACGGAACACAGCCTCCTTCTTCGCGGCAAGGCTGGCACCCACACCGCTTGTGGCCGCACAACCGTGTCTTGCGATCACTTTCGTCGAGCCGCCCAAGGCGGGACCCGGACCCCGGTGCGGCTAGCACACACGTTGCGCAGGACCGGAGCCTAGGGGCTCGGGAAGCCGGACGCACGCAGCCCGTAGAGGGACACACGTTTCCTGCGATCGAAATAACGGAGCCGACAGAGGTTCGACCGGGTCCTAGTGCGGCTAGCACACACATCGCCCGGGACCGGAGCGTGGCTGTTCGGGAAGGACGGCCGCCGCTCCGGACAGGACAGAAGCTTTCGTCTCGGGGACAGCCAGCCCCCGAGCCAGAGGATGACAGCCTCTTGTTTCACGACACGGCTGCTACGCATGCAGCTCGTGGCCGGAGCACTGTGTCGTGGGATCTCCTTCCCCGATTCGCCCAAGACAGAACCCGGACCACAGTGCGGCTAGCACACACGTCGCCCAGGATAGGAGCGTGGTTGTTCGGGACGGACGGCTGCCGCTCCGGGACGGATAGTTGCCGAGAGAACGGAACACAGCCTCCTTCTTCGCGGCAAGGCTGGCACCCACACCGCTTGTGGCCGCACAACCGTGTCTTGCGATCACTTTCGTCGAGCCGCCCAAGGCGGGACCCGGACCCCGGTGCGGCTAGCACACACGTTGCGCAGGACCGGAGCCTAGGGGCTCGGGAAGCCGGACGCACGCAGCCCGTAGAGGGACACACGTTTCCTGCGATCGAAATAGCGGAGCCGACAGAGGTTCTACCGGGTCCTAGTGCGGCTAGCACACACATCGCCCGGGACCGGAGCGTGGCTGTTCGGGAAGGACGGCCGCCGCTCCGGACAGGACAGAAGCTTTCGTCTCGGGGACAGCCAGCCCCCGAGCCAGAGGATGACAGCCTCTTGTTTCACGACACGGCTGCTACGCATGCAGCTCGTGGCCGGAGCACTGTGTCGTGGGATCTCCTTCCCCGATTCGCCCAAGACAGAACCCGGACCCCAGTGCGGCTAGCACACACGTCGCCCAGGATAGGAGCGTGGTTGTTCGGGACGGACGGCTGCCGCTCCGGGACGGATAGTTGCCGAGAGAACGGAACACAGCCTCCTTCTTCGCGGCAAGGCTGGCACCCACACCGCTTGTGGCCGCACAACCGTGTCTTGCGATCACTTTCGTCGAGCCGCCCAAGGCGGGACCCGGACCCCGGTGCGGCTAGCACACACGTCGCCCACGACCGAAGCCCAGGGTCCATATCCGGACGCCTGTCGCTCTGGACTGTCTGAATCCCCGGTCCCCGGCACTGTGTAACTACGAGCCGCTGAACGACAGCCTCCACTTCTCGACACGGCTGGCAGCCACACCGCTTGTGGCGGGTCACCCGTGTCTTGCGATCACTTTCGTCGAGCCGCCCAAGGCGGGACCCGGACCCCGGTGCGGCTAGAACACACGTTGCGCAGGACCGGAGCCTAGGGGCTCGGGAAGCCGGACGCACGCAGCCCGTAGAGGGACACACGTTTCCTGCGATCGAAATAGCGGAGCCGACAGAGGTTCGACCGGGTCCTAGTGCAGCTAGCGCACACTTCGCCCAGGACCGGAGCGTGGCTGTTCGGGAAGGACGGCCGCCGCTCCGGACAGGACAGAAGCTTTCGTCTCGGGGACAACCAGCCCCCGAGCCAGAGGATGACAGCCTCTTGTTTCACGACACGGCTGCTACGCATGCAGCTCGTGGCCGGACCACTGTGTCGTGGGATCTCCTTCCCCGAGCCGCTCAAGACAGAACCCGGACCTCAGTGCGGCTAGCACACACGTCGCCCAGGATAGGAGCGTGGTTGTTCGGGACGGACGGCTGCCGATCCGTAGAGGACAGAACCCCATGTCCCCGCGACTGCCAGCCCACGAGCCGGCGGAGGACAGCCACACGCTTCGCGGCAAGGCTGGCAGGCACACCGCTTGTGGCGGGTCACCCGTATCTTGCGATCATTTTAGTCCAGCCGCCCAAGGCGGGACCCGGACCCCGGTGCGGCTAGCACACACGTCGCCCGGGACCGGAGCGTGGCTGTTCGGGAAGGACGGCCGCCGCTCCGGACAGGACAGAAGCTTTCGTCTCGGGGACAGCCAGCCCCCGAGCCAGAGGATGACAGCCTCTTGTTTCACGACACGGTTGCTACGCATGCAGCTCGTGGCCGGAGCACTGTGTCGTGGGATCTCCTTCCCCGATTCGCCCAAGACAGAACCCGGACCCCAGTGCGGCTAGCACACACGTCGCCCAGGATAGGAGCGTGGTTGTTCGGGACGGACGGCTGCCGCTCCGGGACGGATAGTTGCCGAGAGAACGGAACACAGCCTCCTTCTTCGCGGCAAGGCTGGCAGCCACACCGCTTGTGGCCGCACAACCGTGTCTTGCGATCACTTTCGTCGAGCCGCCCAAGGCGGGACCCGGACCCCGGTGCGGCTAGAACACACGTTGCGCAGGACCGGAGCCTAGGGGCTCGGGAAGCCGGACGCACGCAGCCCGTAGAGGGACACACGTTTCCTGCGATCGAAATAGCGGAGCCGACAGAGGTTCGACCGGGTCCTAGTGCGGCTAGCACACACATCGCCCGGGACCGGAGCGTGGCTGTTCGGGAAGGACGGCCGCCGCTCCGGACAGGACAGAAGCTTTCGTCTCGGGGACAGCCAGCCCCCGAGCCAGAGGATGACAGCCTCTTGTTTCACGACACGGCTGCTACGCATGCAGCTCGTGGCCGGAGCACTGTGTCGTGGGATCTCCTTCCCCGATTCGCCCAAGACAGAACCCGGACCACAGTGCGGCTAGCACACACGTCGCCCAGGATAGGAGCGTGGTTGTTCGGGACGGACGGCTGCCGCTCCGGGACGGATAGTTGCCGAGAGAACGGAACACAGCCTCCTTCTTCGCGGCAAGGCTGGCAGCCACACCGCTTGTGGCCGCACAACCGTGTCTGGCGATCACTTTCGTCGAGCCGCCCAAGGCGGGACCCGGACCCCGGTGCGGCTAGCACACACGTCGCCCACGACCGAAGCCCAGGGTCCACATCCGTCCGCCTGCCGCTCTGGAATGTCTGAATCCCCGGTCCCAGGGACGGCGTAACTCCTAGCCGGTGAACGAAAGCCTGACGCTTCGCGGCAAGTCTGGCTATCATGCCGCTCGTGGCCGGACAACCGTGTCTTGGGATCGTTGTCCCCAGTCCGCCCGAGACGGGACCCGGACCCCGGTGCGCCTAGCACACACGTCGCGCAGGACCGGAGCCTAGGGGCTCGGGAAGCCGGAGCCACGCAGCCCGTAGAGGGACACACGTTTCCTGCGATCGAAATAGCGGAGCCGACAGAGGTTCGACCGGGTCCTAGTGCGGCTAGCACACACATCGCCCGGGACCGGAGCGTGGCTGTTCGGGAAGGACGGCCGCCGCTCCGGACAGGACAGAAGCTTTCGTCTCGGGGACAACCAGCCCCCGAGCCAGAGGATGACAGCCTCCTGTTTCACGACACGGCTGCTACGCATGCAGCTCGTGGCCGGACCACTGTGTCGTGGGATCTCCTTCCCCGAGCCGCTCAAGACAGAACCCGGACCTCAGTGCGGCTAGCACACAAGTCGCCCAGGACCGAAGCCCAGGGTCCATATCCGGACGCCTGTCGCTCTGGACTGTCTGAATCCCCGGTCCCCGGCACTGTGTAACTACGAGCCGCTGAACGACAGCCTCCACTTCTCGACACGGCTGGCAGCCACAGCGCTTGTGGCCGGACAACCGTGTCTTGCGATCACTTTCGTCGAGCCGCCCAAGGCGGGACCCGGACCCCGGTGCGGCTAGAACACACGTCGCGCAGGACCGGAGCCTAAGGGTTCGGGAAGCCGGACCCACGCAGCCCGTAGAAGGACACACGTTTCCTGCGATCGAAATAGCGGAGCCGACAGAGGTTCGACCGGGTCCTAGTGCAGCTAGCGCACACTTCGCCCAGGACCGGAGCGTGGCTGTTCGGGAAGGACGGCCGCCGCTCCGGACAGGACAGAAGCTTTCCTCTCGGGGACAACCAGCCCCCGAGGCAGAGGATGACAGCCTCTTGTTTCACGACACGGCTGCTACGCATGCAGCTCGTGGCCGGACCACTGTGTCGTGGGATCTCCTTCCCCGAGCCGCTCAAGACAGAACCCGGACCTCAGTGCGGCTAGCACACACGTCGCCCAGGATAGGAGCGTGGTTGTTCGGGACGGACGGCTGCCGATCCGTAGAGGACAGAACCCCATGTCCCCGCGACTGCCAGCCCACGAGCCGGCGGAGGACAGCCACACGCTTCGCGGCAAGGCTGGCAGGCACACCGCTTGTGGCGGGTCACCCGTATCTTGCGATCATTTTAGTCCAGCCGCCCAAGGCGGGACCCGGACCCCGGTGCGGCTAGCACACACGTCGCCCGGGACCGGAGCGTGGCTGTTCGGGAAGGACGGCCGCCGCTCCGGACAGGACAGAAGCTTTCGTCTCGGGGACAGCCAGCCCCCGAGCCAGAGGATGACAGCATCTTGTTTCACGACACGGCTGCTACGCATGCAGCTCGTGGCCGGACCACTGTGTCGTGGGATCTCCTTCCCCGATTCGCCCAAGACAGAACCCGGACCACAGTGCGGCTAGCACACACGTCGCCCAGGATAGGAGCGTGGTTGTTCGGGACGGACGGCTGCCGCTCCGGGACGGATAGTTGCCGAGAGAACGGAACACAGCCTCCTTCTTCGCGGCAAGGCTGGCAGCCACACCGCTTGTGGCCGCACAACCGTGTCTTGCGATCACTTTCGTCGAGCCGCCCAAGGCGGGACCCGGACCCCGGTGCGGCTAGAACACACGTCGCGCAGGACCGGAGCCTAGGGGCTCGGGAAGCCGGACGCACGCAGCCCGTAGAGGGACACACGTTTCCTGCGATCGAAATAGCGGAGCCGACAGAGGTTCGACCGGGTCCTAGTGCGGCTAGCACACACATCGCCCGGGACCGGAGCGTGGCTGTTCGGGAAGGACGGCCGCCGCTCCGGACAGGACAGAAGCTTTCGTCTCGGGGACAGCCAGCCCCCGAGCCAGAGGATGACAGCCTCTTGTTTCACGACACGGCTGCTACGCATGCAGCTCGTGGCCGGAGCACTGTGTCGTGGGATCTCCTTCCCCGATTCGCCCAAGACAGAACCCGGACCACAGTGCGGCTAGCACACACGTCGCCCAGGATAGGAGCGTGGTTGTTCGGGACGGACGGCTGCCGCTCCGGGACGGATAGTTGCCGAGAGAACGGAACACAGCCTCCTTCTTCGCGGCAAGGCTGGCAGGCACACCGCTTGTGGCGGGTCACCCGTATCTTGCGATCATTTTAGTCCAGCCGCCCAAGGCGGGACCCGGACCCCGGTGCGGCTAGAACACACGTCGCGCAGGACCGGAGCCTAAGGGTTCGGGAAGCTGGACCCACGCAGCCCGTAGAGGGACACACGTTTCCTGCGATCGAAATAGCGGAGCCGACAGAGGTTCGACCGGGTCCTAGTGCAGCTAGCGCACACTTCGCCCAGGACCGGAGCGTGGCTGTTCGGGAAGTACGGCCGCCGCTCCGGACAGGACAGAAGCTTTCGTCTCGGGGACAACCAGCCCCCGAGCCAGAGGATGACAGCCTCTTGTTTCACGACACGGCTGCTACGCATGCAGCTCGTGGCCGGACCACTGTGTCGTGGGATCTCCTTCCCCGAGCCGCTCAAGACAGAACCCGGACCTCAGTGCGGCTAGCACACACGTCGCCCAGGATAGGAGCGTGGTTGTTCGGGACGGACGGCTGCCGCTCCGGGACGGATAGTTGCCGAGAGAACGGAACACAGCCTCCTTCTTCGCGGCAAGGCTGGCAGCCACACCGCTTGTGGCCGCACAACCGTGTCTTGCGATCACTTTCGTCGAGCCGCCCAAGGCGGGACCCGGACCCCGGTGCGGCTAGCACACACGTCGCCCATGACCGAAGCCCAGGGTCCACATCCGTCCGCCTGCCGCTCTGGAATGTCTGAATCCCCGGTCCCAGGGACGGCGTAACTCCTAGCCGGTGAACGAAAGCCTGACGCTTCGCGGCAAGTCTGGCTATCATGCCGCTCGTGGCCGGACAACCGTGTCTTGGGATCGTTGTCCCCAGTCCGCCCGAGACGGGACCCGGACCCCGGTGCGCCTAGCACACACGTCGCGCAGGACCGGAGCCTAGGGGCTCGGGAAGCCGGAGCCACGCAGCCCGTAGAGGGACACACGTTTCCTGCGATCGAAATAGCGGAGCCGACAGAGGTTCGACCGGGTCCTAGTGCGGCTAGCACACACATCGCCCGGGACCGGAGCGTGGCTGTTCGGGAAGGACGGCCGCCGCTCCGGACAGGACAGAAGCTTTCGTCTCGGGGACAACCAGCCCCCGAGCCAGAGGATGACAGCCTCCTGTTTCACGACACGGCTGCTACGCATGCAGCTCGTGGCCGGACCACTGTGTCGTGGGATCTCCTTCCCCGATTCGCCCAAGACAGAACCCGGACCACAGTGCGGCTAGCACACAAGTCGCCCAGGACCGAAGCCCAGGGTCCATATCCGGACGCCTGTCGCTCTGGACTGTCTGAATCCCCGGTCCCCGGCACTGTGTAACTACGAGCCGCTGAACGACAGCCTCCACTTCTCGACACGGCTGGCAGCCACAGCGCTTGTGGCCGGACAACCGTGTCTTGCGATCACTTTCGTCGAGCCGCCCAAGGCGGGACCCGGACCCCGGTGCGGCTAGAACACACGTCGCGCAGGACCGGAGCCTAAGGGTTCGGGAAGCCGGACGCACGCAGCCCGTAGAGGGACACACGTTTCCTGCGATCGAAATAGCGGAGCCGACAGAGGTTCGACCGGGTCCTAGTGCAGCTAGCGCACACTTCGCCCAGGACCGGAGCGTGGCTGTTCGGGAAGGACGGCCGCCGCTCCGGACAGGACAGAAGCTTTCGTCTCGGGGACAGCCAGCCCCCGAGCCAGAGGATGACAGCCTCTTGTTTCACGACACGGCTGCTACGCATGCAGCTCGTGGCCGGACCACTGTGTCGTGGGATCTCCTTCCCCGAGCCGCTCAAGACAGAACCCGGACCTCAGTGCGGCTAGCACACACGTCGCCCAGGATAGGAGCGTGGTTGTTCGGGACGGACGGCTGCCGATCCGTAGAGGACAGAACCCCATGTCCCCGCGACTGCCAGCCCACGAGCCGGCGGAGGACAGCCACACGCTTCGCGGCAAGGCTGGCAGGCACACCGCTTGTGGCGGGTCACCCGTATCTTGCGATCATTTTAGTCCAGCCGCCCAAGGCGGGACCCGGACCCCGGTGCGGCTAGCACACACATCGCCCGGGACCGGAGCGTGGCTGTTCGGGAAGGACGGCCGCCGCTCCGGACAGGACAGAAGCTTTCGTCTCGGGGACAGCCAGCCCCCGAGCCAGAGGATGACAGCCTCTTGTTTCACGACACGGCTGCTACGCATGCAGCTCGTGGCCGGAGCACTGTGTCGTGGGATCTCCTTCCCCGATTCGCCCAAGACAGAACCCGGACCACAGTGCGGCTAGCACACACGTCGCCCAGGATAGGAGCGTGGTTGTTCGGGACGGACGGCTGCCGCTCCGGGACGGATAGTTGCCGAGAGAACGGAACACAGCCTCCTTCTTCGCGGCAAGGCTGGCAGCCACACCGCTTGTGGCCGCACAACCGTGTCTTGCGATCACTTTCGTCGAGCCGCCCAAGGCGGGACCCGGACCCCGGTGCGGCTAGCACACACGTCGCCCACGACCGAAGCCCAGGGTCCATATCCGGACGCCTGTCGCTCTGGACTGTCTGAATCCCCGGTCCCCGGCACTGTGTAACTACGAGCCGCTGCACGACAGCCTCCACTTCTCGACACGGCTGGCAGCCACACCGCTTGTGGCGGGTCACCCGTATCTTGCGATCATTTTAGTCCAGCCGCCCAAGGCGGGACCCGGACCCCGGTGCGGCTAGAACACACGTCGCGCAGGACCGGAGCCTAGGGGCTCGGGAAGCCGGACGCACGCAGCCCGTAGAGGGACACACGTTTCCTGCGATCGAAATAGCGGAGCCGACAGAGGTTCGACCGGGTCCTAGTGCGGCTAGCACACACATCGCCCGGGACCGGAGCGTGGCTGTTCGGGAAGGACGGCCGCCGCTCCGGACAGGACAGAAGCTTTCGTCTCGGGGACAACCAGCCCCCGAGCCAGAGGATGACAGCCTCCTGTTTCACGACACGGCTGCTACGCATGCAGCTCGTGGCCGGAGCACTGTGTCGTGGGATCTCCTTCCCCGATTCGCCCAAGACAGAACCCGGACCACAGTGCGGCTAGCACACACGTCGCCCAGGATAGGAGCGTGGTTGTTCGGGACGGACGGCTGCCGCTCCGGGACGGATAGTTGCCGAGAGAACGGAACACAGCCTCCTTCTTCGCGGCAAGGCTGGCACCCACACCGCTTGTGGCCGCACAACCGTGTCTTGCGATCACTTTCGTCGAGCCGCCCAAGGCGGGACCCGGACCCCGGTGCGGCTAGCACACACGTCGCCCACGACCGAAGCCCAGGGTCCATATCCGGACGCCTGTCGCTCTGGACTGTCTGAATCCCCGGTCCCCGGCACTGTGTAACTACGAGCCGCTGAACGACAGCCTCCACTTCTCGACACGGCTGGCAGCCACACCGCTTGTGGCGGGTCACCCGTATCTTGCGATCATTTTAGTCCAGCCGCCCAAGGCGGGACCCGGACCCCGGTGCGGCTAGAACACACGTCGCGCAGGACCGGAGCCTAGGGGCTCGGGAAGCCGGACGCACGCAGCCCGTAGAGGGACACACGTTTCCTGCGATCGAAATAGCGGAGCCGACAGAGGTTCGACCGGGTCCTAGTGCGGCTAGCACACACATCGCCCGGGACCGGAGCGTGGCTGTTCGGGAAGGACGGCCGCCGCTCCGGACAGGACAGAAGCTTTCGTCTCGGGGACAGCCAGCCCCCGAGCCAGAGGATGACAGCCTCTTGTTTCACGACACGGCTGCTACGCATGCAGCTCGTGGCCGGAGCACTGTGTCGTGGGATCTCCTTCCCCGATTCGCCCAAGACAGAACCCGGACCACAGTGCGGCTAGCACACACGTCGCCCAGGATAGGAGCGTGGTTGTTCGGGACGGACGGCTGCCGCTCCGGGACGGATAGTTGCCGAGAGAACGGAACACAGCCTCCTTCTTCGCGGCAAGGCTGGCAGCCACACCGCTTGTGGCCGCACAACCGTGTCTTGCGATCACTTTCGTCGAGCCGCCCAAGGCGGGACCCGGACCCCGGTGCGGCTAGCACACACGTCGCCCACGACCGAAGCCCAGGGTCCATATCCGGACGCCTGTCGCTCTGGACTGTCTGAATCCCCGGTCCCCGGCACTGTGTAACTACGAGCCGCTGAACGACAGCCTCCACTTCTCGACACGGCTGGCAGCCACACCGCTTGTGGCGTGTCACCCGTATCTTGCGATCATTTTAGTCCAGCCGCCCAAGGCGGGACCCGGACCCCGGTGCGGCTAGAACACACGTCGCGCAGGACCGGAGCCTAGGGGCTCGGGAAGCCGGACGCACGCAGCCCGTAGAGGGACACACGTTTCCTGCGATCGAAATAGCGGAGCCGACAGAGGTTCGACCGGGTCCTAGTGCGGCTAGCACACACATCGCCCGGGACCGGAGCGTGGCTGTTCGGGAAGGACGGCCGCCGCTCCGGACAGCACAGAAGCTTTCGTCTCGGGGACAGCCAGCCCCCGAGCCAGAGGATGACAGCCTCCTGTTTCACGACACGGCTGCTACGCATGCAGCTCGTGGCCGGAGCACTGTGTCGTGGGATCTCCTTCCCCGATTCGCCCAAGACAGAACCCGGACCACAGTGCGGCTAGCACACACGTCGCCCAGGATAGGAGCGTGGTTGTTCGGGACGGACGGCTGCCGCTCCGGGACGGATAGTTGCCGAGAGAACGGAACACAGCCTCCTTCTTCGCGGCAAGGCTGGCACCCACACCGCTTGTGGCCGCACAACCGTGTCTTGCGATCACTTTCGTCGAGCCGCCCAAGGCGGGACCCGGACCCCGGTGCGGCTAGCACACACGTCGCCCACGACCGAAGCCCAGGGTCCATATCCGGACGCCTGTCGCTCTGGACTGTCTGAATCCCCGGTCCCCGGCACTGTGTAACTACGAGCCGCTGAACGACAGCCTCCACTTCTCGACACGGCTGGCAGCCACACCGCTTGTGGCGGGTCACCCGTGTCTTGCGATCACTTTCGTCGAGCCGCCCAAGGCGGGACCCGGACCCCGGTGCGGCTAGAACACACGTTGCGCAGGACCGGAGCCTAGTGGCTCGGGAAGCCGGACGCACGCAGCCCGTAGAGGGACACACGTTTCCTGCGATCGAAATAGCGGAGCCGACAGAGGTTCGACCGGGTCCTAGTGCGGCTAGCGCACACTTCGCCCAGGACCGGAGCGTGGCTGTTCGGGAAGGACGGCCGCCGCTCCGGACAGGACAGAAGCTTTCGTCTCGGGGACAACCAGCCCCCGAGCCAGAGGATGACAGCCTCTTGTTTCACGACACGGCTGCTACGCATGCAGCTCGTGGCCGGACCACTGTGTCGTGGGATCTCCTTCCCCGAGCCGCTCAAGACAGAACCCGGACCTCAGTGCGGCTAGCACACACGTCGCCCAGGATAGGAGCGTGGTTGTTCGGGACGGACGGCTGCCGATCCGTAGAGGACAGAACCCCATGTCCCCGCGACTGCCAGCCCACGAGCCGGCGGAGGACAGCCACACGCTTCGCGGCAAGGCTGGCAGGCACACCGCTTGTGGCGGGTCACCCGTATCTTGCGATCATTTTAGTCCAGCCGCCCAAGGCGGGACCCGGACCCCGGTGCGGCTAGAACACACGTCGCGCAGGACCGGAGCCTAGGGGCTCGGGAAGCCGGACGCACGCAGCCCGTAGAGGGACACACGTTTCCTGCGATCGAAATAGCGGAGCCGACAGAGGTTCGACCGGGTCCTAGTGCGGCTAGCACACACATCGCCCGGGACCGGAGCGTGGCTGTTCGGGAAGGACGGCCGCCGCTCCGGACAGGACAGAAGCTTTCGTCTCGGGGACAGCCAGCCCCCGAGCCAGAGGATGACAGCCTCTTGTTTCACGACACGGCTGCTACGCATGCAGCTCGTGGCCGGAGCACTGTGTCGTGGGATCTCCTTCCCCGATTCGCCCAAGACAGAACCCGGACCACAGTGCGGCTAGCACACACGTCGCCCAGGATAGGAGCGTGGTTGTTCGGGACGGACGGCTGCCGCTCCGGGACGGATAGTTGCCGAGAGAACGGAACACAGCCTCCTTCTTCGCGGCAAGGCTGGCACCCACACCGCTTGTGGCCGCACAACCGTGTCTTGCGATCACTTTCGTCGAGCCGCCCAAGGCGGGACCCGGACCCCGGTGCGGCTAGCACACACGTCGCCCACGACCGAAGCCCAGGGTCCATATCCGGACGCCTGTCGCTCTGGACTGTCTGAATCCCCGGTCCCCGGCACTGTGTAACTACGAGCCGCTGAACGACAGCCTCCACTTCTCGACACGGCTGGCAGCCACACCGCTTGTGGCGGGTCACCCGTGTCTTGCGATCATTTTAGTCCAGCCGCCCAAGGCGGGACCCGGACCCCGGTGCGGCTAGAACACACGTTGCGCAGGACCGGAGCCTAGGGGCTCGGGAAGCCGGACGCACGCAGCCCGTAGAGGGACACACGTTTCCTGCGATCGAAATAGCGGAGCCGACAGAGGTTCGACCGGGTCCTAGTGCAGCTAGCGCACACTTCGCCCGGGACCGGAGCGTGGCTGTTCGGGAAGTACGGCCGCCGCTCCGGACAGGACAGAAGCTTTCGTCTCGGGGACAACCAGCCCCCGAGCCAGAGGATGACAGCCTCTTGTTTCACGACACGGCTGCTACGCATGCAGCTCGTGGCCGGAGCACTGTGTCGTGGGATCTCCTTCCCCGAGCCGCTCAAGACAGAACCCGGACCTCAGTGCGGCTAGCACACACGTCGCCCAGGATAAGAGCGTGGTTGTTCGGAACGGACGGCTGCCGATCCGTAGAGGACAGAACCCCATGTCCCCGCGACTGCCAGCCCACGAGCCGGCGGAGGACAGCCACACGCTTCGCGGCAAGGCTGGCAGGCACACCGCTTGTGGCGGGTCACCCGTATCTTGCGATCATTTTAGTCCAGCCGCCCAAGGCGGGACCCGGACCCCGGTGCGGCTAGCACACACGTCGCCCGGGACCGGAGCGTGGCTGTTCGGGAAGGACGGCCGCCGCTCCGGACAGGACAGAAGCTTTCGTCTCGGGGACAGCCAGCCCCCGAGCCAGAGGATGACAGCCTCTTGTTTCACGACACGGTTGCTACGCATGCAGCTCGTGGCCGGAGCACTGTGTCGTGGGATCTCCTTCCCCGATTCGCCCAAGACAGAACCCGGACCACAGTGCGGCTAGCACACACGTCGCCCAGGATAGGAGCGTGGTTGTTCGGGACGGACGGCTGCCGCTCCGGGACGGATAGTTGCCGAGAGAACGGAACACAGCCTCCTTCTTCGCGGCAAGGCTGGCAGCCACACCGCTTGTGGCCGCACAACCGTGTCTTGCGATCACTTTCGTCGAGCCGCCCAAGGCGGGACCCGGACCCCGGTGCGGCTAGAACACACGTTGCGCAGGACCGGAGCCTAGGGGTTCGGGAAGCCGGACCCACGCAGCCCGTAGAGGGACACACGTTTCCTGCGATCGAAATAGCGGAGCCGACAGAGGTTCGACCGGGTCCTAGTGCGGCTAGCACACACATCGCCCGGGACCGGAGCGTGGCTGTTCGGGAAGGACGGCCGCCGCTCCGGACAGGACAGAAGCTTTCGTCTCGGGGACAGCCAGCCCCCGAGCCAGAGGATGACAGCCTCTTGTTTCACGACACGGCTGCTACGCATGCAGCTCGTGGCCGGAGCACTGTGTCGTGGGATCTCCTTCCCCGATTCGCCCAAGACAGAACCCGGACCACAGTGCGGCTAGCACACACGTCGCCCAGGATAGGAGCGTGGTTGTTCGGGACGGACGGCTGCCGCTCCGTAGAGGACAGAACCCCATGTCCCCGCGACTGCCAGCCCACGAGCCGGCGGAGGACAGCCACACGCTTCGCGGCAAGGCTGGCAGCCACACCGCTTGTGGCGGGTCACCCGTATCTTGCGATCATTTTAGTCCAGCCGCCCAAGGCGGGACCCGGACCCCGGTGCGGCTAGAACACACGTCGCGCAGGACCGGAGCCTAGGGGCTCGGGAAGCCGGACGCACGCAGCCCGTAGAGGGACACACGTTTCCTGCGATCGAAATAGCGGAGCCGACAGAGGTTCGACCGGGTCCTAGTGCGGCTAGCACACACATCGCCCGGGACCGGAGCGTGGCTGTTCGGGAAGGACGGCCGCCGCTCCGGACAGGACAGAAGCTTTCGTCTCGGGGACAACCAGCCCCCGAGCCAGAGGATGACAGCCTCCTGTTTCACGACACGGCTGCTACACATGCAGCTCGTGGCCGGACCACTGTGTCGTGGGATCTCCTTCCCCGAGCCGCTCAAGACAGAACCCGGAACCTAGTGCGGCTAGCACACAAGTCGCCCAGGACCGAAGCCCAGGGTCCATATCCGGACGCCTGTCGCTCTGGACTGTCTGAATCCCCGGTCCCCGGCACTGTGTAACTACGAGCCGCTGAACGACAGCCTCCACTTCTCGACACGGCTGGCAGCCACACCGCTTGTGGCGGGTCACCCGTATCTTGCGATCATTTTAGTCCAGCCGCCCAAGGCGGGACCCGGACCCCGGTGCGGCTAGAACACACGTCGCGCAGGACCGGAGCCTAGGGGCTCGGGAAGCCGGACGCACGCAGCCCGTAGAGGGACACACGTTTCCTGCGATCGAAATAGCGGAGCCGACAGAGGTTCGACCGGGTCCTAGTGCGGCTAGCACACACATCGCCCGGGACCGGAGCGTGGCTGTTCGGGAAGGACGGCCGCCGCTCCGGACAGCACAGAAGCTTTCGTCTCGGGGACAGCCAGCCCCCGAGCCAGAGGATGACAGCCTCCTGTTTCACGACACGGCTGCTACGCATGCAGCTCGTGGCCGGAGCACTGTGTCGTGGGATCTCCTTCCCCGATTCGCCCAAGACAGAACCCGGACCACAGTGCGGCTAGCACACACGTCGCCCAGGATAGGAGCGTGGTTGTTCGGGACGGACGGCTGCCGCTCCGGGACGGATAGTTGCCGAGAGAACGGAACACAGCCTCCTTCTTCGCGGCAAGGCTGGCAGCCACACCGCTTGTGGCCGCACAACCGTGTCTTGCGATCACTTTCGTCGAGCCGCCCAAGGCGGGACCCGGACCCCGGTGCGGCTAGCACACACGTCGCCCACGACCGAAGCCCAGGGTCCACATCCGTCCGCCTGCCGCTCTGGAATGTCTGAATCCCCGGTCCCAGGGACGGCGTAACTCCTAGCCGGTGAACGAAAGCCTGACGCTTCGCGGCAAGTCTGGCTATCATGCCGCTCGTGGCCGGACAACCGTGTCTTGGGATCGTTGTCCCCAGTCCGCCCGAGACGGGACCCGGACACCGGTGCGCCTAGCACACACGTCGCGCAGGACCGGAGCCTAGGGGCTCGGGAAGCCGGAGCCACGCAGCCCGTAGAGGGACACACGTTTCCTGCGATCGAAATAGCGGAGCCGACAGAGGTTCGACCGGGTCCTAGTGCGGCTAGCACACACATCGCCCGGGACCGGAGCGTGGCTGTTCGGGAAGGACGGCCGCCGCTCCGGACAGGACAGAAGCTTTCGTCTCGAGGACAACCAGCCCCCGAGCCAGAGGATGACAGCCTCCTGTTTCACGACACGGCTGCTACGCATGCAGCTCGTGGCCGGACCACTGTGTCGTGGGATCTCCTTCCCCGAGCCGCTCAAGACAGAACCCGGAACCTAGTGCGGCTAGCACACAAGTCGCCCAGGACCGAAGCCCAGGGTCCATATCCGGACGCCTGTCGCTCTGGACTGTCTGAATCCCCGGTCCCCGGCACTGTGTAACTACGAGCCGCTGAACGACAGCCTCCACTTCTCGACACGGCTGGCAGCCACACCGCTTGTGGCGGGTCACCCGTATCTTGCGATCATTTTAGTCCAGCCGCCCAAGGCGGGACCCGGACCCCGGTGCGGCTAGAACACACGTCGCGCAGGACCGGAGCCTAGGGGCTCGGGAAGCCGGACGCACGCAGCCCGTAGAGGGACACACGTTTCCTGCGATCGAAATAGCGGAGCCGACAGAGGTTCGACCGGGTCCTAGTGCGGCTAGCACACAAATCGCCCGGGACCGGAGCGTGGCTGTTCGGGAAGGACGGCCGCCGCTCCGGACAGGACAGAAGCTTTCGTCTCGGGGACAACCAGCCCCCGAGCCAGAGGATGACAGCCTCCTGTTTCACGACACGGCTGCTACACATGCAGCTCGTGGCCGGACCACTGTGTCGTGGGATCTCCTTCCCCGAGCCGCTCAAGACAGAACCCGGACCTCAGTGCGGCTAGCACACACGTCGCCCAGGATAGGAGCGTGGTTGTTCGGGACGGACGGCTGCCGCTCCGGGACGGATAGTTGCCGAGAGAACGGAACACAGCCTCCTTCTTCGCGGCAAGGCTGGCAGCCACACCGCTTGTGGCCGCACAACCGTGTCTTGCGATCACTTTCGTCGAGCCGCCCAAGGCGGGACCCGGACCCCGGTGCGGCTAGCACACACGTCGCCCACGACCGAAGCCCAGGGTCCACATCCGTCCGCCTGCCGCTCTGGAATGTCTGAATCCCCGGTCCCAGGGACGGCGTAACTCCTAGCCGGTGAACGAAAGCCTGACGCTTCGCGGCAAGTCTGGCTATCATGCCGCTCGTGGCCGGACAACCGTGTCTTGGGATCGTTGTCCCCAGTCCGCCCGAGACGGGACCCGGACCCCGGTGCGCCTAGCACACACGTCGCGCAGGACCGGAGCCTAGGGGCTCGGGAAGCCGGAGCCACGCAGCCCGTAGAGGGACACACGTTTCCTGCGATCGAAATAGCGGAGCCGACAGAGGTTCGACCGGGTCCTAGTGCGGCTAGCACACACATCGCCCGGGACCGGAGCGTGGCTGTTCGGGAAGGACGGCCGCCGCTCCGGACAGCACAGAAGCTTTCGTCTCGGGGACAGCCAGCCCCCGAGCCAGAGGATGACAGCCTCCTGTTTCACGACACGGCTGCTACGCATGCAGCTCGTGGCCGGAGCACTGTGTCGTGGGATCTCCTTCCCCGATTCGCCCAAGACAGAACCCGGACCACAGTGCGGCTAGCACACACGTCGCCCAGGATAGGAGCGTGGTTGTTCGGGACGGACGGCTGCCGCTCCGGGACGGATAGTTGCCGAGAGAACGGAACACAGCCTCCTTCTTCGCGGCAAGGCTGGCAGCCACACCGCTTGTGGCCGCACAACCGTGTCTTGCGATCACTTTCGTCGAGCCGCCCAAGGCGGGACCCGGACCCCGGTGCGGCTAGCACACACGTCGCCCACGACCGAAGCCCAGGGTCCACATCCGTCCGCCTGCCGCTCTGGAATGTCTGAATCCCCGGTCCCAGGGACGGCGTAACTCCTAGCCGGTGAACGAAAGCCTGACGCTTCGCGGCAAGTCTGGCTATCATGCCGCTCGTGGCCGGACAACCGTGTCTTGGGATCGTTGTCCCCAGTCCGCCCGAGACGGGACCCGGACCCCGGTGCGCCTAGCACACACGTCGCGCAGGACCGGAGCCTAGGGGCTCGGGAAGCCGGAGCCACGCAGCCCGTAGAGGGACACACGTTTCCTGCGATCGAAATAGCGGAGCCGACAGAGGTTCGACCGGGTCCTAGTGCGGCTAGCACACACATCGCCCGGGACCGGAGCGTGGCTGTTCGGGAAGGACGGCCGCCGCTCCGGACAGGACAGAAGCTTTCGTCTCGAGGACAACCAGCCCCCGAGCCAGAGGATGACAGCCTCCTGTTTCACGACACGGCTGCTACGCATGCAGCTCGTGGCCGGACCACTGTGTCGTGGGATCTCCTTCCCCGAGCCGCTCAAGACAGAACCCGGAACCTAGTGCGGCTAGCACACAAGTCGCCCAGGACCGAAGCCCAGGGTCCATATCCGGACGCCTGTCGCTCTGGACTGTCTGAATCCCCGGTCCCCGGCACTGTGTAACTACGAGCCGCTGAACGACAGCCTCCACTTCTCGACACGGCTGGCAGCCACACCGCTTGTGGCGGGTCACCCGTATCTTGCGATCATTTTAGTCCAGCCGCCCAAGGCGGGACCCGGACCCCGGTGCGGCTAGAACACACGTCGCGCAGGACCGGAGCCTAGGGGCTCGGGAAGCCGGACGCACGCAGCCCGTAGAGGGACACACGTTTCCTGCGATCGAAATAGCGGAGCCGACAGAGGTTCGACCGGGTCCTAGTGCGGCTAGCACACAAATCGCCCGGGACCGGAGCGTGGCTGTTCGGGAAGGACGGCCGCCGCTCCGGACAGGACAGAAGCTTTCGTCTCGGGGACAACCAGCCCCCGAGCCAGAGGATGACAGCCTCCTGTTTCACGACACGGCTGCTACACATGCAGCTCGTGGCCGGACCACTGTGTCGTGGGATCTCCTTCCCCGAGCCGCTCAAGACAGAACCCGGAACCTAGTGCGGCTAGCACACAAGTCGCCCACGACCGAAGCCCAGGGTCCATATCCGGACGCCTGTCGCTCTGGACTGTCTGAATCCCCGGTCCCCGGCACTGTGTAACTACGAGCCGCTGAACGACAGCCTCCACTTCTCGACACGGCTGGCAGCCACACCGCTTGTGGCGGGTCACCCGTATCTTGCGATCATTTTAGTCCAGCCGCCCAAGGCGGGACCCGGACCCCGGTGCGGCTAGAACACACGTCGCGCAGGACCGGAGCCTAGGGGCTCGGGAAGCCGGACGCACGCAGCCCGTAGAGGGACACACGTTTCCTGCGATCGAAATAGCGGAGCCGACAGAGGTTCGACCGGGTCCTAGTGCGGCTAGCACACACATCGCCCGGGACCGGAGCGTGGCTGTTCGGGAAGGACGGCCGCCGCTCCGGACAGGACAGAAGCTTTCGTCTCGGGGACAACCAGCCCCCGAGCCAGAGGATGACAGCCTCCTGTTTCACGACACGGCTGCTACGCATGCAGCTCGTGGCCGGACCACTGTGTCGTGGGATCTCCTTCCCCGATTCGCCCAAGACAGAACCCGGACCTCAGTGCGGCTAGCACACACGTCGCCCAGGATAGGAGCGTGGTTGTTCGGGACGGACGGCTGCCGCTCCGTAGAGGACAGAACCCCATGTCCCCGCGACTGCCAGCCCACGAGCCGGCGGAGGACAGCCACACGCTTAGGGGCAAGGCTGGCAGCCACACCGCTTGTGGCGGGTCACCCGTATCTTGCGATCATTTTAGTCCAGCCGCCCAAGGCGGGACCCGGACCCCGGTGCGGCTAGAACACACGTCGCGCAGGACCGGAGCCTAGGGGCTCGGGAAGCCGGACGCACGCAGCCCGTAGAGGGACACACGTTTCCTGCGATCGAAATAGCGGAGCCGACAGAGGTTCGACCGGGTCCTAGTGCGGCTAGCACACACATCGCCCGGGACCGGAGCGTGGCTGTTCGGGAAGGACGGCCGCCGCTCCGGACAGGACAGAAGCTTTCGTCTCGGGGACAACCAGCCCCCGAGCCAGAGGATGACAGCCTCCTGTTTCACGACACGGCTGCTACACATGCAGCTCGTGGCCGGACCACTGTGTCGTGGGATCTCCTTCCCCGAGCCGCTCAAGACAGAACCCGGAACCTAGTGCGGCTAGCACACAAGTCGCCCACGACCGAAGCCCAGGGTCCATATCCGGACGCCTGTCGCTCTGGACTGTCTGAATCCCCGGTCCCCGGCACTGTGTAACTACGAGCCGCTGAACGACAGCCTCCACTTCTCGACACGGCTGGCAGCCACACCGCTTGTGGCGGGTCACCCGTATCTTGCGATCATTTTAGTCCAGCCGCCCAAGGCGGGTCCCGGACCCCGGTGCGGCTAGAACACACGTCGCGCAGGACCGGAGCCTAGGGGCTCGGGAAGCCGGACGCACGCAGCCCGTAGAGGGACACACGTTTCCTGCGATCGAAATAGCGGAGCCGACAGAGGTTCGACCGGGTCCTAGTGCGGCTAGCACACACATCGCCCGGGACCGGAGCGTGGCTGTTCGGGAAGGACGGCCGCCGCTCCGGACAGGACAGAAGCTTTCGTCTCGGGGACAACCAGCCCCCGAGCCAGAGGATGACAGCCTCCTGTTTCACGACACGGCTGCTACGCATGCAGCTCGTGGCCGGACCACTGTGTCGTGGGATCTCCTTCCCCGATTCGCCCAAGACAGAACCCGGACCACAGTGCGGCTAGCACACAAGTCGCCCAGGACCGAAGCCCAGGGTCCATATCCGGACGCCTGTCGCTCTGGACTGTCTGAATCCCCGGTCCCCGGCACTGTGTAACTACGAGCCGCTGAACGACAGCCTCCACTTCTCGACACGGCTGGCAGCCACACCGCTTGTGGCGGGTCACCCGTATCTTGCGATCATTTTAGTCCAGCCGCCCAAGGAGGGACCCGGACCCCGGTGCGGCTAGAACACACGTCGCCCAGGATAGGAGCGTGGTTGTTCGGGACGGACGGCTGCCGCTCCGGGACGGATAGTTGCCGAGAGAACGGAACACAGCCTCCTTCTTCGCGGCAAGGCTGGCAGCCACACCGCTTGTGGCCGCACAACCGTGTCTTGCGATCACTTTCGTCGAGCCGCCCAAGGCGGGACCCGGACCCCGGTGCGGCTAGCACACACGTCGCCCACGACCGAAGCCCAGGGTCCACATCCGTCCGCCTGCCGCTCTGGAATGTCTGAATCCCCGGTCCCAGGGACGGCGTAACTCCTAGCCGGTGAACGAAAGCCTGACGCTTCGCGGCAAGTCTGGCTATCATGCCGCTCGTGGCCGGACAACCGTGTCTTGGGATCGTTGTCCCCAGTCCGCCCGAGACGGGACCCGGACCCCGGTGCGCCTAGCACACACGTCGCGCAGGACCGGAGCCTAGGGGCTCGGGAAGCCGGAGCCACGCAGCCCGTAGAGGGACACACGTTTCCTGCGATCGAAATAGCGGAGCCGACAGAGGTTCGACCGGGTCCTAGTGCGGCTAACACACACATCGCCCGGGACCGGAGCGTGGCTGTTCGGGAAGGACGGCCGCCGCTCCGGACAGGACAGAAGCTTTCGTCTCGGGGACAACCAGCCCCCGAGCCAGAGGATGACAGCCTCTTGTTTCACGACACGGCTGCTACGCATGCAGCTCGTGGCCGGACCACTGTGTCGTGGGATCTCCTTCCCCGAGCCGCTCAAGACAGAACCCGGACCTCAGTGCGGCTAGCACACACGTCGCCCAGGACCGAAGCCCAGGGTCCATATCCGGACGCCTGTCGCTGTGGACTGTCTGAATCCCCGGTCCCCGGCACTGTGTAACTCCGAGCCCCTGAACGACAGCCTCCACTTCTCGACACGGCTGGCAGCCACAGCGCTTGTGGCCGGACAACCGTGTCTTGCGATCACTTTAGTCCAGCCGCCCAAGGCGGGACCCGAACCCCGGCGCGGCTAGAACACACGTCGCCAAGGAAAGGAGCGAGGGTGCTCCGGACGGACGGCTGCCGCTCCGGGACGGATAGTTGCCGAGAGAACGGAACACAGCCTCCTTCTTCGCGGCAAGGCTGGCACCCACACCGCTTGTGGCCGGTTACCCGTGTCTTGCGATCACTTTCGTCGAGCCGCCCAAGGCGGGACCCGGACCCCGGCGCGGCTAGAACACACGTCGCGCAGGACCGGAGCCTAGGGGCTCGGGAAGCCGGACCGACGCAGCCCGGAGAGGGACACACGTTTCCTGCGATCGAAATAGCGGAGCCGACAGAGGTTCGACCGGGTCCTAGTGCAGCTAGCGCACACTTCGCCCAGGACCGGAGCGTGGCTGTTCGGGAAGGACGGCCGCCGCTCCGGACAGGACAGAAGCTTTCGTCTCGGGGACAACCAGCCCCCGAGCCAGAGGATGACAGCCTCCTGTTTCACGACACGGCTGCTACGCATGCAGCTCGTGGCCGGACAACCGTGTCGTAGGATCTCCTTCCCCGATGCGCCCGAAATGGGATCCGGACCCCGGTGCGGCGAGCAAACACGACACCCAGGATGGAGTCAAAGGGCTCGGGAAGCCGGACCCACGCTGCCCGTGGAGGGACACTCGTGTCTTGCGATCGAAAGAGCGGAGCCGACCGACGTCCCACTCGGACCCCAGTGCGGCTAGCACACACGTCGCCCAGGATAGGAGCGTGGTTGTTCGGGACGGACGGCTGCCGCTCCGTGGAGGACAGAACCCCATGTCCCCGCGGCTGCCAGCCCACGAGCCGGCGGAGGACAGCCACACGCTTCGCGGCAAGGCTGGCAGGCACACCGCTTGTGGCGGGTCACCCGTATCTTGCGATCACTTTCGTCGAGCCGCCCAAGGCGGGACACGGACCCCGGCGCGGCTAGCACACACGTCGCGCAGGACCGGAGCCTAGGGGCTCGGGAAGCCGGACCCACGCAGCCCGTAGAGGGATACACGTTTCCTGCGATCGAAACAGCGGAGCCGACAGAGGTTCGACCGGGTCCTAGTGCGGATAGCACACACATCGCCCGGGACCGGAGCGTGGCTGTTCGGGAAGGACGGCCGCCGCTCCGGACAGGACAGAAGCTTTCGTCTCGAGGACAACCAGCCCCCGAGCCAGAGGATGACAGCCTCCTGTTTCACGACACGGCTGCTACGCATGCAGCTCGTGGCCGGACCACTGTGTCGTGGGATCTCCTTCCCCGAGCCGCTCAAGACAGAACCCGGACCCCAGTGCGGCTAGCACACACGTCGCCCAGGATAGGAGCGTGGTTGTTCGGGACGGACGGCTGCCGCTCCGTAGAGGACAAAACCCTTTGGCCCCGCGACTGCCAGCCCACGAGCCGGCAGTGGACAGCCGCACGCTTCGCGGCAAGTCTGGCTCCCATGCCGCTCGTGGCCGGACAACCGTGTCATGGGATCGTTGTCCCCAGTCCGCCCGAATCGGGATTCTTACCCTTGCGCGGCTAGCATACACGTCTCCCAGGACCGGAGTCTTGGCGTTCGGGAAAGACGGCGGCCACTCCGGGACGAATAGTTGCCGAGAGAACGGAACACAGCCTCCTTCTTCGCGGCAAGGCTGGCACCCACACCGCTGGTAGCCGGTTACCCGTGTCTTGCGATCACTTTCGTCGAACCGCCCAAGGCGGGACCCGGACCCCGGCGCGGCTAGAACACACGTCGCGCAGGACCGGAGCGTAGGGGTTCGGGAAGCCGGAGCCACGCAGCCCGTAGAGGGACACACGTTTCCTGCGATCGAAATAGCGGAGCCGACAGAGGTTCGACCGGGTCCTAGTGCAGCTAGCGCACACTTCGCCCAGGACCGGAGCGTGGCTGTTCGGGAAGGACGGCCGCCGCTCCGGACAGGACAGAAGCTTTCGTCTCGGGGACAACCAGCCCCCGAGCCAGAGGATGACAGCCTCCTGTTTCACGACACGGCTGCTACGCATGCAGCTCGTGGCCGGACCACTGTGTCGTGGGATCTCCTTCCCCGAGCCGACCAAGACAGAGCCCAAGTGCCCCCACAGGAAGGCTTTGGGTACAAGTGAACTCCCCAGGGGAGCCTTTATGCAGCCCCACATGCAACTGGACCCTCCGGGTTCACTCTTTCCCCGCAAGCCTAATATAGCCCTCGGCGCAATGGGAGAAGACTGAAAAAGCGTGCCTCAGAAAACGCATTGCGATTCCCCATGGACCACCCCAAAGTGCCCCCAAAGGAAGGCTTTGGGTACAACTGGACTCCCCAGGGGAGCCTTTACGCAGCCCCACATGCAACTGGACCCTCCTGGTTCACTCTTTCACCGCAACCCTAAATATAGCCCTGGCCCGCCTGGCAGTCGACTGAAAACTCGGGCCCCAGAAAATGCGTTAAAAGCCTAATTCGCCCATCCAAAAGTGCCCCCAGAGGAAGGCTTTGGGTACAACTGGACTCCCCAGGGGAGCCTTTATGCAGCCCCACATGCAACTGGACCCTCCTTGTTCACTGTTTACGAGCAACCCTGAATATACCCCTAGCCACCATGGCAGAAGACTGAAAACTCGGGCTCCAGAAAATGCGTTTCAAGCCCCATTCACCCATCCAGAAGTGCCCCGAAAGGAAGGCTTTGGGTACAACTGAACTCCCCAGGGGAGCCTTTACGCAGCCCCACATGCAACTGGACTCTCCGTGTTCGCTCTTTACAGCAACCCTAAATATAACCCTAACCAGCATGGCAGAAGACTGAAAACTCGGGCCACAGAAAATGCGTTTCAAGCCCCATTCACCCATCCAGAAGTGCCCCCAAAGGAAGGCTTTGGGTACAAGTGAACTCCCCAGGGGAACCTTTATGCAGCCCCACATGCAACTGGACCCTCCGGGTTCACTCTTTCACCGCAAGCCTAAATATAGCCCTCGGCGCAATGGGAGAAGACTGAAAAAGCGGGCCTCAGAAAACGCATTGCGATTCCCCTTGGACCATCCAAAAGTGCCCCCAAAGGAAGGCTTCGGGTACAACTGGACTCCCCAGGGGAGCCTTAACGCAGCCCCACATGCAACTGGACCCTCCGTATTCGCTGTTTCACAGCAACCCTAAATATAACCCTGGCCCGCGTGGCAGTCAATTGAAAACTCGGGCCCC